>NC_138656.1:87455760-87801563 GCF_964273445.1 Streptopelia decaocto
ACTAAGTTGTCTGGGAAATGAAGGGAGAAGATGAAAGGGACAGACAAACAGTATGAATTTAAAAGTCTGACTTCCTTACAAAACAAGGTTAAAAAATCAATACATATGTTTTCAGCAACGGTGCTTCTAACTAGATGTCAAGTAGTACATCCAAGTTGTCTGTTTTAAGCAGACTTTGCAGAATCTGGATAGTAAAGAGAGCATCTAAACATTAATGCCTAACAGTTCTCAAATGTGACGTCCTTTGAGGATTACTGTATTATTCTGGCATAGATTGCCCTGAAAGTGCACATTTACTGCAGAACCGAGGGAAATGTTGGACACCAATGGGATCTTTCATCTAGTGAAGAAGGTGTAACAAGAATCCATGGCTGGAGCTCACAGCTAGACATATTCAAACTTGTAATGAGGCAATTTTTTCAATTGCAGTGGTGATTAACTATCAGACATCAAGTAAAGTGATGATATTTCTTCAGTTGCTGAAATCCTGACATCAAAACTGATGCCTGTTCTGGGACATAAGCTTGAGACCATTTGGCTTACTACAGAGTTTAACCAGGTGAAATTGTACTGCTAGTAGTATATTTAGCTCAGACTAAGTGATCTAGTGATCCCTGTTGGCATTCAAATGTATGAACTGATGAAGAGAAGCTGACACAAAAAGTTAGAATTTGCAAACAGTTGGAGCTGAGAGAATAAAGGATGCTTCAGCTTGGTGGTTGAACAGCAGAGAGAACAGTGGCTTGTGCTGAACTGGAACAAGTTTTATGCAGAACTTGGGCAGTGCTAAAGGGGAATGGGCAGGAAAAATCAGTTTAATTGAAGAGACTTAATTTGAAATATTTTGTTGTAAGATTTTTTTTTCATTGTGGACAATTATGGAAAAAAAATAATGTTTTCCTTCAAAACATTGAAATTAAATAATTTTTATTGAAAAAAATTCCCACAACAAAAATTGTGATGAATTTGCTAGAAATTTGTAGCTAATATCTGATCTCTATAATTTCTTTTTTTGCTGAATATACAATTTTTTCAGCAAAACAAAATATACTTAGTCAAGCAAGCAATGCAAAGTATATTGATAAAAAAAACCCCAAAGGTGTATGAATAAACGTTCCCATGGCACCTGCTGATTGAGAAAGAAAGGGTGAATTGTCAATTAGAGATTACTTTAGGGAAAACTACAAAAATGTTTAACATGATCACTAAGAAAAGGTACCTAACATAGATTAAAACTGAAGTTGGTTTTAAATAAAATCTTGATAATGTTTCACAGTGATTTTCCATGCATATGAAATTAAAGAAGACAGAAGTGAGGGATCAAGTAACTGATACTTGTTTCAGACAAGGGTAACAGTTTATAGAAATTACCATATTTATACAAATCAATGCAATGCAACACTTGGAAAAGTAGGTAACCAACATTTATACAACTGAAATTCATCAAAATAATACTCATAAGATGTTTAACAAGTGTTTGTGATCTACTCGTAATTTATCTATAACACGCTAGTTATTTGTATTAAATACATTTATATTACTTATAAAAGAGAGGGCAGATATACCTACTAAAAATGTTTTTCAACATCATGGTGGCAAGTGGCTTTCTTGAACTGCTTTCTTCCATAGCTCTGCTGTGGCAATGGTGCACTACGCCATGGTCCTACTACTGACCTTCTTACATGGGCAGTTGCATTCTCCAGGTATTTTAATGGAAAACAGACAGCCTTTTTTCTTTAGAATAAATAAAGAATATCAAGGGTGATAAGGATGGACTCCAAATTTCACATTTAGCTAGTCTACCAATAATATTCTCTCAATAAATTTGCCAGAAGTGATCAAACTTCTAGATTCAGTAGCTCACTCACAGCTGCCTTGAACCTTTGACATTGTGCTGGTACAGACATATCCTTTCTGTTATCAAAGTCAATTCTAAAATTGGTCCTCATAAATCTACTTCAAAAACATCTTTATTTCTATTCAATAGCAACAAGAATTTTTCTTCTGTTTTCATGCATAAATGAATTCTTGACAAAAAGCACCCACAGTAATAGGTAGACTCAAATGCTGTTAAGATATGACCAGTGTGATCATGTCAGCCTTGTTTGTTTTCTTCATAGATTTTTATTATGGTGATCTGTGTGCTATACCCACAAAACATCTAACACTTGAAATTCCTAACAGCTTTTAGGACATTGGTGAAAGCAATTGAACATTAAAACACATGACAAGAAGAAAAACATTGCAGCAGAACTGAAAGACGTGGTACATAAAGTAAAAAGGAAGATGAAGATACCAAACAAAAGATGTTCTAGTAATGTAGTATATTTTTTCCTACTCTATGTTTTCTATCTCTGACCTTTCCATCCCATAAATATCAAAGAAGAGATGATTTAACTAAAATTATACCTAATACTTAGACTGAGAAATTGCAGTCTAGACTGCACATTTTTCTGAGAGCTATACATGCACAGACAGAAAGATACACATACATACAAAGCAAGCAGTAGGAAGTTTTTTCTTCCCTTAAAATGAAGATCATGTACATTTTGGATTTGCAAAGGATAATGAGTGGTCTTTTTTTTTTTTTTAATTGGTTTTCACACAGGCAAGAAAGTTAAAACTCATAAAGCTGGATTAAAAATCACCATAATATTTGTTACCTTTTGTGCTTAACCCCAAATCCTAACAAACATCATAGAAACACTTGCTAGGGCTCAGAGCACTCCTGATAATTTTAGTTTTGTCTTCTTCTTATACAAGATTTCAACTTCATGCTTTGCCTTTCTGGTTCCAAGTTCAGCACTGATGCTGACTTTCTTCTGAGTACTTTGAGATACTGCTGTCACAGATCCCTTGAGAGTGTCCTTTCCCTCTTCAGGTCATCATCAAAACAATTTTAAACCAAAGAGTTATTTTTTTTCCTCTTCCCCAGCTCTCAAAAAAAAAAAAAAGATGACCTTGCATTAAATGTAACATTTAGTAGAAGTTCACCTGGAAACACTCATAGAAAGCTTTTATTTATTATTGGAACTAGCTATTGGCATCTTTTTTTCATCAGTGAGATCTGTCAAATCTTATTTAAAACTGTATTTAACATGAGGAGGGAGGTATTTCAGAGCCTACATACCTGAGACTTTTGAGAAGAAAAATGCAGTCTTTTGTGAGAGCACTTGAAGGAAGACAACACTTTTAAAATCTTCAGATAATTCCTGGCAGTGAGTTTAATTTGACACATTACAGAAATGAATAAAATTATTCTAGAGAAGAGTGGAAGCTAGTAAATACAGATTTGAAATGGATGTAAATGTCCTGCTTTTGGAAGATGGTAGTTAGTACAGCAGAGACAGAAATCTGCCTGTAATGAACCACATTGCCAAATGAACCGCCAGGTTAACTAGCAGCCAATTTTAAGCAACTTTTAAGAAACAAACTTTACTTAGGAAATGCACCACCAAGTTGTCTGATTAAAAGGAAGAGAGCACTTCTCTGTTCTCTAATGCAAAGCACAAGTGTACACTCAAGTCATTTAAATACCAGATCTTTTGCAGAAGCAGGACTGACTTGCTTTAAGGCACTTGCTGCAGGAGATGCTGCAAGCATGGTTTTAGCAGTCTTCTCCAATGCGTATCCTGACCATAGCAACTCAGTGCACATGAAAATTGAAAGAACCAAAATTTCTTCTCATTTTCCTTCATCTCTCTTAAACAATGCCAAACTGATACAGTACAGGTGAGAGACTTGGCTCTTTGCTCAATTCATCCTCTTGAACGTTATGAAAAATCACCCAGTGACAGAAAGAAAAAGGCTTGTATACAACTCTGCTCCATGAGCTAATTCATTTTCCTTTCATAGCCCCATGCAGATCCTTTTCATTCTCCCATATTATGACTGCAACTTGACACACCTCCATGCACAGAAAAGCTGACATTTACATGCATCACTGATCACTTTCTGCTCATCCAGCTCCTGTATTTCTGACTCCTTTGGACCTGTATTTCAACTAAATATGGGAGATGTTTTTTCCTCCTAAGGTGACATTCCAGTTACACACAGCAGAGGTGTTGCCACAGAGCACAAGAGAGCCCAAAGATCAATGCTAAATGCAATATCCCATTTGGTACTAAGTCTCTAGCATAATGAGGTCAAGTAGTTTGTCTGGGAAGCTAAATCCAATAACTTCACCTCTCCACTTGGCATGAAATCTGTTTCCAGTGAGCACTGGAGCTGGTCATGACCTGCTGTGCTCCATAAGTGCTGATGGGGATGTGCCCATATTTATGCCCCTTCTAGTCTTTGCAGAGCAAAACATAATGACAGACTGTGGTGCTGATGAGCTACTCTTTGGTGGCTCCTCTGTGGGGAGTTCACGCTGCAGGTCAGCCCAGTAGCACTAGTTACCTCTGAAAGGTGGGCAGCGAACAGATAAGGAGAGGTCTCTACCACGCCATATCCCACTGGCCAGCCCTGCAGCGTGAACTCCCTACATAAAACTGTCAGGCTTTTCCTCACAGCACTCTCAGCCATTTCATGATTAGTGATGGCTTGGCACACACCACCATGTACCAGAACAGTCACCAGCTGGAATCAAACTAGGCAAGAAAAATTCCTTGTGCCATAACTTTGTGGAACATGTGGTCTTTGAAGGGTGCTCTGCATGTGTCAGCAAATTTATGTTCCTATTGAGAGCAGGATATCATAGAATAGTTTGGGTTGGAAAGGACTTTTAAAGGTTACCTAGTCCAACTCCCTCATCTGGTCCAATCCTCTTAGTAAAGGGGCTAAAAGTATATGTGATGGGAGCTTTCTCAAGAAGTATGGTTAGGATGAATGCCTTCCTACAGACCAATTTGCTAGTGATTTCACTCAACCAGAAAAAACAACAGTAACAACAAACCCACAAACAAACCACCGGAATTACAGTATCTAATTTAAAGTCAAATAACATTTGATGCTGCTCCATGATCACTGTATTTGGGTGGCAGGCTTCATAAAGAAACCAAAGTATCATGGGGGCTTCTAACATAGATATATCTGGTATTTCTTCAGCAGCTCACTTCAATTGTTCAACTATTCTTCTCATAAGGCAAAAATAATTACATGCTGCTTCAAATGTGGATCCATGAGTGCATTATGAACCACAAAAAATACTGCTTTGATTTTATACTTCGTGTTGAATAGGCATAAGAACAAATGTATATGATTGGTTGGCCAAAGTATGGTTTTAAACTGTTTTCCACAACTGTTCAATGTTTTACTAGTCTTTCAATCAGATCTTTATGGAACATGCAGTTTAGTTGGTAATATCTCTCTGGCAACTTCCTTGCATTATTTTGAAATTTGAATCTCCTTGGTTTTGTTTTTGTTTTTTTTTTTTTGTTTTCACTCTACACTTAATTCTTTTTGGTTTTATCTCCAGGTTTAGAAGATTATATTATGTACTCTAAGTATTGAGTACAAATTCAGTGGCTGCATTCTGTTCTTGAAGATATTATTCTCACTCTGTATCTGAGCTGTCTGTCTCACCCTTTGTAAGTCCCAACCTTTTATGTGTTAGTATCATTATTTTAGTGTTTTAATAATGAAGTAGCCTGTAATCAGGAGATACTTTTATGATAGTCATAGACCGTTTTCCACAATACTGCAACTCCTTAGCCTTCTGAGAACACTCTTTTTATGATTACTTGATGAATGGTAATGGATGAAGCAATTCCACATGCAGCGAAATACCCTAAACCTAGAAGATGGGCAGTAGCAAATTACAAGGGCATAAGAATGAAAGGAGCACAGTTTTTTTTTCAAAAGGGAGAATGCAGTCATTTTTGCTGGACAATATTTTTTCACTAGCACATTCAAGAACTATTTGAGCAGCCTAAAGCAACATAGATCTCTAGATATACTGAAGCAACTAAATGGCCTTTAATGAAGGTAAATAGTGATGATACACTCTCCTCTAACCACCAGGGTTTTCCAATTTACAGGCACATAATTACTGATACCAAAAACAAAATTTCTGTTCACATCTGTGAACATCTCTCTGAAAGGTTCTTATCCCACTCTAAGAATAGTCATTTTGTCTGGATTCAGAAAAATAATAACCAGGAAGAGAGGACAAGTATTGATTAAGGAAGAAGGTCAGAAAGAAGGCCAACATGAAAGCTTCCAAGCGTGCTGTAACGACTCTTATTCCACAGACTCATGCATCCAGCCTCCTGATTTTGAGTGTGGCTAGTTGCAGGAAGATAGAGATGAAGCAGATGGAAGTGTAGAACTATCCTCCTTATGGTAAATACTTCCAGTACTTAGGGGTTTCCTGAACCAGAAGGTGTATTCAGACACAACTTTCAATAGTCATCAATGACTGTATTATCAAAAATGTCTACAATACTAAATGGGAATCCCTCTATATTTTGGCCATCTGCAACATCCTGTCATACTGCAGTTATTAATACTTGTTTGTCAAGACTGAGTTTATAAACCCATTGCCAGAATATCTTTAAGCACCTCCTCATTCTTGTAGTGGGAGAAACACATTAGTTTCCTGTTTTCTGTGGCATCCATGCCAGAAAAGCCTCATTTGTCTTCTCTAAAGTGAACTTTAAACACAAAAGCCAAGGTAATATACAGAGCCTGAAAAGACAAACTAAAAAGCTACTATAAGAGATGTAGGCTGGTTGGGAATCTTTTCTTCTCCATTATGGGCACCAAATCCCAGTAGTTTGACTCACTGTTTTGGGGAATTAGGACTAGCATTACTGCAGTTTCCAAGAGCAAGCATGGTAGACAAAACTCATCCCATAATGGCAGTTTTGAAGAGATTCTGAGAAAAATAACAGACTAAAATGTATCTCTCAGGAAAACAGACAGGTGTCCTCCATTTTTTGTGTGTGCGGAAGAAGAGGCTTGCATAACCCAGAGGAGCTACACAGACACTCTATGTGTTGACCATGAAACTGCAGCTTATTAACCATAATAAGATTACAGGAACATTGTATGCTAACAAGTGCTATTACTATTGTCAGTGCAAGGACACTGCATGAGAACAACAATGAGGAAAGAAGATGATATATCATTATTTTGAGGAAAAAATTAAGGGCATTCAGTTTCATTTCTCCTCCTCTGCTAAACCCTTTCAAAACTAATGATTGAATAAAATCTTTGCCTCGAGCAGTGACAGAAAAAAATCTTCGTGAATTTTCTGGGAAAAAGGGAGAGCTAGTCTAAGATCAGAACGTGTAAAATTAGTAAATGCTTTAGACATTTTGAAAAAGCAAGCAGTATCAGCAGGTAGACTTACAATATTTGTGCAAATGACAAAACAAAGAAAAAAGAAGTTACAAGAATTTGACATTCTACAGGTAAGAAAATCTGAATGTATTTCAAAATTGCATTACATGCCGTTCTAAGAGGAATTAATGAAGGAAAATTGGGGAATGGGAATAGAAGAGGAGAAGAAAATTACAAATCTTATTCACAGAACCTGTCAAGAGGGGGATTAAAGTCAAGGTGCAATACTTATGATTTTAAGCTAATGGAAAATAGCTTGCAAGTAATGTATCACCTTCCTCTTAAACTTGGCTAGTGGCAGGTGCTTGACAGGAAGTCACAAGAAAGCCTACAGTAAACAGCCGCAGAAGAGCTTAATTTTTTTTCCTCTGCTCCATAAATTTGTTGGGTAGTTTATTCTTTGAACATGAATTTATAGTCCTGAGACATTCTCACTGATTTAACTAGAAGATCAAATATCACATTCCTAATAAAAAAATAATAATCTTAGTCCAGCCTAATGGGAGTATGGATGTTTTCTCCATCCATATAAATGTTTCATCATTTTTGATACCTGGTAAATTCTTGACATCAGTGATAGTTTTTGACAGGGAGTTTAATGGATTAAAAAGTCCTGAAAGGAAACAATATTTTTTCAAAACATATAATTTAAGCTGTATTTACTGAATGGTGGTTGTCAAGCATATACTTTACCTTGTCAGTCAGGATGATTAGTTGTCCAATGCCTCAGTGCTTTAGTGCATCTCTAATAGGCTATTACTTAGCAAAAAGAAAGAAAAAAAATCTTCAATGGTCTGGAAAAAATCATAAACTAGTTTGTTCTATACATTTGACACCATGCAGTCTGCATCTTCTGAATTTTGGTTGTTGGCTTTCTGAAGCCTTTTGTCAATAGCAATTTTGATGAGGATTTACTGTTTTGAAAATATTCACAGCTTCTTTTCAAATTGAAATCAATAACAAACATCGAAGAGAGGGGAAAACAACACTATGCAGTCTACCCTGCATTTCCCTTTAGAATAGAAACCCATTATATGCTGGATAGTGTCAGCTAGGAAGACTTTATAACAAACACTTGTTTTCAAATTTACCTGCAAACTCTTAGCTGCCAAGTACTTTGGATGGGTAACCACTAAGAGATGTAGCTTTTTTTTTTTTTCTTTAGAACATGTTTATTCTTGGAGCACTGCAGCATGACACAGATGGCTTGAGGACTTCAGTTTTTTTAAAAAAAAACAACTTAAAAAAATGCACTTTTGACCTCTCAAGATCATATTATGTGCTTAATAAGTAACAGATAATACAGTTATCACTGCTGTGCTCATAAGTTGCTTTAACAACATAGAGGGAAATTACATATTACTTTACTGCTTGCAGTGGTTTTATTTTGTTCTGTTTTCTGTAAAAACATTAAATGTAGGTAGGGATGCAAATTATATTTCTCCAGAGAAATGCTGCTTCAAAAGACTACCACTCATTCTCAGACTACCACTTAATGCAACTTGTAACTTTAACAGGTTTTTTAACCCATGTAAATCTTCTAGATTGGCATTAGGATTTGTCACGGATGGTGTTTGGCTGATTTGTTCATAGTTTAGTATGTCCTATATTGTGTCATCTGCAATGGTGCAGCTGGACAGCAGGGAGCAAGCCTTGTCCTGACAGCTGTGCTTTGAATCAAGTTGATCCTCCTGGAAAGAGCGCAAGAGGTTGGCTATCATGAAAAAAACAAAGCATGCCAGAAGGAAACAGCTTCCCAGGGACAGAGACAGGCAGAAGAAAGAGAGATTCCAAGCAAACAGGGAGCTGAAGGCTGGTGGCAGAGAAGAAACCCAAAGCCAGCTCTCCAGACATGGTGGAAAGAAAAACTCATCCTCAGGATATGCAGGCAGCTGTGCGGAGGTTACTGCAAGTGGGAAGCCCTAAGGAGTTAAGAGCAGTTCTAAAAAGAAATAACTCATCTGACAATGAACTGATTTACAAATCCTTATTTTTGCTTTACTCATTGCCCTGAGTGCTGGTTTAATTAGTTCTACATTGGTTGAGTTCATATTCAGATGAAAGATAGATTCTGAGACTCAAAGTCAGTTTTCTACTTTTGTGTGATCTCTTCAAGGTTAAAACATTCACAAAACTACCCTGGTCAACTCAAGATCCCTATATTCCTCACTATTTTTAGTTAACTCTTTAGACATTTGCCAAACACAGTTTTGGCAGTAAAAGACTAAGTGTATGGTAACCAGACATGCAGATAGTGAACATTCCTAGCTACTAATGGTCTAAGAGCTTATTTTTCCATTGAGATGGAACAGCTTGATTTCATCAATTTACAACAACCAGCCTGTAGAAGATAAAGAAAGAATTCTCCCAAAGCGCAAACGATTTTAAATATCATTCCTATGAGAACTATAGCACCAAATTATCTATTAGCCAAGACACTTTCAGGACAGGAGGCTGGTAAAGCAGCTGGTGAAGTGAGCTTTGGCAAAACCACACATGTGACATTACAACAATCTTCCAGATAAGCTGCAAACAGCAGAGTAGACTAATCCCAACCTTTTGTTAAAAATAGATGTTCTATGGCTTTCTCCTTCCCACTAAGATGGAAGCCCACAGAGGAGTCCTGGGTTCCGGAGGCCCATGGTGAGATCTTTGCTAGAGTACCTGGTGAAGGTAAATTACATACGCTTAGTGACTGGATGCATTTCATTTCTTCCTATCACCCCTTCAGCTGTCAGACTAGAGCACACATGTTTGGAGAAAAGTGTGGGTACTCACAACTGATGGACATTGAAGCTAAGGAGGGCTTCCCACATGTGACAGCTGACCTATCACTGCTGCCACAGAAAGTGTAAAGGAAACACAGAATTAGACCATGGTAGACACCAAGAATTGATGAAGTTGTTGATAGAGAACAAAGAATGAATAGCAGCAGACAGGCCTAATGTATCAGACTCGAGGGAAAGACCTACTGCCTGGCACCTTTGGAAGTTATATGCTATGAGCTTCACTGATGCAGCCTTCCACTTCCAAATTTTCAGGACACTGTGAATTTACAAAAATTATTTGCATTGTATCTAGTCAGAAAGAGAAACTGTTGTAGTACAATGGGGAAAAAGTCTTTCAGTGGCTGAGCACATCCTGTTTCTTGCCTTCCTAAAACGAGGCCTCCGATGATACCCTAACAAAAAAAAGTAAAAATAAGGCCATTAATTTCTGAACCTCCAAAGAATAATTGCCATTCTCCAAATTCTAAAGGGTATAGCCAAATAAAAAGTCACTTTAAGGCACGAAAACTCTAACAAGTCCAAATACTCCTGTCATTTCATTATCTTAATGGGAAATATTAAATCTACCATGTTGACAGATGGCATTTTGGAAGCACAGCAAAGACTAAGAATATTTTTTGGTTTTAGTTTTAGGAGTACAAAGTGAATTAGAGAAGCTACAGGCCACTTTTCAATAACAGAACAGAGACACTATTCCAGGAGGAATTTGTGCATATTTCCTTTTTTTTCAATAATAGTCTCAATGTAAAGCTGCATAAATTGAAGACTTTTTGTACTCAAAGGTGATCCATAGGTGACAATATAAATAATACAATGGTGAAAAAAGTATGAGGTTTGGATTATATCTTTCATAAAATGACAAACCACGAAGTTGAAGTTATTCCACTTTATATTTCAACTAAGTAAACAAAATGTTGTTAAGGGTTTCACTTGAGATATTCTTCTATGACTACAATCCCTTATCCAAACATTATACAAAAAGAACCCAAGCTGTCCTTGAATGTCCCTAGCTATTGAAGCAGGGCTGCCTTATGAGGGGTAACACCAGAAGGCATGTTCAGTGACCAACACTGCTGAAACTGATGACATTGCAGGAGGCATCTTACTTACAATGAATTCTGTCTGGAAATACTAGTCAGCTACCACAGTCACATGTTGATGCAGCCGTTTTCTGCCATCAGGAAAAAAGGCTGGAGAAAGAGGCTGGAAAGATGACAACAGAACAATGACATGATCAGAATGCTGAAGGATTGACATGTCCTGGAAAACATCCATCATAGAAAGAAAGCAAGAAAACACTTCCCTTTAGGAACTACAAGATCTTGGGCTAATCATGTAGAGCTTTTTCAAGAGAGAAGAGTTTTCTGAGAGAAATAATTATGGACTTCACCAGGAATAGAACAAGGAGTCTCCCACAGAGCAGTAGTTGCCATTTCTCTCAGCCTTGAGATCCCATTCAACTTCTGTGACTCCCTCCCTTTCTGCTTTCAGATCAGGAGTCAATGCAATAAAGATCCTCCAAGAAAAGCAACTTTTAAAGATGGTTTCCCTCATCTAAAATGGAAAACTACAGAATTTTTCCACCTTTTGAAATTCAGGTAGTTGTTTCCCCTTCGAATTTCAGCAATATAAGAAATCTGGCAAAGGGATAGGAGTTAGTCTTCAAGTGTTTCAACTGACCAGTGTAAGCTGAGGAGACATACAGAGAGCATAAACTTTCAAGAAAGTATGATGTAGGTAGGGGATGCAGTTTCACTCAACCTGTGTTGCACAAAGACCTGACCTTTTTATCTTTGGTGTAGAGGATTTAGCTCTTAATGGAGGTAAGCTTAGCTGAGGTTTTTATTAATTCAAAACTTGTTCTTTCGTATGGCTTCTTCCTAGTGAAGAAAAAGAAAAGTTCAGTAGGGAAAAGTGAAGTACAAAGTTGAAGGCTGGTAGCTAAAGGCACTAAAAAAATCAAGGTTTTGTGGCTGCAGATGTCAGAGATACTCCCTGCAGCTGACAGGAAACGTCAAGACCTGATCACTGATAATTTTAAGTGGCCTTTGGCCTCATCTTGAGATATGATCTCTGCTTACTTTAAGACAGTAGGATTGGGCTCACCAAGGAAAACAGAAATGCAGAGATTCACAGTTGAGTAGAGTTGGCAGCATGTGTCCCTAGAAACAAACATTTTAATGAGCACTTCAATAACATTCCAGAACTAAAAGATTTATAAAAGGCACAGCTAACTGTGTGTCACAAATGTGACAATAAAATGCAGCCAAATAGAAACAGAGTCAAGTATCAGCTCTGTAAACAGTAAAACAAATAGAAAATTTTTAGTCTTCTTTTCTGAACCACTAAAACAGACTGGAGATTCAGTTCATAAAAAGCACTAATTATCCTGACTCAAGGAATCCAAGGGTACCTCAGGAATATGCACATAACAAAAAAGATGGTCTACCCATATGCATTCTGGCACAGTCTCAGGTTTTGGATTGACTTGACTGAAGGAATTGACATAATTAGAACCCCTGAATAAAGTTAGGTAATATTAAGTGTAATACCTCACTCTTCAAACAGAAAAAGAAATAGGTTGTGCTGCAAGGATAAAGCAACAAGCAAATGAGGACACTGAGAAATATGATTGTGAGGCAACTGGAAATTATTTAAACTCAAGGAAGCAAATCCTGTGATTTCAGCTATCTGGGATTCAAAAAGGGTTTAGAAATAAAGCAGGGAAGCTTGCCTGCTGCAGGCTCCTGGGATATCATAATGCAAGAGTGTTGCCACTCTAGCACAGAAAGGACATAACCATTGTGCTGAGGCACAAAACCTTCAATTCCTTTCAGACACATTTAGCTATTATCCAACACTGAAGCACTAACCTTTCTCACCTTTGTGCTTCCTTGCAAAGCATGGCAGGAGGCCAGTGAAAGGATGTCTTTGATGATACCAGAGTCTATTGCAAAACTCCTAGACTTTAGATATTACAGTAGTCATAACTAGTTCCACACACAACATGTCCCAGAGGAGCGTGAAAAGTGGGGACAATAAAGGAGGAATGTAACACAAATAGTGCTCAGGAAATGCCCCAGTGAAAAGCTGGGAGTTCGAAGAGATAAAAATTTCCCCTCAGAGCAACAGATGACCTGCTTATTCTCAACACAGTATTCAAAGTGCAGTATACAACCATAGCATGTTTCATAACCGTCCAAAATAAGCACAATGATTCACACTGAGCTTTATATCTATGCCTATACTCAGATTGTCTATCAGTTCTGTTTCATATCCTTGCTGTGTGCTAAATACAACATCCTAGACACAGTACTGCCTGCTTCACTTGGTGCTATGTAGAGAGACTATGAGGTCTCTTGTACCTTGTGGAGTAGTGGACCCGCTAACTGGAATTGACATGATAGGTGCAGGCCACACCCAAGTTTTCCTGTCTCTGTGCCTTCTCAGAATAAAACTGGCATCATTCTCTGAAACATCTGTTATAATGGACACTGGAGTGGACTATTACAGTGTGCCCACAGGGGCACTTTCTTCCTCATCCATCACTAGCAGAGTTGGCTGTGCCCCAAGAAAAGCAGGATACTGCATTTTGCAGGTGGAATTTGCAGGGAAGGGATCAGATCTGCAGTGAACAACTCTCCCTGAATCAGAAAATGCCACTTTACACATACCAGGTGAAAGATTATATCACAATTCCCCTTTCTGAAGTATTTAAGGTTATTAATCTGCTCTGTAATAACTGAGTGATGTCCCAGCTTTTCATTTGTAGCTGTTACAAGGTGTTATTCATCACTAAAGGTTAGTAGCAAACAATCCACCTCTCTGAAGGAGGATAGTCACAGTAAGACTTTTTCACAAGCCAGAATTTTCTCCAGATTTTGAGTCAACCTTATTCTTGAAATCACCTTTCTCAGCAATGAACTAATTCTGATTGTTATAAGTATGGAGCACTCAGGATGCTAACCATGACTGTTGGCATTTTCTGAGAAAGTTCTATGTCACGTCATATGCTTTGTCTTCCTAATAGTTCCCACAGCATTATGCTGCATGATATTTAAGTCAAGCAATTGACACAAAGCTACTCCAGAGGTGCTGTGTGTGGGATGCCATACTAATTCTAGACATAGCCAAGAGACATAGGTATTTTCTCCTTCATTACCCTGTCAGTGTGATCTATGTGAACCAAAGACTGTGGGTAAGCAGAGTAATAAAAAAATGGTACCAGGGAGTCTATGGGTTCTGGTGACAGTACTGTGATGTTTAATTACACTTATTGATAATTACCAGAGCTGCAAGTTCTGAAAACAGACACACAAGCATACACAAACATAGGAAAATCTTTCTAATTTAACAGTTTATTAAAGGAGGTTTGCTATGGGGTTTGTTCACAAGATGTCACCTCTGCATCTGAACACACTGTGCTAAAAAGTGGAATTATCACAAAGTAAGCGTTAACTCTTCCATGCTCATGGTGATCACCTAGGTCTTGAGAATGAACCCATCTACACTGCTCCCAGCTGCTTGGCCTTGCCAACAACACTGGCCCAACCCCACTATGTCCCGTCCTGCCCTGTCTACCCTATGGACTTTCAGATCCTCTCTCTTCTTGCAAAAAACTAAACACAGGGTTGGGCAAAAAGCCTGAGTCACCAGTTACCAATGGGCCACCACCTGTTCTTTCTCCTCAACTGCCTTTTCATTTGTCCAGTCCCTATTATCAAGGCACAAACCCCTATTTGGCCTTTTTTTCAAACAGCATAGATTCTTCTTATCTTGCCTGTAGATAAGGGGCTGTCTCTCAGGGTTACTGTCCTCACAGCTGAGCAGTGATACTTCTTCAAGGCAGCACAATTTTTGGACAACAAAGATGTCTTATTAACTGGGGTTCTCTGTAAAGACACCCAAAGTGTGCTGCAGAGCCAACACAGGATTTAATATACAGAGTGATAATCTCACATATACACAGGCTGACTGGCTTTCTTCCTACAGCTATGGGGTGCTGCCATCCAGGGACTGCCCCATGCCCCTCCTTGCTAGCCCCAGAGCTGTCAGTCTCACATGAAGGAGTCCATATGCAATGCTCACTACTCTCCCTGATTCTCCAACCTGTCCTCCACATCAGTCTCTCTTCCCCTGTCATGCTGTGAGACGCAAGAGCCACCCACTACCCTGTCCCCAGAATCTGTTACTGAGTTTGGGCTTGAGCAGGGACAGGGAGATCACAGAACAAGTGACCACTCCCTGTCCCTGCTTTCCTTTCCTACCCACTGACATTCCCACACACACTTGCATTCCTAGTGTCTACCCATCAGTCTCTTTCTCTCTGTCACAATTTAATAAACAATAGACAATAAACCGCAGCAGATGCTTTGTTAACCCCGTCCTCTTACCCCCTCCCAGCCCCCCCTCCCCGCTAAGGAAAGGCAATAGGAGGGCGAAGAGAGAGAGGACTTGCAAGTTGGAAAAAGTCAGAAGTTTTACTAATGCCACTAATAAAATAAAGAAAATAATACGCAAAATACACAAAAGCAATCTTGAATTCCCCAGCACAGCTCAGCACTGCTCCAGCAGCTGCAGGGCCCGTACCCAGAAGTCCTGGGTTGGACTCCGCAGCAAACCGGAACTGGATTCAGGGATGCAAGGTCTGTCACTAAGCCTCATATCACAGGGCCGACTGACAGGGTCCACCCCACATGCCAGCCATAGTCGAAGAGAGTGAGACCCTCGTGATCTCCCGCCTTTATATGATGTATGACACGTACAGGATGGAATACTTAGTTGGTCAGTTTTAGTCATCTCTTCAGTTTACTCCTTCTTGCAAATAAGGTATGTGCATTCTTATCAGCGACCTTGCATTCCATTGCTATGTCTACCAAAACATGTACCCAACTTCAGAAAAGTGCAGTTACTAAGAAGAACTTAGCTGAAAAGAAAATTAACTAAAAGAGAAACTGGTCTTGTTTTTAACAAAACCAGGACTCTCTCCAACACTGATTCAAAACAGGTATATAAGACAAGAAATAGCAACTGGCTGGTCAATAAGTAAACACTTATGTTTACCCTATCTCACTCATTTTACTTTCCATTTATCCTGATTTTGTTAAAAACAAGACCAGTTCTCTTTTAGTGAATTTTCCTTCCAGCTAAGTTCTTTGAAGTACCTTCTAAATAACTGCATGTTTCTCAGACACTGCGCTCCAGACTGATAAGAGCAACCGATGGAATGCAGAAGCAGCTCATGTTTAGATTTATTGCTATAACAACCAGGAATTCTGATAAAATTCCACACGTTCCGTTGCAAGAGGTGTGTATTTGCAAGGAGGGGCGGACAGAACAGTTGACTAAAACTGATCAACTGAGTATTACATCCCATACATGTCATCCACGTTATAATAAAGGAGATCACGAGAGTCTCGTCCTCTTCAACCACGGCTGGCATCTGAAGAGGACCCTGTCTGTCTGCCTGCAATCCAAGGCCTGAGACCCTGCATCCCTGAATCCAGTTCTGGTTTGCTGTGAAGTCCCTCCCATGACTTCCGGGTGCCTGCCCTGCAGCTGCCGGAGCCACACCAGCTCCACCCACCATGGGAGGGATTAAGCGCTGCTACCTGGGACATTCAAGATTGGGTTTTTTATATTTTGTATTACGTTCTCTATTTATTAGTAGCATTAGTAAAGCATTTTAAAACCTTTCCAACTTTAAGTCTCTCTCCTTTTTCCTTCCTATCACCTTTCCTTAGCGAGGACTTTTTCCTATGCTGAGAGGGTGGGTTTTCCTATGTAAGGAGAGGATGGAGGGGGATTAATAGAGAGCATCTGCCATGGTTTATTGTTGCCTTGCAATTAAACCATGACACCATTTCAAACAAAAATCCTCAAGCAGCTATTCTAGACTTTAAAATAATTTATAAATAAAATAGAAGAGTTTGTCTGCTACAGGCTCCTGGCAGATCAGGATGCAAGATTGACCTGTAGACTTCTCAGGAGTAGATTAAACCACCTCTTAAACTGGATTCTGCCCTTGGGCTGTCATTTGACCACCACAAGGATATCATTTGCATGACTATCTTTGTTGGATGTTTTTTCTGCTTTCTCAAATCTCCTGTCTCCTCATTTTCAAGAAAGAGGAGTTCAAGAACCTAGCCCTGAATTTGCCATAAAGACTATATTTACTATTAAAGTTTGTTCTCCAGACATGCTTACAATTCTCATCTGGTATATGACTCTGATAGGTGATGTGCAGAAACAAAGCAGGAGACACAACGGAAAATCTAAATAAACTGAATGGGGATTGGAATACCAAAACTCAGTAGAGGATGTATTGCTGACACTTTTACAGCTGGAAAACTAAGCAAGATAAACAAATAGCAGAGGACAATGATGGAGTAAAATTAGTGTCAACCCTCACCCATCTACTTTCAGACCTCCACCTGCATGGCACATCCTCAGTTATCAAGCCTCAGAAAGAAAGTCTGAGGCTGCTGTTCTCAAGCCTTTTCATTTAAATAATACTGATTTGGGATAAACCTCTCATTTGTAAAAGCAGTAGCCACAGTTCTCACAACTCTGTTTCCAGCATCAGATATCCAGCTCCACTGTGACTCTTAACAGAAACCTGTATCAGGTTCAGTTTTGGCAATTCTGAAGATCAGTAGGCCCATTTATTTAAGATCTTAAATATTAACTCAGAGCTGAGCAAATGCTGAGATGACCAGCAAGGCAATGACAATTCTTGCACTGAAACAAAGGCACTTTTACAGGTTGTCATACAGACTTTAACAGAGGGAGACAGTTGTTTACTCCGATATTGCTGCTTCAGATAATACTGAAAATATATTCCTACTAATTAAAGCAATGGATCACATCATGGTCAGAGTATAGGTGCTAACAAAAACAACTAGAAATTTCAGTCCTGGATAAGAACCATGACTTAACTTGTGATTAATGTAATTGAATTACAATTATCTTAAAAGAAGCATGATTAATATCAGATCTTGCATTTTTTTTTCAAAGTCTTGAATGTGTCCAACTAGTAATTTTTTCCCGTAGTCACACAGGCTTCTTTAAATGTGAAAAAAAAAAAAAAATGTTTATTTTAATCAAAGCTCCACAAGTGATGCTAGAAACCATGAGTCCTCCAGAGGAAACGATGTCTGACTTTAATATGATTTATAACACAGGCAATGTTGCTTCATCCCATATTCCTGCTGCTTCAGGGTTTTTCATCCATGGCAATGCAATGAATGGTGCTTTCCAGGGACTGTATCATTAGTTGGTATTCCTGCAGCTCTTCTAAGACACTGACTCTTATAACTCAGTTTTACAAAAATAAGAAACTGCTGCTAACCTGCTGCTGAAACACTCATAAAATATTATACAAAACCTGTCATTCCAACTAAAAGGAGACACTCTTCAAAATGCACTAAAAAGTTGTGCCCTTGTTTCAGGTGAAAAAAAATGTGCAAATCACAAAGAATATAGACTGTATCAGGTTTTCATGGTAAGCTTTTGGTAGCTACAGGGGTGGCTCCTGTGAGAAGCTGCTAGAAGCTTCCCCTTTGTCTGACAGAGCAAATGCCACTGGCTCCAAGACGGATCCACCACTGCCCAAAGCTTAACCCATCAGTGATGGTGGTGGTGCTCCTGTGATAACAGAGTATGTGAGAGCAGCAACCCTGAAGACACCTAGGTCAGGGAAAAAGAAGGAGCAGGAGGTGCTCCATGCACCAGAGCAGAAATTCTCCTGCAGCCCATGGTGAACACCTTCATGAGGCCAGCTGTCCCCTTGCAGCCCATGGAGATCCACTGTGGAGCAGATACCCACATGCCAGAGCAGACTCCTGGCAGGACCTGTGGCCCCATGGAAAGAGGAGCCCAGGCCAGAGCAGGTCTTCTGGCAGGACTTGTGACCCCATAGAGGAGCCAGGCTGGAGCAGTCTGTTCCTAAATGACTGCATCCCATGGAAGGGATCCACGCTGAATCAGTTTGTGAAAAACTGCAGCTCATGGGAAGGGCTCACGTTGGAGAAGTCCATGGAGGACTGTCTCCTGTGGGAGGGACCCGACAGTGAAACAGGGGCAGAGTGTGAGGAGTCCTCCCTCTGAGGAGGAAGAAGCAGCAGAGACAACATGTGATAACCATAACCTCCCATTCCCTGTCCCCTGAGCTGCTGGCAGGGGGAGGTAGAGAAAATCAAGTGAAGTTAAGCCCAGGAAGTAGAGAGGGGTGGGGGGAAGGTGTTATTAATATTTAGTTTTATTTCTCATTACTCGACTCAGATTTGATTGGTAATTAATTAAATTAATTTTCCTGAGTCAAGTCTGTTTTGCATGTGACAGTAATTGGTGGGTGATTTATCCCTGTCCTTATCTCTACTCACAAACCTTTCATTATATTTCTCTCCCCTGTCCAGCTGAGAAGCGGAGTGACAGAGTGGCTTTGGTGGATGCCTGGCGTCCAGCCAGGGTCAACCCACCACAAGACTACATATATCTGTAGCATATACGAAATACCTGTTACTTCAGGACTTAAATTATATATGAAATATATATATATATGCAGATGTGTATATATGTGATTTAAATTTTATATATGTATATAATATATATAATTTAATTTTATATGCACATATGTGTAATAGGCATATATATACAAATTAAATCCTGAAGCAACAGGTAATTCTTTTGGTTTTCACTGTCAAATGCTGTTTCATTATTAAATTTTACTAAAAATAATCTTAGGAACCCATTCTTACAAACACAAAAAGCTGCCATTTCAGCCGAAATCTTGATAATTTTTCATAATTAAATTGAAACTAAAACCAGAATTCATCCTGGCCCCAACTTCATCTTAGTTATGAGACTCAAGAAAACCATTGGTTTGCCATGCTGAGCATTTAGCTTTTATTTGGATACACTTTCATAATCCACCCAATAACTCCGCTGATGAGTTCTAATTTAATAAGCCAGTGATTTGATTCCTTGCAAGCAAGCATATACCATATCATATTTGTAAAGTAGGAAGTTCAGTGATATGGCCAATTTAGAAGCTCTTTTTTGAATCTGTCTTAATCTGAATCGTATTCCTTGAATATGGTAATGCAAAAATGCAGTCTTTCCAAAATAAGTCCTACGTAGTTCTTTGACAGAAAGCAACAAAGTCACCTCTTTCACAAGAACTGACTAAATTCTGATCTCTTTGTTTTGGGCAATATACAACCTCAAACAGTATTCACCTTCAACTACACATTTTATCACTGCTCTTATACATGTTAACATTTGGGTTTTCCATGCCCACATTATATCAATGCATCAGTGGGTTGTCATCATCCTCTGACTAGTACACCCAGTGCTGCTGCTTTGTAATTTTCAATTAATAACACCTTGTGCTATAAAACAGAGGCCTCCCTCTTCATACAGGTGTAAGCTTACAATTTATGCTATTATGTTTGAGCCCACTTTCTTTGTTTTGTTCTTCCAAGTCATTTGATGTTTCTTGCATAAAACCCCAGGCTTCTCAAAACAGACAATACATCCCAACTACACATCTTCAGCAAATGTAATTAACACAGTTTTCTCTGTAGAGGTCATAGAAGGAAGAAGGGAAGGGAAGGGAAGAAGGGAGAAAAGGAGGAAGGGAGGACCAGAGAAAGGAAAACCCAAGGAAAATATGTACATCATTATTAATAATATAATTTTTAATGCACTGGATTGCATAGGGTAGGATGAGTTGAGAGGGTGAGAAATAAAAATATTTTTGACATATTATTAACTTTCTTATCTTCCCATTAAAACAAAAAAACCCCTCATGTTAATTGCTATAGGGTGTTCTGAGCTCACAGCAGATCTTTATAAAGAGTGGAAACAAACATACTGTAGAATAATACTTCTACCATATTCTCCGTCTGTACAAAAATACACAAAACTGTTAAACAAAAGGCCACCACCAGTCAAACAAACAGCTTGTTATGTTGCTTTAAAAAGAGTCATTGCTCCCAGAAACACGAAAGCAAGTAAGGATAATGGAAAAGAAATGTTATTCACTGTGCAGAAAATAGAAAGTTAAAAAAAATAAGAACAGACAGTGAAGAGGAAAACAAGGTGTTCTTCCACAATGAGGAAAAAACAGGTATGAATGCACGTGAAACTAATATTTCACTAAAAATGTTGAATATAACTATGCCAAAATATTTTTTGTAAACTGTGCTGAATTTCAGTATATGAGATCAGTTTTAAATATTTAATTTGCTGAAAGATATTTTTTCAGCCAAGGGAAACGTCACAATTTACAACTGCTTTAGACATCAGTAAGAGAAACATGTAACCATCCATCTGTACTAAGACATGGTCAGAGCACTATCCAATCAGCAATGGCTATAAACCAAAATTACTAACACATGGATATAAACACTAAAATGCCAATACAATGCAGATTTAACAAGGATAATATTTAACATTTTACCATTTTGCAATGAGTCATTCACAATTTTGTTGTAGAGTAAGTTCTGTACATGTCTTCATATGTGAAAAACTACGATAGAGAAAAAAGTATTAGAAAACAGATTTTACAGAACTTTCAAGGTAGGTTTGTTTGCTTTTGTTTGTTTGCCTTTTTGCTATATTGGACAGTTGCTTTTGGTCATAAAAGGCAGACTATCTCAATTTTCCTACACATCGTTCTTGTTCTGTTGGCATGATGTATTTATCTTAAAAGACTTTTCAAAAAGAGGTCAGTCACACATGCTCATTATCTAGTAGTTCAAACCTGAGTTGAAAACTTTTATTACAAAAGTTTCAAACTTCCTTTGAAAGACATGTTTCATGATTTTGAGCTTCACAGGGCAGCACAAACTTCTCCTTGAGGTAAGTTATTTTTCTAGAAATTTCTTAATTTCTAGAATAAGAAACCTGCTTCTATTAATTCATGGATGAAAATGAACAACAGCTGGGGGCTGTGTTTATCTTCAGAATAAGGCACCTGTTTACAGTTTCTCCACAGAGAACCCTTCTATGCACCCCTGCACTTCCTACCTATTTCTTACAGCATCAGTTATAACACATTTAGTTTCTGAAAGTTCTTTCGTATTACAGAAGCTGGAACCACCACTCTACAGGGCTTTTACATCTCTGGGTAGCTAGCCAAGGGTTTATAAACCTTGATAGGCAATTGGGCTTTTAGAACCGCTGGATTAGACTACTTGAACAGATGCAGCTTGACACTCTAGCACCTCCTAGAAGTCACAGTAACTGATGATGTGCTTGATGAAGTGGCTTGTGTCATGTGCAACTGTGCTGTTACACAGCAGAAATTAAATCTCTTTTTAAATGCAGTTTGAAGCACATTGGCTCTCCCTTAGAAAATATAATGTTTTTAGGTTATCTCAAAAAATGCTCTCTATGGGCTCTAACATAACAGCAGAGATCAACTGAGGCACTTTCATGCATGACCTACAATTCATCGTCTAGCTTGGGGTCACCAGAGATGGCCAGAAATTAATTTCCTTGGAGATTAAAGTGAGTTAGGAATGTAAAGGAAAGCATCCCACAGAAGCTAAAGGTAAGCCATTTCAGATGATAAACTTATTATACATGTCCTGGTACTTTTTCCAAGAAAACAAACTTTAAGGCTTGTAGTGGATAGGCCACAAGTCACTGGCTCATAAAACCCCTGCACTCAGTTAATCAAGACACTAATTGTTTACAGTGCACGTGGGCAATAAGAGGAAGTATCTTCTTGAGAGAGGCAGGCTGATGGGGTTTCACTGAAAATGGCAAAGGAGGTCAGAGTCCAACAGACTGTCAACATTGGTCACTATGAACACATGCAACATATCTCTATAATAAAAAGCAATCTCTAAGATTTCCCCAAGACCAAAATAATGTTGTTGTATTCTTAAAATAAAGAGAGATACAATTCTGAAAACATAGCTTCCTATTACATGCAGGTGATGTTTATGGCATGTAGATAACCTATATGTATAACAGATATCTGAGTCAGATGGATCCAGGTCAGCAAGACATATTGACTTAAACTCAATTAGCTTAAACTTAATGCCCAGTAAATGTGATTATTCTGCTTCCAGATCTACCTTAGGTCCGGTGAGAAAGTTGCCCACGAGAGGCTAAATCCAAGCTCAAAGGACAGCATTTCTTATTTTTTTTCCTTTAGCTGGACTATTCCAGCTGCTTATTTTACTGGGTGATAGGAAGTTAAGTGTAGGAAACCTAGAAATTTCTACTACAGTGCAATGGGATTTTCCAGTAACACTTTATATCTGTCCACTGCAGAGCCACACTATTCCTTAAAAATTATTTTGAAAATAGTACAACACAGCTACCCTAAGGCTTTACAAATTAATTCAGAAGCTCTTTTACAAAGCAGCAGTGCATTAAACCATGCTGGAGTTGACTGTGAGTAACAAAAGAAAGCTATCAAGTTATGGACATAGTACTCTTTCTTTATTTTAAATCCTGTTTACAATGTAAGTCACCTGGAATAATGGATAAAAACAGAGTATGCTGCATGAGGAATGTGGGTTTTTTCATTAGCTGCTTTTTTTTTTTTTTTTTTTTTTATCTAAAACAACTGCTTAAATGCTACTTAGGGAGCATGTGCTATTAGTCTCAAGAGAGTTACAGGTTTTGGGGTCTAGTTGTGCACTTTTTGAAATAATTTCTGCAATTTATCCAGCATGACATGCTTTTTTAAATGGGTAGTTGATCAGAGGTAGTTTTATGAAGTAATTAGACAAATTGCTCAACATTCAAAACCAGATTTGGATGAGTATTTTTAAAATTTATTTGATTAAGGCACACCACAAGCAGAATACTGTAGTTCTTGCTGTTTCAGGGTGAAAGATGTGGGTAAGATATATAACCCTGGAACTGACCATCCTGTAACTTATCTCCAGATGCATTTACAGTTTTAATATACTAAAGATCAGCAACATTTCCCCCCACAGCTAGCAACTATTGTTTCATTACAGCCATACATGTCCTCTCACTTGTCAGTATCAATGGACTTACAGAGAACTGAGTGCTGACGGGAACAATTTCTCAGTACCAGTATTAGTTCTGCAAGCTTCCATAAATCTATTGACAATGAGCAATACACTCAATAGGAAAATAGATCAGGTGCTAATATTTACCCAAAATTTGTCCATTGAGTTATCATTTTTTTTCATAGTTTTAGGTGCTAATATTTACCCAAAATTTGTCCATTGAGTTATCATTTTTTTTCATAGTTTTTCTGAGCATATTGTGTTTTATTATCTGGCTGCGAATGGTTGTTAAGATTAGCAAAACTGCTGAATGACACTTAATTTCAAGGCCATAAAATTTTAGTGGTCCCTATTGTAGCTCGGGCAACTCTAATTGATGAAGTTCTTTCCCAGAAATAAAACATAGCAGTGAAGATCTTATTATTTTGTGTCTCTGGACTGTCAGGTAAAGCTTATGTGTCTTACAGCATTTATCAAACAGCAGGTTTCTGAGAAATAAAGCTGACACTTAAGTAAGTTTGAAAATTAGATGAGTGAAAATTCCAGAGTCACTGTCAATATACTGAATACAATCGAATCACTGAAGGCTTTTTGTTTTGTTAATATGGGAATATTCATATCAGGGGTGGCAGTGTTGGTAGACCACAACAAGTGAGTATTTCTTGCTATTTAGAGGATTAAGAGTTCATGTCTCCATTTGTTAAGGTCTTGTACTACATGCACTCTGGACCTTGGCCTAGCACAAGGTCAGTTGAGCCAGATGAGAAGTTTGGCAAGAGCCTGGATTCAAAGTCCATGTTTTTACATCACAGTGAATTTCACCCATACGAAGCCATTTGTGAGTGTCCATATTACACCTCTGCTAAGATCTCAGTCTAAGGAAGGATTAGAAATGGTATATTTATAAACTCACAAACACACACATTTTGTAATCTTCAGTAATTACACTAGTACACAGGTATGTAAAGCAGAGTAGCAGCATTTCACAGAATCACAGAATTATTTGGGTTGGAAGGCACCTTAAAGATCTTCTAGTCCAATCCATCTGTGACAAGTCCAGCTGGCATCCTCTGGCACTTGCATGTCCAACCCTGTTTCCCATTTCTTATCATTTTTCCAGACTATATCAGGTGTCTGCTCCAAGCAGGTTTTGATAAAGAAGGTTTAAATAGACTTCTCAGAGATGAAGAAAGAAAACATTTTCCACATCATAAAAAGAAGGATTGGGTATCGGATAGTTTTTTTGATATTTAGTCTCCTGGGAAAAAAAAAAAAAAAAGAAAGGCCAGTTAGTGTTTGAACACTAAAACGTCACTCTCAGCTTGGGTTTTACTTCATCTTCTCTATTGTAAACCTAGTGTTTCAGAGACCTTAATTCTTTGAGTTTGACAGTACCCCCAATTGCCTGGTCTTATCTTCACTTTAACCCCTAGAAATAGAGACCCAAAGAAGCCAAAAACTGTCAAAAGCATTCACTGATGCAGAACACCTAATTTTAACAGCATTAGGCCATCATCCTCCTGAATACTTTGCATTTCATAGAACCTTGTATGTTCACAGCACAATTTAAAGTGATCTCAGCTGTAGCTGTGTGCTCAAGGATTCCACAGATCTACTCCTTGATACCTCATGTTAAGCACATAGAAATATAAAACTAACTCACTGTTAGTGGCCAACTGTGAAAGAGCTGAGTTTTTGCTCTTGGCTTTGTTTGAATTTGCTTTGCTTTTAAAACGACTAAGGCAGAGCTACTACACAGACCTGATTCATTTTTAAAGCAGAGTTCATCTTATAGGCTAGCTACTAGTGGAAGAAAAGACTGGGGGAGGCCAAAAAGTATTAGTGAGGTTTGAATTTGCTTGTCTATTTGTTTTAGAGTGATAAGAAGCTCTGTGCAACAGCAAAGGGCTGAAATATGTCAGCAGAGTTTTGGCAGTGATGTAAAGAAAAATATATGAAAAGGAAAGAGGATGAACCTTCAGTCTCCCATTTCAGCAGATCTGATCCTTGATCCTTCCCTGTCCCCACAAATTGAATTACCTGTCTGCATGCCCCAGCCTAGATCTGCTGCAGAAAACACTGACACCACAGCAGAGGGCCAGGACAGACCCTTCGATGGGATGTGAAATGGGATGTGGGAAGAAATAGTAAATACCACTGGAGGAACAGTCTCCCCTCTCCCAGAAACACACTGCACTGCTTTATGCTTCCTTTGCAGCAGCAGCAAGCCTGGTTCTACATGAGGCTACTCAGTGGCAAGTGCTACTCTGACAGCTGGTCCCTTGGAGAAGAGACAGGAATTATATTTTCAACAAAGCTAAAGACCCCTCATAGGGTCTTAATACAGCTTTTCAAAGAATATTTCATTGCAATTTTTCCACTGTAGGTAACCGTGTACTTTCCTGTGCCCCGTGCTGACCTTGCCTCCAAATGCGTATCCAGAAGGGACGACAAGGGGGTGGAAGAGAAGATTTAGGTTGTGCAGAAAACCTTCTTTCAGACAATTCCTTATTCACAGACACCTGATTTTGCAACCTAACATGCTTTTTTAATGTCTATTATTTTGGTTGCAGAGACACCAAACACATCTAGCAAATATTAGCAATCTCAAAAAACCTTGAAAAATGCCATATCCCAAAGCTTGAAAAAAATTAAACTGACTGTCAATCAGCCCTGCAGGATCTCTCTATCCATCTCTGACTAAAATTCACCAGAATCTGTAATATCCTTCACCTCAGATTCAGACAGATACCACTTGCATACTAAAGACTCTCATTAAAGTTAACAGATGTCTTGATCATGTAAAGTGTACAGGAAGGTATCATCACAGAAGAAAGATTACTTTTTTCTTTCTGGTGTACTTTGTAGTGGAGGTAACACCATATGTCAAAAATGCTCAATAAACCTGATAGGTAATGTCCTCTGCTTGCAAAGGAACATGCAAGAAGACACTTTAGAAGCCTCAAATTTATTTACATCTATTGATTCAACTATATATTCACTTTTGTGCTTTGAGAAAGGTAAGACTGTCCAAAACGGGAATAGACCATTAGGGAGATAGGGCTGCATGAGTCCACATTGCCAATTCCTTCGTCAGGTTTCCAGTGTTACTGTATACTATGATTATTATCTCTTTCTATTGAGTTATCTACTGTGTTGTCTATTGCTAATTTCATATGCAGTAGCACTTTGTATCTTTGTGGATACTGTGCTCTGTCAGAAGACATTTGGGACTGGAAGATGCTATGGAGCTAAAGCTTGTTAAACTGCGTATGACATGAACGAGAGCTGCTTGCAAAGATGAGAGACAGAGGGTGACCTCAATGAATACAAAATAAAACAACTTTAAAAGAAGGTTTGCCTGTAAGAAACTTCATCATTAACTGACTGTGTAACTTGAAATTGTCTATGGGGACATATGTATGCATATATGAAAAGAGAAGAATGCTTAACGCATCTAGCCTTGAAACATCAGTAAAAGCTCAGGAAATGCTTGAACTTTAATTTTTTATTTATTCCCTTTGAGGAAGTTCTAGATATTTTTAAAAAGTTGATTTTTTAATAGAACAGAAAAATTATGTCTTATAAAAATTCTTCCCCACTCATTCACCCATGAGAAATTGCGATAAGGAGTTTATGATGAAAATGTTCTCAGTTCAACAAACAACCTTCTTTTCTCCATTCCACTTTCAGTGCATGCTCCTACAGTCCAATTTACATGTCTTCATATTGCCTATGTGTTTTCTTTACTTGTTTTAGTGCCCCTAGTTTAAGATGATTTTTTTTCAATGTTTCAGTAGATTGTCCAATCTACAGATTCAGTTAATATCTTTCTTTTTCCTCCTCATAAGTGCCAGCTGTCAGAGAAGGCTCTATGTAAATTTGTCACTCTGCAAACTAAGGTTCCTTGGGACCTTCTCTGCCATTGCATCTCTGGGCTTCTGTGGGTTTCTGCAGGCTTTGCTGCAACAGAGTTTTGGGAACATTAATGTTGAAACCGAGGTCTTTTGTTTCTTTATATCTCCAGCCTAGCCTCAACCTACTGCACTTTCTTTCTTAAACTGGCTTGTAAGATGATGCCATCTAACTGTAAATGTGGAACCAGGAAAAAAAAAAAAAAAATTAAAGGAGGAAAAGAAACTTTTCCAGCAAGCTTAGGAAGAAGGAGTAAGACTAAAAACCAAGATGATGGTGGAATTAAAAAGGAAATAGCATTTGCACTGAATGTGGGGAAGAAGTAGAAGATGAGCTGATGAGTGGAGGGAGAGAGCACGACTTCCTGGTAAGAATGAGACTGAATGAAACAGAAATCAAGAACAGAGAGAGAGTCTATCACAGAAGAATAAAAGATATTAGGAAAGTGGAAATCTCTTAATGACTGGGTGAAAAAAAACCTGGGACTGGAAGCCCAGAGAAGTGAGAACACAAATAGCTTAGCAAAATGACTGGAGAAGGGATGGGACGCTGGAATGTAAGAAGACCGGCTTGTGAAAGGGGAAAGACCAGACACATGATCCTTTGAGGATACAATGACCGAAGACCTTGCAATACAATACAGGAGCTCCTGTACTCACCAGTTTTCTGGCATGAGCAGCAGCAGCTTTGCTCCCCAGGGACATAGCACCATGCCCACCTTGAGCAAAGGCCCACACAGTGATAACTGTTTGTCACATTCCATTAGCCACTTTGTTAATTCAAATGGTAAACATCTCTGCAAAGGATGAAGAAGTGTCCATATCTGCTAGTGACTCCAGCAGGTATAGATACAACGTCTTATACTCTAATAAGTTGAGCGTTTATATTTTAAAGGCCATACATACCTCATACAAAAATAAACGATGTATTTTTAAAAGAATGTAAAAGTAGATTTTTGTAGTCACCAGTCATTTCTGTATACAATGTTTTAATTCAGTGCCCTCCAACATTGCAACCATATACTACTATTTTAAAGGACCCCACTTCACTCACTGTACTGCAGTACTAATATTCTGGGAACAAATGACAGTTATGTCTCAAAGAAGACCCACTTACATAACATCTGCCTCATTTGTTGTAGAATGGTAACAGAGCATGACAGGCACACAAAGCTTTTCTCCTGGGAAATTGCCTCTACCACAGACTATATATCCAAGTTGGCACAAGACCCACCATATAGCAGAAGGGCAACATAATCTCCTCTGATATTTTTTAACCAATGCCTTTCCAATGACAGTCATACCATGCTCATATTTTTTTTTTTTTTTTTTTTTTTGCTAGTGTGCTTATGATGAATCCTGTTAGAAAACCTGTAAAGTGCTCAGGAAGCAGACTGCAAATTAATCCATCAACAATATTAAAAGTTTTCAAAGAGGGCTTTATGTTTAATTAGGATTCACCTTTCCCTATGATACAAAATCAAAGCAACCCAGTTTTACTTTATATTCTAACATTTTATATTGTCATATTTAAAGCACCTCATAGGACATCTGCAAAAGTTTCTCTAAGTTCTAAATAACATACTTCAGAGGAAATACTTAATTTGGTCTCAAATCCACATTTTATATTAACTGTAAATTTTTTAGGGACCTCTGCACTATTATAGCCAACAGAAGGAGAATCTCTTCTCAGTGTGCAGCAAACATAGCAGCTGACATCAAAACAAAACAAACCCATTCTGTCAAGGCACAGGCTAAACCTGCATACACACGTCTCATGGGTTTAATTTCTTTACATGTAAAATCCACAGATTTTCTTCTTTTTGTTCCACTCCATGGAAATGCTATTTTTTTTAGGGTTTCAGGTTTCAGTCTTCATCCTCTGATTAAGGACATCTTCACAGCATTTTGGCGTGAAAGCCAAAATGTTAAAGCCTATGTTAATGCCACAGTTTGGAAGCCATTCATCAAACATCTAGGTATTCCAGTCTTGAAATTAAAGTTCATTTTCTAAGAACTTCATTCTTACTTCAATGAGCCTTTCTCTGCTACTTTCCCACTTTCTTTTTAATTTCAAAACCTAAAGGTCTGACCTAGACCAGAGTTAACTTCACAGAAGAATGCCCATGACAGTCTATTTGGTTTTCCACATCCCTTTATCAATATGTGACAGAGGAATCTGGTCTTTATTTTCTGCTTAGTTCTTCTATTTTGTCTTAATACTCATTCATAGCATGGGAAGACTTTCAGCTTTGTACAGTTAACTAATGAATATTGAAAATAAATTGTCAATATTGGTATATCTGTAATGCCAGAAAGCATGCTTTCAAAAGCTTAAAGTTCTTCCTAAAGTATTGGGCCAGATATGGTTCTGTATTGCATGCTTGGGCAGAACAGTGTAGTAGAAATGCCCATTGTGTTTTGACCACAGATTTCTAATAGTATTTAGGAAAGCCTTTGAAATTAAGCAAGCAATTCCAAGCTCCAAAACCACATTGTGATTGATGAGGTAGCTCTGCAAGGTTAGGTTTCTATCAAAGCAGTCAGATGGAATTCCACCTGCAAATAAAAGAACTAAAGTTGTTGTGAACAGCACCATCAAACCAAAAGTTTTCAGATTGTTTAGCACAAGCCTTTCTCTGGTAGGAATATGTTGCACAGAGGATGATAGACAGGTTTACATGCACAAATATTTATTTGTTGGGCACATACTTGATGGCCTAAGTTATAATTGGAAAAGAAATGAAGAAAAAAAACCAACCACAAAGTGGGAGAGAAGGAGAAAAAAGGGGAAACTCTGCTATGTGCATCTGGGAAAAGATGCTCTGGGTATCTCCATATGTAAGCATCCTCTTTTAAGTATATTCTCCACTGTAGAAGTTTTTTCCCCTCAAACACACTTTCAAAAGTAACCATATAGTTTCAAGACCTACTCAAGGTCTACCATAAAATCTTGCATTTAGTTTTATTACATTAGTGGCCTAAATATTCTGCTAAACAACAGCTTAGTTTTGGTTTTGGGTTTTTTTTTGGTTTTTTTTTGTTTTTTTTTAAATAAATTTTGAAAATAGAGATGTGACAAGTATAACAAACACTGAACAGTGTCAAGAGAAAAAATCCATGAACAATGTGTCACATTGCAATTGATTAGTCACTACCAAAGTGAAAAATAAATACAGGTGGTAAAGTATTAATGTACAACTTCTAGTATCTGTGTGGGCAGCCACAGACAGATACAGAAACAGCTTCAGAAATACACATTTCTTCTGAAGCTTCTGTTTTGCACCTACACTTTCATTTGCAAAAAGTACAAAGGACACACTCTAAACAGAGTGAAAACTGCTACAAAAACTCTATACTTTCCTGTGTCATACAATGGATAGTTTTAGTTCTGTTCAGAGATCGATCTGCATGGTTCAGCAGAAATGTACATTTCAGATCTCACTATGTACCTATAAATTTCTTTCTTTTGCACAAATCAAGGGTGATTTCATACTCCTACCTTGCTGCAACAGTGATTTGTCACTATGTACATAAGTAACATCTAGAAACTGTGACAAAATCAATTTACACAGATAAAAGATTATAAGTTAAACATTCTACTGTTCAATCTAAATTCAGATCATTCCCATAACTAGCTACTCAGAACAGAGAGGAAAAAAATTCTGAAGGTTTCTCCAGTGCATTACATTACAACAAATATTCCTAAAATAATGTCAGAATAAATACCCAGGGTAGTATAGTTTAGAGAGGACATTTTCAAGTGGTGTAAGAGTATATTAGATTATTTGACCTTTTTTTCACCTGTGCCTCCTATTATCTGAGAAATAATAATGTGATTACAAATATGACCATGTAGCTAACTGGATCACTCTGACCTTGTAAAACCATTAAAGTCATTTGCCGTACATGCAGTTTATCCAAATACAACCCCACAGGGTATTATCAAGGCTGCAAATTTAAAAGTGAAATAAATGGAAACCTGATTTTTTGGCACTAGGTTACCTGATTTGTATAACATAACTAAACAAAATAAAAACATTGCATACATGTAGTGAATCAGAATTAGCATTATTGCTACAATCTTCCATCTTTAAACTGTTGATTTTGGTGATTTGCTTGGAAAAAGAAGTCTTGAATCCATAGAATAATACAAGCTCTTGCATATGATTACTTACTAATATTTCTTTCAGGAAAAAATATTTACAATATCAAATGCTTAAATGCTTTCAGATTATAAACTCATAATAAATGGTCATATAAATAACTATTTCAAATCCTGTAAAGGCTTTCCAAACAGGTCATGGTCTCAAGGTCTGCAAGTCCCCAGGGCTTCATCAAAACTTAAATTTGTTGAGCAAGTTAAATAGTTTGAAGGGAATGAATGTGGCAAAATCAGCCTTCTGTTGCAACAAGGTTTTTCATTGATAGTCATATAAAAATTGGAACTGGTTTAAGACATATTACAATGCCAGTCAATACACATTAGTTACTATATATTGAATTCAATATACATAAAAAGTTAATACCAGTGTAACAAATCTACTGTAGGTCTATAATTGTGTAAACATGCCAATTAAAGAAAGTTTATTTCTGCAACTCCACCATTTCGACCCATTAATTTTTGAAAAAAAAATAATTTTAATTTCAAAAATTTTGTTTCTAAACATGTGCTTACACAATGGATTAATTTCAGATCTTAAAATTTGGTATTGTTCAAAAAATTTCTGGAATGCAAACATTATAGGCCAGCAGCATTTCCAGTGGTGAATACTCTGTCTTCTTCAAAATTTACATAAGACTGAAGTATTGTTGAACATCAGCTTTTGAGTTCATTGGCCAAATAAAGATTCTGCTCCAGAAGTGATTTTTAGCATTTCTCTTCAGCTAATGAAGTAGCAATTATGGATGCTTTCAAGTAATTAAAAACGAGAGCTGTCAGTTTAGCCAATTCCGAGAAAGCTAGATAAGAGTACTTATCATGCTGACCTGTATGCCACCGTAATTAGACATGAAGATGACCAAAAAAAATCAGCTTAATCAAAAATTTATATTTCTGTAAATTTCATGAACTGTTAAGGCAACAACTCAAAAAATTACTTAACTTATAAAAACACTCAATTTCCTCACTTCTACTCATCTTCATACCAGCTATAAAAATTGATTACTCTGGTTTTAACTTCTCCGAAAGTCACTGAGACTCACAGGACAGGTCAGACTGTCCTGCCCTGTCAGGTGCTTGTTTGCTCGGGTCTCTCAGCCACAACCCGAGAGGCTCAGGATGCTGAACCTGGAGATTAATCCTAGGAGCAGGACTGTGCAGAGACTACAAATATGGAAAGGTGGGAAGTCAGCAACAAGACACACAGAAGGGTGTGCAGTCAATAATGTGTCCTTCTGCTTCCATCCTCAGACACAAAACTGACACTCCTGAATCATCAGAACAGGGTCCTACAGAAAAGAAATACTGTGAACACACAAGAGCAAAAAGCACTGACCCAATTTCTCTACGGTTTCCATCCCTCCTCTCCCTGCTGGAAGCCACAGGAGTGAAGAAAATACAAACAGACTCTTTCAGATAAGTCCAGTTGGCTAGGGTATAGAAAGTGGTGAAAGACAGGTACCCAGAGAAGGCATCCACGCCATCAGAATGACACCAACTTGCAATAAGATGAACTGTTTCCTAGGTTTACTTCTTCCTCATTCATCATAGATATCTACACTTGTAAGCCACCCATCTCCTACACCCACCTAAGTTACACTTAGGGAAGGTAAGTCTGGGTACAAAGTGTAGCCAAAACATAATATTCATAGCATGAGAGAGAGAAAAAGAGACAGGAAAAAAAAAAGCCCAAACAAAATGACAAACATATAAACTGTTACATTATTCTTATATTCTCTCTTCCTTTTATTCCTTTCCATACCAAGGCACAATGTAGATTTTTAAAAATAAATAAATAAATAAATAAAAATAAAAAAACAACTCACAACTTTATCCACAGAGCAAAAATATTATTCCAGTGAAAGACTTCTGAAAGATTTTTTTTTCATTTTCCACAATGTCATGAGGAAGAAACTTTTGGCCTTTAAAAGCCAGTTTGTTCCAGGTTGTTTCAAAAAGCATTTAAAGGAATGATCCATATTAAAATGGCCATCATTATTTTCATTTTAACTAAAACAGCTGCATAATTTAATAATTCTACTACAACAAAATTGCTTCCACCGCAAACGTTTTAGCTCTCTACCTTCCCTGCATAACAATGAAGTCAGTGATTAAATGCAAAATAAGATCCAGATTTCCAATTTAAATACAGCGATAAGAAAAGTAATTGTGAAAATCACACATTAAAGCAATCAATTAACTCTTTTTCTTTGCTCACTTGAGAATGAGCAACATGTGTTTTAAAGTAATAATACTTTGGGCCATAGGCTCATGGTAATTCATGGGCAGCTCAAACTCCTGAAATTCTGAACTCCTCATTCATGCAAGTTTTCCAAAGAAAACTTACAGCAATTAGAGTTTCTAAATATTTATTCAAGGAATCACTAACAGTAAAGTGTGCTGGTAGTGTCATATATCTCTAATAACCACCTCCTATGTGAGTAAAGTAGAAGTATACAAATAAGGGATTTTTTTAGGGGGAAAGAGTTTGTTTAGGATTCATGAGCTAACATTAATGCAACGTAACTTTTTTCCTATCCTTCTGCTAGTGAAATTGAAAAATAATTCCACATGACTGTGAGTTAGGAAAGAAAAGAGAAAATGAAGGATTAAATGGCAGGCTTAGTGAAGATGGTGATAAAAATAAATGGTTATTACATCCATCCAGGCCATTGTAGAAAATACTTTTAATTCTAACAACACACAACTCAAGACTTGGCTGTATTGATGGGTTGAGGCTAACTGAATGAGGTTCAACAAGGTCAAGTGCCGGGTCCCGCACTTGGGTCACAACAACCCCAGGCAGTGCTGCAGGCTCGGGGAAGAGTGGCTGGAAAGCTGCCTGGTGGAAAAGGATCTGAGGGTGTTGATCGAAAACCAGCTGAACATGAGCCAGCAGTGTTCCCAGGTGGCCAAAAAGGCTTATATCAGGAATAGTGTGACCAACAGGACTAGGGTAGTGATCATCCTCCTGTACTGAGCACTGGTGATGCTGAACCCCAAATACTGTGCTCGGATTTGGGCCCCTCATTAAAAGAAAGACATTGAGGTGCTGGAGAGAGTTCAGAGAAGGGCAACAAAGAGCACAAGTCTTATGAGACATGGCTGAGAGAACTGGGGCTGTTTAGCCTGGAGAAAAGGAGGCTCAGGAGAGACCTTATCAGTCTCTATAGCTACCTAAAAGGAGGTTGTAGCATGGAGAGTCTGTCTCTTCTCCCAAATAACAGTGATAGAACAAGAAGAGATGGCCTCGAGTTGTGCCAGAAAAGGTTTATATTGGATATTAGGGAAATTTTTTTCACTGAAAGGGTTGTCAAACATTGAAACAGACTGCCCAGAGAAGTGGTTGAGTCACTGTCTCTGGAAGTGTTTAAAAGACATGCAGATGTGATACTTAGGGACGTGTTTTAGTGGTGGACTTGGCAATGTTAGATTTAGGGTCAGTCTTGATGATCTTAAAGGTCTTTTCCAACCTAAGTGATTCTGTGATTCTATGAGAGCCACTAGACTTGTGGAGTACTAAGACAATAAGTCTATCTCAACCTTAATGTTGGCAAATTTTGTCTTACTGTAAAATACTTTCACATTGTTTCATTTCACATAAATTGTCAACTAACAACTCTCTGTCCTGACCAGAGACTTTTGCAAACACTCTGAGTCTCAATAAAATAATGAAATATTTTGCATTTTATTACACTTAAGTGCATCATGTATTGCATGTTTAAGGAAACCAGATAGCATTGTTTCCATTGGAAAGATTATAGCAGGCACAGCTAAAAATAAGGCTCCTCTAAGAATTTAGTAATCTGGGTTAGAGATGATACATGTTTAGAAGCTGGCCTTCCTTCATCCGATGTACCTGCCTTTCCTGCTAGTCTCTCTGAGAAGAGGAAAAGGAGACACACAATCATCACTGACATTTGGTAAAACTGGCCTAATACAGGGGTTCACAAAATTCCACTGAAGTGATCTTTTTCTATCATTAAAGTATCAAAGGGAGACAAAGTAGGAATAACTAAGAAGGAAGACATAATAACTAAGAAGGAAGACATGCACTTGCTGTTCATTAGATGCTTTGTCTTGGTAGGCAGATTCTCATCCTATGGTTCTGAGAATTTAGGGATTTTTTTATTCTTGTTGTTGCTTTTGTTTGGTTGGGATTTTTTTGTATAACAGGCAAAACTACTTGTTTCAATGAACAGAGGACCTGTTCTGGGGAACTTGCTTGTGTGAGACCAGACTCTTAAAATTTTCATGTGCTTTCTGAGAAGAACCTGGAGCACTTAGACTGCAGAAATGCATTACGAATACCTCAAACAAAACTGTAAAAAATTTACCTAGATCAAAAAAAAAAACGAAATTCAGTGCTAAGTTATTTCATCTGGACAGAAGTGTAATTTAGGGTCAAATGTGTCTCTTTCAAAAGTTCCTTTCACCTGGCTGCTTTCAACAGAGAGCTGCAAAGAAATGGGGAGGAAAATTAATACAAGATTCAAGCAATTTATTTCCTGGACGTGATAATGTCTTTTGGGATACATTTTTAAGGCAATGGGATTTCTGGGCTGCAGCAGAGCTGACAGCACAGAGGTGTCTGCACAGACATTTCTACCACCCCAAAGGTCATTTACAAACTGCAGAAACTCTAAAATGTTACCTAACTGCTGATAGGTGTAACTGTTCCTGCGTTTAACTTTGGTATCCAGATTATGAGTTCTGTAAATTGCAACCTGGCTATAAAATGAAGGAAGTTCTACTTCACAGTGTGCATAAAGGAGTTATTGAAGAAAATGTAAGTACTGTATCTTGCCTGAGCTAATTGCTGATGTGGGCTGAAGAACTGCTACAAGCTGAGATTGTGTGTCTTTTGTTTCTTAATACAGTAAAGCCCAGAGGGAAGGGGAGATATTGTTCTAGTTCAGTTTAGAAAACAAAAATATCCATAAGAATAGAATAGAATAGAATAGAATAGAATAGAATAGAATAGAATAGAATAGAATAGAATAGAATAGAATAGAATAGAATAGAATAGAATAGAATAGAATAGAATAGAACATTTGCATACATCATGTGAGTTGCCCCTGTGTGGGGGAAAATGATGTTTTTAGAGGTTGTGTACTAAGAAAACAACTACCTGTTCTCAGCTAGCAGTTATCTGATCAATGGAGTCAGGCCTGAGTTTGAATATAGGTTTTGTAATGCATATATATATAAACTCATGGAAAATTCCCACAGATAAATAAAACACAAAAATCGTGCTCCCTCCTTTCAGTCAAAACCTCTATAGGATAGAGTGAGAATTAAATAAGTGGAGTTCTACAGAATTAGTATGGGTTTCTGAACAAATCACAGGAGAATCTACAGTATCTAAAGATAATTCAAAGTGTTTGAAATACATAAATTTATCAGAGGTTCTCAGTCTTCTCAGGAACGTCTCTGACTTTAATTTTAGTTACTTTATCTTAATGTAAAACAACCCCTGTTCAACAGCAATAAATTAGTGTTTGCTCAGGTTACAATGATTATAAATCCATTCTACTGTGTAGGCAAGGAATGAGTACAATTAGCTGAGTCCCACGGGGCCTCAGAACTAGTGTATAAATCTCTGCACATTCTTAAACTGACGGTACTTTGGCAATCACTACTGAGAGGGCTCTAAGGAAAGCCAGAGCCTGCAAATCACTGTACTGCAGGAGCACTGAGAGGAAGCTGAGTGTGTTTGCTTTGTCTGAATTGGATTCCCATAAACTACACACACAAATATGGGCCACATCTGTTGTTACAATATGATTTCATAAGAAAATTGATTTGAAGAACTGTTATTTTGTTAAAGAAAAGGAAATGAGGGGGACTCTGTAAGCCTAAGCTGCATTTCTCCAGAACATTTTTCTCTGCAAGTACCTTGTTGCAAATGTCTTCCTACACAGTATAACCCTCTTTTCCAGTTATGCTTCAGCATCAGGATCTTGCCCTTTCCATTGCTACAGATACAGCATTCCATCCAGTGCCTTGCAAACAGCTGTCAATGAAAAACTTGTGTGACAAGTTTGGGAAGAGAAATTGAGACTCATAGATGTAACCTCAACCAAGCAAGAAAAAAAATAGCAATGCTAAGGCTTTTTGCAGTAAAGTGTCATGCTGCTGTCTTCTGCAGTGTCCTAATCAAACCATGTCCTCACAATCAATTTCCATAACCTCTAAGATAATTTAATAAAGTAATACTGGTAACCTGAATGAAAACACAGGATTACCATTTAGATTCACAACTCATGCAAATACTTTTTTCCTTATTTTTCAGTTTTTCAATATTAGTCTGAGAATCTGACTAATCCAGTCTGAGAATCCAAAGTCAAGAAAAATCAAGGAGCAAGAAGGTTAACTCGTATTTATTGAAATCAGGAAGAAGAAAGGTTGGGAACCATTAAATAGATACAGAAAATTAGTTTAAAATTAATTATTGTAGCTCTTCTACAAAAAATTAAAAAGACAACTGCAGCAACAAAAGATCAGGGAGCTGAATTACATCCTTATATACATCTCTAAAAATGAAGAATCTGAAACTTAGATCAGAGACTGCTTTGTGCATGGGACAAGTTATCCCTAGATGGAAGCTTTGGTACAGAACAACCATTAAAATAATCAGTCCTCAGAAGTGGCAAGTTATACTTAGGAATATATGTTTGCAGGATCAGGATCTAAAAATCTGCCTATGAGGCAATTCAAGGAATATTAGTCATTAATGTTTTTCAGGTTTCATTTGCACTTGAACAGATGTCTTAAAAGTATCCAACCAACTACAAACCAGTTTTCTGAAATGGGTTCTTTGAATCAGACTGCACTAAATATCACTAGCGCAAATCCTGAACAGGGCAGAAGAGCAGATTATTCCAGGATTTACTTTTTCCTCTGAAAGTTCCCCTCCTCTGCAAATTATCCATATAACTTATTCGGTAATGAAAAATATTAGAAACATCTGCTTCCATGTCATCATCTTAACTTTCTCATGAAAGATCACTCAAATTTGTAAGCTAACAGAACAAGGATTGTCTATTGAAGAATCTGAATCACTTGTCTGAGTTACTTGTCTGGGCCACATTAGGAGGTGTGTTGCCTGCAGGTTGAGGGAATTGATTCTTCCCTTCTACTCAGCACTGGTGAGACATGCTTGGAGTACTGTGTCCAGTTTGGGGCTCCCCAGTACAAAAGAGATACTGACAGACTGGAGAGAGTCCAGGAAAGGTGCTGGAGAGCTGAGACTGTTCAGCCTGGAGTCTTATCAATGAATACAAATATCTGAAGGGAAGGTGTAAAGAAGACAGAGGCAGACACTTAGTGATATCCAGTGACAGGACCAGAGGTAGTGGGCACAAACAGAAACACAGGAGGCCCTATGTGAACATCACTTTTTTACTGTGAAGGTGACTGATCAGTGGCACAGGTTGCATGAAGAGGTTGATGAGTCTCCATCACTGGTGATATTGAAAAGCCGTCTGACCATGGTACTGGGTAACCTGCTCTAAGTATCCCTGCTTGAGCAGGGGTTGGACAAAATGACTTCCAGAGGTCTCTTCCAACCTCAGCCATCCTGCAATTCTGTTTCATGGGCACATAGAAATCTTAGAATCTAAAATGACCAAATATTTGGAAGACTGCTGAGGTTTGTGCTTGGTGCATTGTTACTGTGATGTGTTATACTTGCTTTTAACATCCTTTCCAGATATGGCACTCAAAGGACTTCTGTGGCAGGATACCTTGCTCGTGAATCCTGAAGAGTAGACAGCTACTGAGATGCTGTGCTCTGCTAATAGAGATTTCATATGGATAGCTGTAGGATTTTAGCCTTTTGTAAATTTTCTAGGGAAAGTGGAGTTTCTTACAAGTTAAGTATGATTTCTGGGTAAGTCTGTCTGTTGATCTTATCTGGAGTGCCTGACATCATAACAACTCCAATAATCTCAGTATACAAATCTATTTCTGAAAAGCACAACACGTAGCTACAGCACCTTGCTCTGATAATAGCAAAAAGTTAGCAATATAGGATTTCCTTATTTGCTTTTCAGCAACACATTTTATTTTTCACCTCTATGTTCTTGCACTGGAACAAATCATACAGAAAATGTAGTTTCCATCCTAGGAGGTTTTCAAGACCTGAGTAGATAAATCACTAAGAAACTTCCTCTGATCTCACAGCTGCTCTTGCTTTCAGCAGGAGCTTGAACTAGAGATCTTATGAGGTCTCTTCCAGTCTCATTTTTCCTATGATGCCATGTAAGGTTGACTGCTTTATATAAATTTTGCGGCATATTTTGCTGGTACTTGTGCAGAGGTTGTAAGTAGAGGATAAAATCTGAGTGTTCTAATGTTGAACTCATCACCAGAGCATCTGACTATAAATGTAACTTTATTCTGATGAAAAGTGTCTGTTAATATGGTTCTTTATCTTTATTTGTGTTTCCAAATAACTGGGTTTTTGACCAGGTTGGATGGAATAAACTCAAATCAAATTTTGCAATGGATATTTTGTCTGTACAAGCACACACAAACAGTGTACCATGGACATTCACTAGCTGCTTCAAAATATCATTTGCATTTTGAGTTGTGCAAATGATCATCTGAGCTACATGAAGCAGTTCCTGGTTCCCTCATTAGATGGCAGAGACCTGAAAAAGAAGGGCTGCCAGATTGATTTCAAGCTCCTCATGTTTCTGCTAAGGGAGCCGAAGAAATAAACTTGGAATTATCACATGAAAAAAAAATATCAATTGTTTATCTTTCTGTTTGTCTGAGGAAATTAGACCAGCTGAAATGTGCTGTACGAAGGATCTCCAATGCAGAAGATGCAGACATGTCAGAGCTCTTAGCTACTTACTATTCTCCATATGCCATATCCTTGTGTCACAATGTACTTTACCCACATAAACACGCTGTATGATGCTGTAGCCCTGCAGTTGCACTTGGCATCAAGCATTGCTATGCCTTGCCTTTCCACTTGACTAATTGCATCAACATTTGACATTTGGCCTTGAGACTGGGTTGCCTCAGTCATGAGTTTTCTTAGCTCCATTTCAGAAGTCTCTCTCAGGTCTTGCAGGAACAAACCATCACCTGGGGCTGCTGCTGAGAAGGAAATTATTCTAATAGAAACCAGGCTTCACAACGTGTTTTAACATAAAATTCTAATCCTTCTCAGCAGTACCTCATGAAAGGACAAAGACAGTGAGCACAAGTTGAATTACAGGAAATTCCATTTAAACACAGTATAAAACATTTTTTTATTGCGAGTGCAAACACTAGTCAAACACTAGAACAGGTTGTATAGAGGGTCTGTTGCATCTCCATGCTTGGAGATACTTGAAAACTCATTGTGTCTATGCAGTCTGCTGAGTGTGAGCCTCCTTTGAGGAGAGGGGTTGGACTAGATCACCTCTAGAGGTAGCTTCCTACCACCCCCCTTCACTGATTCCAGGACCCAGAGTAATAGATTATTTGTAGTCTTCACAGTCTAAGTCATTATTAAGACAAAGTTTCTAGAGAGAAGCAAGACCTTTTACTGCTTCAGCTAGTAAGTTACCCAGAACATTAAAAATGAAAAGAATGTAGGATGTGGCTGAACCAAATTATTCAAAAGCTAAGAAATGTAAATTATGTGACTGCCTTAGCAAACTTTTTTTGACACTTTCATAAAAGATGATTTCTAAAATGTTCCCTCATATCCTTACCCAATCTTTTTAACTCTTTAATCAGAATTACTCATTAGATCTGTTGGCTAATTCTAATCACACAGTGAATACAACATCCCTGATCTCCTTGTGGGCACAGTTTTTGATACCAAAAAAAAAGTGATGGTTAAAGATTAATTTTTATTATTGTCATTTTTACAGATAGTGAACAAACAATGAGCTTCTAGTTACTATTGACTTTGAAGTAGCAGGTTTGAAATAATTTTGTGTCTTTAAGCTACAGAAAAAAATCTTCACAGTAATTTATATATTCAAAGCACATCTCCAAGCAACTCTGCCTGCAGCTGTGATTACTCAGCAATTATTCAAAAGAGGCTTCAGGTATCACAAGTTGGATCCCTAGATAATGGACTTTCAATGTCCAATTCTGAAGATTTCTGCCTAGGTAATTTGCCCTTCCTCATATACCAACTTCGTGGCAGAGGCAGGGACAGAAACCAATTTCCCAAGCTTACATTTATCTTCCTTAACCTTCCGAGTCTTTTTTCTTTCTGCCATCTCCCTTATTCTCTGCCTAACATTCAGCTTCCTTATCAAATGAGGCAAGGACCCAGGCACCTCTACTATACAACCTTAATTCATCCCTGTGCACCGGACAGTTTTATCCTGTGCAGTAAAAGACACGTACTGTCTTTTGGAAGAACTGTGATCACCAAGAAGTACACAGTCTGAGACCTAAATTATACTTGTGCTAGCAACCCTGGTTTCCTGGGTTGTGCTAACAAGCCTGGCCATTACCAAATACTTCCTTCCAGCACTGTGCATGTGCATGGAGAAATTCCCTATGCCTCTTGACATTCAAAACCAGCATAAAAGGGAAGAATGGTTAAGTAACAAACTGAATTTATCTCCCTTAAATCAGCAAGGGGGTTTAGATTTTGTACTTCCACCTTTTAAGCCAACACACAGCTGTATCCATAACGCTTCCATATGCAGCAACCACTAGATGGGGAGCAATTGTGCTCTTTGCTACCAAGTGTCAGGGACTTGTTGACCACAGAGAAATGGTTAGGCACCATTGCCTGAGCAGCTTTGCACAGTCCCACTTATGCCTTTTGGATCTTCTCCTGTTCTTGTTATTTCTTGTGGCGAGTGGTCTTACACCTGAATTAATTTTCAATGCAATCTAAGCTTTGCGACTAGGTGCTTTGAAACTGTCTTGATTTCCACTAAGCTCTGGAACTCAAGCTGGTCCTCAAGGAGCAATTTTTTTCTAGGTATCAATTATGTGCTTGATAGAGAAGGAGAAAAGAAAGACAAAAACAAATATGGGGGAGCTATGCTAACTCCCACGATGTAAGTTCCTGTGTCAGTTTCACTTACATTGGAAGAAAGATTGCTGGAAAAAAAAAAAGCCAAAAGAACCCCCTACTGAAGATGAGGTCCCTAGCAGACTAATTCCATGTATATTTATAAGAACAACTTGTGATGAGAGATAGATTTCCCAAGGTTTTTGAGGGAGAAAAAGACTCCATGTACACAAAGTGAAAACAAAAAGAACTGCAATGTTCAGTTGTTCTGCTCTCCTTGCCATACAGGAGCAGAATTTATTTTAAACCACTTTCGACTTGATCACACTTCCAAACTTGTTACTTGTTGCATGTGTGACTCAGGCACTATTTATGGTTTCAGCTTAAAAGTGTTCCTTTGATTTCACTAGTGAATTATCTATTTTTAACAGTGTTGTCAAAATCTGCACTCTAGATATAAAGTGATAATGACTTTTTTTTTTTTTAAAAAAAGAAAAAGTTTAAAAAGTTTATGTCATCTAAATCATATTGTCAGCATTTGCCTATTTGTTCAAGAATTCTGTGGGCCAGAATCACATCTAAGTTATGAACTTCTACATAAATTTGTTTAGTTTTTGAATAAAATGACTCAGAGTCATTACTAAAGAGTGTAGAGAAGTGGTGGGTGCAAGTTCCTGACAGAGTCATTCTCGTAGGAATGAAGTGAGTCCTTGCTAAACTAGCAGCAATAGGAAAAGACTGTTTTGGAAACACCAAAGATGAGTTCCTGTTTACAGTCAGCAGGAGTAGAACTAGAATAGCTTTCTGCTGCTGAGGATGAACAGGAACCTTCAATAACAGTAAATTTGAGTTGAGACAGAAAAGAGACTTGGTATGCCCAAGCTCTGTGACACCTGTTACAATTAAAATTTGTTGTAAATAGTCTCCTATTTGCTAGTTTTAAGCTCATGGCCACTGATGTCCAGGAATGCACTCTAATTCCTTTGCAACAAAAACATGCTCCAACCAGCAATAAGGCAGCTCTAGATTGAGATAATTGCTACTAAAGAACACATCAGCAGTCAAAATCTCACTGTCACGTAGCTCATCTGGAGCATTTTTGTTCTTTTGCAAGGGTCATTCTCTTTCATTCGTGCTTCAAGGCCGTCATTGCTCTATCTGATGAAGGTTCTTTACAAGGGAAACAACCCTCATTTATAAGTGAAAAATAATTTCTGCGCAGAGAAAGATTTTCAGGAATGTTTAAATGGCTCAGGATCAACAACCCTCAGTAAAATTAACACAAAAGCTGTTGAAAATGTCCATCTTTTTCTCTTCCTTTCTTCCCTCCTTTCTTTCTTTCTTTCTTTCTTTCTTTCTTTCTTTCTTTCTTTCTTTCTTTCTTTCTTTCTTTCTTTCTTTCTTTCTTTCTTTCTTTCTTTCTTTTTCTTTCCTTCTTTCCTTCTTTCCTTCTTTCCTTCTTTCCTTCTTTCCTTCTTTCCTTCTTTCCTTCTTTCCTTCTTTCCTTCTTTCCTTCTTTCCTTCTTTCCTTCCTTCTTTCTTTTCCTTCCTTCCTTCCTTCCTTCCTTCCTTCCTTCCTTCCTTCCTTCCTTCCTTCCTTCCTTCCTTCCTTCCTTCCTTCCTTCCTTCCTTCCTCCCTTCCTCCCTTCCTCCCTTCCTCCCTTCCTCCCTTCCTCCCTTCCTCCCTTCCTCCCTTCCTCCCTTCCTCCCTTCCTCCCTTCCTCCCTTCCTCCCTCCCTTCCTCCCTCCCTCCCTTCCTCCCTCCCTTCCTCCCTTCCTCCCTCCCTTCCTTCCCTTCCTTCCCTTCCTTTCTTCCTTCTTTCTTTCCCCTGAAAATAGAGGATTTTCTGCTGTTAGTTGTATAGAGACAAGATTAGTAATGGGTAGTTCAATATTTCTTGAATTATGAGGGACACACCTGCTGAAACATGAAAGAATTTATGTTTTCCCAAGTCATTGCATATGAAAGATATTTCATTTCACAAATTAGGTTGTATTTTCCTGCTGAAGAAGTTCTAATTTTGCATAAACAATCTGTATACGATTGAACAGAAACAGCCTGAACTGCATACGTCATTAAAAAGGATTTTTTTTTCCCTCAACTGTACTCAATATCACAAAAAATACTCTGAGTTACTTGTAAAACTAAAGCAAATTTAGTCTTTTACAGTCCTGTTGTCTTGCAGCTCTACTACAAACACTCATTCTGGGCAAGTAGCTACATTTACCAACTAGCTCATATCTCAAGTTTAAATGCATCACCTGACCACTCTAAATAAATTTCAAGCATATAAAAATTACTTTTGTTATGTTACTATTTTGTCTTACATATGTTTACAACTCCATCATGGATATAAGAAAAATAGCAACAGTACCCCCTGAGCAACCATTACAAATGCTGTTGTGTTACACAGTAGCTATAAACAAACACATTATTTTCATGTAATTACTTAGGAACAGTAATACTCTTTCCCTGTTCCTCGTTTTGCATCTTAGAAAAAATACCAATCACCTGAACTCCACGGATTAAAAAAAAAAAAAAAAAAAAAAAAAACCACAAAACTATATAGAAATGAGAAAAAAAATTGTTTCACTTCCATTTCTGGTTACAAAATGTGTCATCACATTCCTATTATACAACCCCATATCACAGAAATCAACGTGGAAGACAAATGCTATCACCTCTGCTACAAGGCAGCACTTCTTGAATAAATATTTGAGAGCAGCAGATGTAACAGCACTGTGGGATCTTGTATATTCCAAACAAATATGGTTATATTTATCAGTTAATTCTCATACTAAATATTGAAATGGGTGGTAGAAAGTATTGACACAAATTTTCTTAAGGGTAAAAGTTATTTTCTTCTGTTATAAAGTATGAAGAGAATAACTCACGTGTTTAAATAACATTAATTTTGAATAAATTTTTAGTTTTGTTTAAGGAAAGTTTTTTTTCAATCTTATATTAATTGTACTGTTAGCAGCCTGAATCCCTTTTGGTAATATTTAACTTTATGCAAATCTCAAAAAATTCAGTGTCATAGCTCTTCTATCTCTTATGATTTCCTTTTCTTCAACCTACCAGTTAAGCTGTATTAGTCAAGTGTTTCAATTACTTCTGGGATCTGTTGTTTATAGTAAATATGTTGACATAAAAGGGGATCTGTCTTCGTTTTTAAATCTCATTTACACATATTTGTTCTTCCCACCCTCTTCCTTCCCATTCTCTCCAATACAGATGATTACCACTCTCATTTCAAAGGAAAAACAAGGTGGGGGGAAAAGGCAGCTAGGTTGGAAATTAGCTAGCAGCTATTTACAAGCACTACTTCTCTAACTATTAATAACAGAAAACAAGGGTTGTTTCATAAGACAGGTTTATGAAAACAAAACAGACAAAAAATTCAATAAGGTGCTGTGAGAATATCATGGTAAAGGACATCTTCATGCCATTTTTCTTTCACAAGAGGATTAATTGTGTAAAAGACTACCCACAAATCAAGGAAATAATGTGCTCGTTCACTGAGGATAGGACAAGCACTAATGGGTTATATTACTTAAGTGTGGGACATTTAGGATGCCCTGTAGCATAGTGAAAATAAACTGCTGAAAATTTCTACAATGGAGGTTTTTGTCTTTTTCTTTCTTGCTTGCTTGCTTTCTTGACACTTGACAAGCCATTTTTTAAGGAAAAGGTGAGTGGTCCTGCTTTCATGAAAGGAGTAGGGGACTGGAAAGGTTTTTGAAGACCATTCCTCTTTAAACTGAAAAAAAATGGTTACTCTGAAGTTCATCTATTTGCAAGCTTTTTTTTTTTTTTTTTTTTTTAACAAGGTACAGAAGAACCACATATTTAATTCTATGCCTTTAGGACACAAGCCCCAGTTCACTGAAGCAAAACAAACAAGCGATACTCCTTCAGAAGCCCATTACATGCAGCCCACACACATATCTTCTCCTCCCTGCATGGTGCTGTAGCTGAGCAGTGAGCCCCCACACAAGGGACACCCCTGTGGCTGCAGGAGAAGTTCTCATTTCAAACAGGAGGAGAAAAATTCTCCTGAAAAAAAAATCCAGTGCATTTTAGGAGAAGCTGCACGTCAGGGCTTCTCACATGCAGGGCTGGGGCTGACCCCATTACCTCCTTGGCCCCACTCCCAGTCTCAGCCCCAGCTCCCTGGTTCCTGTGGGCGAGCCAGCCCATGCACCACCCTCACACCCTCTCTTGTCCACTGTCTCTGAAATCTCACATTGTAACTGGAATAAAGATACAATCCCCCCTATGTTTGGGTGAACACTTGTAGTTGCCATTTGCAAATTGTCCTTTTTTTTTTTTTTAACCCTGATATAATTTATTTTGACAAATGAAAGTGGCAACTGTTTGGTATTTCCATGAAAAGACAGTAGTGTTTGGAAAAAGTGATGGAAACAACAACATTTTCATGCACCCACCTTGTGCATTGCATTTCTCAGTGCAAGGCCCTCTTAACCATTGTTACCTGTGACCTATGCCATCCCCAAAGGTAGTGACAGATCACCGGGAGAGTCTGTTAGACCTGCTAAAAATAGCACATGGCTCCCAAGAGCCCGAAGTGGTAAGACATCTGCTACGTTAAATGCTTTACCATAATTAAACGAAAGTACAAATGGCAACGAATAATTTATTCTTGTGCTCAAAATGGAAATTAGAAATATTTTCTTCCAATGCCACAAACCCGATTTTTAGATTTAATAGTAATAGCATATAATTATATTATGCTTAAAAATCCTATCTATGTACAATTCTAGCTTTCTAATGTAAATGGAGCCTTAATCACTAGCACTTTTGGCACCACAGCAGTGCTGCAGGCAAGTTCAGAGACAATGAGGGAGCCAGGGGGAAGTCACCACGTAAACCAACTTAAAATAATCCTATTGAAACATAAAAAGATACTTGAAATGTATCTCTGAAGAAGAGACATTGCACAATTTGAGATGAAACTCAGTGGTCTGTGCACTTCCAAAGTTCACTGGAGCAGCACAAGATATGTGCCAGCACACATGGGATCAGAGCAGTGTGACATGCCAACCAGACCGGTACACACCACTCCTCAACAGAGACTATTTGCCCAAAGAGTGCACCAAACTGGTGCTTACCTATCACTGGGTACCCTCCAGGAAGCTATCGTAGGTTCCCTCTCATCACTCTGAATGCTGTGTTGTCACGTCCTCAGTTTCACAGTAAGCCAAAAGAAATTATTGCCTCCCTGCTCTGGCTCTGTACAGGCAACTGCTACAGGTTTAGAAGTCTGCATTCATTTCTGAACCTCCTAATTAAATACAAAAGAGTAAAAAAATCCAGTCACCATCAGATATAGTACAAAAAGGTCAAAGCAAGTACTAAATGGAAAAACTATAAGGTATGCACCTGTATGGGCAGAACAGAATGACAGTTAGAGTCTTTGACCTCTGCATTTCTGGTTAACATCTACATGCAGTTTTATAATCAGTCTGTTATAAAAAGTACCTTGCCATTTGACTCATCTCTGTATGCCAAACTTTTAAAGGAAATTTATTCATAGTTATATTTGAAGCACTGTCAATATGCCTTCAAATCAAAACACCAGAGGTATCTAATGATTTTATTTCTAATTATTTTTATTTTTAAAATAAGTCCTACCTGGTTATTCTGTATCATTTTTTCATTGGGAAATCTCTGAGGAATCATTTTTAAGCCACAGCCTTCGAAACCTAATAGAGTTTCTAACCTGAAAAGCCAGTTTCTTGCTCTGGTAGACCAATATATTTTTTATCATTCCCTTAGCATTGTCCATGCAACCTTGATTTGCTGTTCCTCAGGCTCTAGGCTTGTTTGTTTTTCCCTGAGGACATGCATTTTCTTAAAAAGCAGAAATACGGCCCGTAACCAAGAGTCATAGTATCCATGCTACAACACAGAAGGTGCATTTATCACCTCTGTAGACTTACTCAAATAGCCTTAGATTGATTTGTTCTTTTGTCCATAAGAGAACAGCTGTGTAGTTCAGTGCAAGCCGAAATCCATCTATGATCGTGTGCAGAGCCAGTTTTACAGGGTAGTCATCCACTGTGCGAGTATGGGGCCTCCATGTATTAATTTCTCTTTTCCTCAAAGACATAAATTTGTCTTTGAGCCCATGTCTACATTTAGGTGACTGCATCCAGGATGCCACAGGTGTGTCATCCTCAGTATCCATCATGGTTCAAAGTCAGCCCATTTGCACATATAGATTTCAATTACAATATCAGCTAAACCAGCAGAATACTCCTTGATGAAGGCTGAATTTCAGATAGAAAACTCCTTCTTTTATGAGTGAATTATTACCATGCTTTATACATTCAAAATTAAGAAAATCAATATAGAGGGAAAAAATCTACTTGTTTGTCACACCATGGTCAGTCCCTGTGAACTGCAATAAACTGCCTAATTGGCATATTTTCGAAAAGGATTTTCTGTTGTAACTTTCATCCCACATATTGAAATCCTTTTTCCTACAGTTCTTCTGTTCCTACTAACACCATAGAGACCACACTGAGAGACACGCTGGTTGTATATAAAAAGACTGAAGAAAGGGGAAAACAAAATGTAAGCGACAGAAAGGTACAGAAATTAAAATGCTTGCTACTACCTGGAGATTTGGAAGGCAGAAATGTGGTACAAAACACTTCAAAATGTCCAGGGTTTATGTTCGTTACATGTGCTCTTAAGTATAGACTTGTACTTCACAGAAAAGCAGAAAAAAAGAGAAGGTAACTCCAAAGCATCCAGCAAACATCCAGTCTGTGTCCCAGCACAGTCTGTAGCAACTATAAAGCCAATAGTAAAGCACATTATCAGCAGCCATGAGGAGGGCATGAAAGAACATCATTGGTGCCTTTTTTGTCTGCAATACTGGGAATTTGTCAGAAACCATTTTCAGATAGACCGTGCTCTGTTCTACTGTAGAAAACTACAACAAAACAAACATTCCCACACCCAGAAGTATCCTGCTTATCTTATCAGGATTACATTTCTTCTTGAGTTAAATCTAGTAATCCGTTAAACTCTGGACCATATGTGAAAGACAGACCAGGTAAGTTTCCAAAAGCATTGATGCCCATAAATCCCCAAAGTATCCATAAATCCCCAAAGTAGCCATCCCTTAGTGCTACTATTTGGCACTGATCCAGAAATAAAACCAAAAACATGAGTTTAACACAGCAGTGGCATGAAGAAAAAGTACTCGCATAAGTGGACACTACTCCACCTGTATGCCCTGCATAGCTCTCATTTCTCTAAGGAGTTACTGCACTGATGTCCAGTACCAGATGGTGTTGCTCAGACTTTTGGAAATTACAAAGAAAAGCAGAGACCTTTTAGTAGGCCTGGCCTCCAAAACTGTTTGCTCTGAAGTTGTGCTGCTAACCACTGAAGCAGTGCCTGGCTCTTACAGTTCCTCCACACTTACAGAATAAAATCTTTAAAGCTAATACTAGCTGTTTCCACTCATTCCTGCAATGCTCAAAACCTGTTCACACAGCCTAAACCACAAAGTTTCTACTTGTCTCGTTTCATTCCCATCACTGCTCTTCTCCAAAAAGAGAAAGGGAAACATTTATCTGAAATGAACAGCTGAAACCTGTTCCAGCACAGCAGGAATAAGTAAATGCTTTAGAAGCAGAAATATATGTGGTTTTTAATGTAAATATTCACAGTGCTAGAAAAAAAATTAAAAAGCATTGTTTGCAGGGGGTTTTTGAATTTTTGCATACAGCTTTTGAACTTATGTATCAGCTAAGCATATTTATCCTTTTAGTGCTAAATGCTGTCACAAGAAGCAGAAGGAAGAAGTTCATGCAAGTTCCTGTCTCAGCAGCCTTTCTTCCAGCCCACTGGAAGCAAAAGCAATGCCGGGGCAGATGCAGTCCTCATAGGTTCTTTGTCAGCATGGGGAGAAAAATATTCCCTACCTAAGATTTCTAGTGCTATCTATTGCTTCTGTAACTCACAATAGCATTATGAAGATTTCTCAAACTTAACAGTGCTTCAGAGAGAGGCAAAGGCTAAGTTTTATTATTGTTGGCTTAATTTCTACTCTTTTTCTTCACACAAAAATATATTACTGAGCCCACGGGAAACATTAACAACATAGTCTCATTTCTTGTTCCTAATACTAGCTTTAATTAAATACTGCTTTTTTCCTACTTAGCTAGGCAGCATGGGGCACAGGAATTATTTGAAAGGACCTGGGAGTGGCTGGTGCAGCCAAATGAATCATTTCCCTGCAAAAGGAAGGACTAATTTGCTGCCAGTTCATTTTTAACTAGTCCCTGTGACTTGCTCCTGCAATGTGACAGCCAAGATTTCAGTCAGGTAAAGCAAGCATAATGGTACAACCACTCACACGCTTACAAAAGGCCCCTCTGCAGCACGCACACACTTTACAGAAATGCTTACGCTGCTCTCACCGAGCTTTTTCACATGGGAAAAATGGGAGTTTCCGGTGTCTGTGAGATGGTCAATGTTGCTTGAAAACAAAATGCTGAGTCTCTTCACTTTTTACCTTTATTAAGGTATTCCTGTTCCTGAAACACTGATCTGGAATTGGTCAACCCAAGATAAGGAATAATGATACTTCGTCACTGCTGCAAAAACAGTTTCGTATTACAACTTGCTTCTCTGCTCAAATTTTAGGTAATATAACTAATGTAACTCCAACTAAGAAAAATACATTTTTTTTTTTCTCTCCCTCTTTTAAAACCCAGTTAACGGGCAAATCCCTAACTGTATGTTTCTAGGAGTTTTTTATTTAGCAAAACCTAATGGGAAAGAAGTGATACACAACGGGGAAAAAAATCCCTTACAGAGAAAATATAGGAGAAATATAATAATGTTCTGTTTCCATAAAAAAAAAAAAAAAAGAAAAACAAACAAAAAAGCACCCACATAAAAATAAAATTTCTTTTATAATAAACAGCATAGACTCTAGGTGCCTGAATTTTTGATGACTTATGGAGGCACTTTATACTAATTATTATTTTTATAAAGTACACTGAAGAAAATGCCTATACATTCTAGGATTATTCTTCTTTCTTTTCTTTTCTTTTCTTTTCTTTTCTTTTCTTTTCTTTTCTTTTCTTTTCTTTTCTTTTCTTTTCTTTTCTTTTCTTTTCTTTTCTTTTCTTTTCTTTTCTTTTCTTTTCTTTTCTTTTCTTTTCTTTTCTTTTCTTTCTTTTCTTTTCTTTTTTTCTTTTCTTTTCTTTTTTTCTTTTCTTTTCTTTTTTCTTTTCTTTTTTTGTTTTCTTTTTTCTTTTCTTTCTCCTCTCCTCTCCTCTCCTCTCCTCTCCTCTCCTCTCCTCTCCTCTCCTCTCCTCTCCTCTCCTCTCCTCTCCTCTCCTCTCCTCTCCTCTCCTCTTCCTTCCTTGCTCTCTCCCTTCCTTCCCTCCTTCCTTCCCCCCCTTCTTTCCCTCCTTCCTTCCCTCCCTTCCTTCCCTCCTTCCTTCCCTCCTTCCCTCTTCTTAATTTATACTACTAGTCATCATACTGATCCTAACTAAAAAAAGATGGATATAAAGAAGAAATTTGGATTTCAAGTTTGGTATGTTGGAAGCCAGGAGACTGATTTCAGCTTAGTAAACAATGGAAAAAAAAAAAAAAAGCTGCAGGCAGTTTGGCCAACGGATTTTGTGATTCATAGGGGTGCAAGGACAACATGTAATTATTTGCAAAACACATCTAATCAAATCATGCTCTAACTCTTGGCAACACACTATTCAATCTATTGCCTTTGTGCTAACTTTAATGTGTTGCTTCCAGCAGCTGCCTCGACCCGGTGCTTCAATTACTACCATGCCTTCCCAATTCTGTGTTGTTACTTTCTTCACTGAAATATATTTCCCATCTGAAATTGGTTTTCTCTTCTTACAGGTTATTTTGTGGTACAAATACTATTGTGACCATAGCTGTGACAAAGCTTATTCTTGGTGTTTCAGAGCCCATGGACCACTGGATCGCAGAGCTGAATTGTCAGGATTCAGCTGTGCATTAGTGAGCTTCTGGTGAATTCCTAAGGCAGTTGGGTTGCAGAACTACAGTGCAAGAGGGCATCTCCAGAAAACATCTAGACCAATCCCAATCCACATCCTAACGGCTGTTTTACCAACTTGCTCTTAAAATCCTTCAGTAACAGGGATTCTGCAAGAGCCTACATAATCTTTCCCCATGTTTACTGTTCTTTGTGACAGGTGTGGGGTTTGGGTTTTTTTGGTTTTGTTTTTATTTTTGTTGTCATTGTTGTGTTTTCTTAAATATCCACACTCATAATTTTACTGCGGCTCAGATACATCAATTTTTGCCTTTTCTACCACAGAAAGAGAAACATACTCATTCTTTGCAGTAGCTCTTAACATATTTGAAAATGTATCTTCCTCTTTCAATTTATTCTCTTTATGTTAAGGTATTTGGTTTGTCCAGTATTTGCCTTGTTTTCTAGACCACAGAAAATTCTCACTGCTCCCACCATGTTTCAGTTCAGGTGAATTCTTGAGTCTCAAGTCCAAGACTTATCCATCCTGAAATACAATCTTTTTGACTGATCAGAGGAGGCCTAATCAATGCTATGAAGTAATCCCCATACTGAAGTCCTGCAAGGCAAATTCTTCTCTAAAACCTGCTGGCCTTCAGCCTGGTGTCATACTACAATATGTCTTACCTCTGCAATGGATAATCTGCATTTCTGCAACTGAATTATTATTCCCTTAAGAAAATGTTAGTTCCCTCAATTCTTTTTCCTTAAACCAGTTTTCCAGGGAGTTTTATTTAACAGTTGATGATTAAATCTGCTTTTCCAAAATCTAAATTTTTTTCTTTGCATGTTTAGTTCTGTTGCTGTTGCTGCTGAGTATCATGATCTCAACAATTTCACCATCGCTTTCACCCAAATCATCTTTTACCTGAACATCCTCAATTAGCATCTTTCTGCTAGTTTGAATCATGTCACTGAGAGTTTCTTCTAACTTCTGTATCAAAAACCATTCCACTGTACCCAGAATTTGCAGGACTACATGCTACCAAACATATTATATTGCTCAGGAACCATGAAATTTATTGTTTAGTAATAAAATTGTAGAAATCCTCTATCACTAGTTAAATTCTGAGTCAATAACCAAGAGTTTTACCTGCAAGAAGTGAAGGGAAGTGAATATGTGAAAAAAAGAATGCTTGAAAAGTGCCTAATATATTCTGTTCCATCACAACTTCATATGTACATTAAAGAGAAAACTCAGCTGCCTGCAATTCACGTTAATTACAATATGAAGATCTTTTTTGTTTATCTAAATGTTACATGTAAATGTTAAGCTTTTATTCTTTCATTTAGTTATAAAAACTAAAATCTTTGTAAAAAAAAAATCAAAATGAAACATACTAGTAAATATCACTTCAAAAAAATTAGTACATCCATCAATGACTTTTTCTTCCTTCTTGTGGTAGCATATAGGCAATGTCAGGTGCATCCCCATTTGCTCTCCTACTTTGCACCCAGATCCTTGTGTCATTTTGCAAAATGTGAACTAAATGCTGTCCAAGTGGACTAATGCTGTGGAACTATTGGCTTCTGTCATCAACTGAACTTAGTCACAAGTCATTTTCTCCCAATAAATATCTACAGGGTGGAGAAGACACACCACCAGTCATTCCTCTGTTCTGTGGAAGGAAAATTAGACTGGAAAATGTTTTTTAAGGATTTTCTTCATCTATTTATACACTTTTCCTTTAAAAGATATGGGCTTTAAACTTTTCAAATCTAAGAATAAGCATGGAAAATTTGTGCTTACCCAAACAGAATCAACATGCCTGTAGTTTTTGCCATTACAGTACAGACTATTGCATGTTTAGATGTCTTTTTGTTTATTAAAACATTCCCAAACATAAGCCATTGAAACTGAGAGCAGGGGTAAATGAAATGGCTCTTTAATAATGATGCTGTGTAAATACTGATGTGAAAGGATGCTGGGAACGCCTCCATGTCCCATCTGTCTCACTGTCTCTAATGTATCATGGTGTGGAACCTGGACAAAGAGAAAATTTACAACCATATCTGAAAACATTTATAATCCAAAACAAGGAAAAAAAGAATCCTACTGGAATCACCATGCTCATGATAATATAATTCTAGCTAAAAAGAAAGTTAAAAAAAATTAGAAATGTTAGAACTTAGAAAAATTTAGAGAGAAGTTTAAAGTTAGAAATTTTTCAAATTGTGGAGAAGGTTTTTTACTAGACAAATTTTTACCTGATGTCAAAAGTTTACTGGATGACAGTAAACTTGTTTGTTTTCTTTAAGTATTTTGCAGCTTTATTCTGTAGAATTTCACTAATTAATTGACTATAAATATTGTCTTTGTAAAAACTTCAAGTGTCATTACTAATGGCCAAAACACATTTTCATTTGCTAATACTTGGTTTCAATCAAAATTTCTATTCACATAAATGACCACAGGCCAATTTATGAATAATTAAATAAAAGAGGGAGGTGTAGGATTTTTTTAATGTAAACTATATTCATAACCCATAGATAACACTGACTAATTGTTAAAGGTCACAAGAATGAATATGACCTGAATTTATGAGCTTAGAGACCCCAACAGTGAAATTATCAGGGCAAAATTGCATTTGCTCTCTTAAACAGGCAGGTGTTAATAAATACACAAAAATCAACTAATTAAAGCCAGTAGCAGCTGTCAAACCTGCAACATTTCTTTGTTCATTTATTTGTTCTTCTCACCCTGAGGAAAAGTGAAGAACAAGCCATATTTTACTGTAAGCTTCTGAATAAAAATGGTAACAGAAAAAGCAGCGATAGGATAATGCAAGCATGGATACACAGTGACAGGTACACGACTAGTTATTTTTGTTGAGCTTCTCCTTTTGCTTTATTAAAACCAAAAACAACTGAAGAAAGTCTGATTGGGACTAAGCAAACAAATCAAATCTTGCATATAAACTGTAGTAAGTTTTTTACCTATCTGATTAGTTTCTTGCCCAAGGACATCTTAGCATTGTCTCTTAAATCTAGAGAAAGAAATTAAATGCAACTTGATTGAGATAGTTTAAGGACCTGTCACTACAGGCTAGTGTCTGAGATGCTGTAAAGCCAGGGACATCTGCTGCAGTAATGTGCAGGTGTAGCAAAGTATAACCCATGTATTACACAGCGGTTTAATGTTGCTTAATAAAACTGCTGCTTTTTAATCTTTTCTTTATTGGAATTACATGTTGAAGGACATTCAACAGTACATATGTCTTTCACTTGACTCTCACCAGTCAGTGGCAGGGAGGATTTGCTGTTCTTCACAAGCGATTTTGTATACGCTGTATATTTATGGCAATAGATAAAAAGGTAAATACTGCCTCTGAATAGCTGAATTAGGCTCAGTAGTCATAAAATTTCTGTTTGCCATAACATCTTTTTAGGAATTAGTTAAAATGGATTTTTTTTTTTTTTCCTTTTTAATAAGCACATTAAGCAAATTAAAAAAAAAAAAAAAAAAAAAAAAGAATGCTTTGTCCCTCTTGTAGAAGCAAAGGAAGTGACACTGAATATTTATTCAAAAAGGGCTAAGATGGAGCCTGGCCATACAGCAGAAATCCTTTACATTGACTAGCTACTGCTTGTATACCCCGCTGACAGATTTGGCACTGTTCTTTACAACAACATTACATATATTCAAACAAAAAAATGAGGAATGCAACAGTGGAGTTGAAGAAAAGATTTTTTACCTCTAAGTAACAACAGCATTTTCTGTGATATAATGATCAGAAGTTTTTCAGCTATTTATTTTTCTCTATGAAATTACAAAAGTTTTATATTAATACCTGAGTAAAGTATAGAACAGAGGGAGGAGACATGCTGTGAAAGCACAGCTCTGTTTCTCACAGGTGATGTTTTGGAGGAAATGTTTCAGGAAAATAAATTACTGTGATTGGATGCAGTCCTGCTTGAGTCTCTGAATATAACTTGGTGTGTCCTTGGAAGGGTGCACCATACTTGAATGCATGTTAAGATGGCATGGTACCCCAGTGCAGCTGCCTTGGACAAGCGTTAAGGATGAGATTTTGCCCAGTAAATAACCTTAAAGAAGGTGTCTGGAAAACTTTTCCCGCTGTCCATGTCAGATTTCTAATGTTCAGAAACAGGAGGGTCAACACTGTGTAGTTCAAGTGGCTACTAGCTCCTGAAATAGTCGTTTGTTAACCAAGGAATAAGCAAGACATCTTGTTATGAAATAGTAGTTATGCTGAATTTCAACTGAGATAATCTGCAACAGCTTCTAAATTTGCGACTGATTTTATTCCATACTTGAATAGATCATAAAAATCATCAATATTTATGTTGTGTAGGCATACAAGTTCTGACATCTATCAGCAGCAACACAGAAGCCTTCACACTAAAATACTTTGCCATACTAAGAGACCTGTGACTCTGTGAAACATAACTTTTAATTGCACGGTTTCTGAGACAAGGGGATGCTTTGCCAAGCAAGAGGGGCAAGAGGGTCACGAATAGGACAATGAAAGTAGATGAAGCAAGTAAAAAAATACTCTAAATAGTTTATTGACCAGGTCCTCTACCACTATTGATAGAAACAGTTCCTTTATCAAGAGTAACATCAGTCTCTTTTTACTCCCTATGCTCAACTCATGATGGTTTCTATATTTCATTTCAGACAGACTGGTCACACCTAACTGAATAGCCAGTGCAAGCTTTGTTACATCTTGGCATAAAGAAAGGCACAAGCTTTGGGAAAATACATGCAAGATTTAAGAGTTGTCTGTGTTAGCCATTTGTCTGATCTAGATCTTTTATAAACTTGACAAACACAGCCTTCAGTTAGAAGCAGCACAAAGATATTTCTTACCAAAGTAGAGGTGGAAAGGACCATGATTTGATAGGTATCCATTTCCTGCACATACTACTTGGAAGATAAAATAGCTCAAGCAACTTCTGCAGGCACTATGAAGAAACAACTACTGGGGAAGATGAAAGTGAAGAGAGTATCTTTCTGAATCAGTGCAGATGTCTATCTGGATCCCTAGAAGTCCTCACTTTAGGATGAGATCTCCTTCAATACACAGAAAAAAGTACATTTGCACTAAGAAATTCTTGAATGACTTAGACTAGCCCTCAATTCCTTTCATCATTTGTTTAAGCGTGTACTTCACAAAAATAGGGATGTAGCACATCCACACTTCTCTTTGTAAAAATGACACCTGCAAGTCTTTCACTCATCGTACTCTCTCAGGCAAAATGCCAACAGCATCTGTAATCTTGCACAGTAATCACAGCTACCAGAATCCTTTATTGTTGTGCTCGCTCAAGATACCATTTGTATTGATAAGAATAGAATAAAACATAACAATATTCCCATTCATTGAATGAAAAATATTGTACAAGATGAAGAAAAAAAAAAAAAACCCTGTTTTGAGGGAAATGCTACTGCTATGGGAAGGATACTTGTTACTGTACTGACCTTTGAAAAATAGTTCACATCTATTGCTTGCTAACAAAAACAAATTTCTGACATAAGTATCCCTCTCTGAAGTTAAATGTAACTTATAGTACCTTGTAGTCTGGGTTTCTTTATTTGTTAAAAGTGAACCACCAAGCAAGAAGATTTTTAGTCTCAAATATTTTGTCAGTTTTTCAGCTATTGTTTTCTGACTTCATCAGCATTAACTTCCTGCTCACTAAAGTCCATTTACTCAACCCACTAACTGATATGCTTGATGTTACTCATTGAAATATTTTTTCATTACTTCCAGTGCAATGGACTCAGGCAAATAAAGGTACACACATATGTAAGTATCGTCAGCAGCAGAGTTTCACCTAACACTTCACTATCTTCTGACATTGCACTCTTAATATCTCTTCATTGCACCTGAAAGATCTCATTTTATTTAAAAAAAAAAAAAAAAACAACAACTCACTATCATGCCTCATGAAAAGAAAAAAATACTAATTCTTTCAATTTTTGTCTCAACTTTTAAGGCATTCCTCTGCATGCATGTTTTATAATGTTAGCTCACAACTTTTATTGGTGTATTTACCTCCAAGAAAATTGTTTATTATACTTTGATGGCTTCACAGAAGAACGAAGTTAGGGCCATTTTCTTGATGTATTTGCTTCTACAGTTCAAAACTTGAATGGAGTTATAGCAAAATGATGGAGAAACTCAGGTGAAATTGAAAATCAATAGTAAAATACTGTGGTGTACCGACTCTCAACATATAAATGTCACATACCTTTCCTTAATCTTTTACATATTAGTTATATCTGAAAAGGATACCAACACTTCAATTTTCAAAGTTGTACCATTCAGCATCTTCTGATGCTGAAAAGAGACTGGTGAAATAAATCTGGATGACTTTAAATGATCTGTTTATACTGAAATGGATATTTAAGCACTTCTTAAAGTATCTCACCTCCCTATACTTGCATTTGCTGTGAAGAACTGCTTGTTTCCCTGGTGATGTCAGAGAAAACAAGGGGATTTTTCTTTCACTTTTTTTTCTCTTATTTTTTTTATCTTTTACCATCACCAAAACCAGAATTTATTTACAAATTTTCTAGTTTGTATACAACTTGCAAACAATTACTCTGAAATCACTCCAATTTAGAATTTTATTTTTTTTTTAATTTGGCCTTTCTCATATACAGCATGGTTCTGCACTGTGCAAAATGTCTTTTAAAGCAAACCAAGCACTACTCAAGAAGTCTTCACTCTACACAGCACCCCAGCTGTAGGTTTTTATTCAGTGAACGCCTACTATGAATAAGCCAGGAACAACCAGAACAACAGTGAAGCAAACCTCAAGCATTACCAAGGCTACAAGAGATACTCTGCTCCAGCAAGAAAAATGGGACAGTGCAGATCTCTCCAAATTTTCACCAGGGTAGAAGATGCAGTTAGAAAGAACAGTGTATTTCTGTTTCATGGATGTTGGTGGGGCACAAGGAAGGATTATCAGAGAGAAGAACGGCAACAAGAGTCTTTTATTCACCAGAAGTGTTACAAAATCGGAAACATAGCTGTGCGTAAAAAGGTCTGAAAAGGGTGTGATCCTTCCACCCACCCAGTCACTCCAAAAATTAGGATAAAAGAAGTACCAGGAGCTGAGATGCAGACTGAATTAGTGAACCTGCCAAGTGTAGCAACTGAGTATAACCACTTCTTCAGCCCCTTTATTCTCTCATCACTTGTAAAGGGAGAAAGGGAGACTTTTCAGACATGCAGAGAAGGATTATTTCATAGCTGCTCAGCACATGGCAAAACAACCACTAAATAGACTGTGTAACCTTTCCACAGCTCTTCTTCCACTCCTGCTTTTTACCTGAACTGCCCCATTGAACATTAACTGCAGTTTGGGATCAATCCTGAAGAATACACAATGCACTTACATATCTTAAGTTTTAATAGAAATTGTATTGAATTGTTAGGAACTTTTTTTTTTCTCCTCTGCCACTGTGTTTTCTGCTTTTCAAATGACTAATATAATGCTATAAACACTTATTAATAATTACAGGATAGTTGTTTTTCTGCTTTGGAAATTATTTCAGCATTACTCTTCAGTCCTTAGAAACACTAGGCAAACTGATTTAAATTATTTTTGTCTGAATGGAAAAGAGTGGTCCAGCTCTGGAAGTCTCTATGCAATTCCATGAGAGATTAGAATACCTTTTAAAATATTAAAGAATATAGAAACCTGGAAGCAGAAGTATACCCTGCAAGCAAATTTCTTTACACAGTCCTACAGACTGTTTGTGAGAACCCAGCTGCAAGCTTTTCCTTTTTCTCTTGAAGCTTTAAAGAAAATGAAATACAGATGAAGGTCACTTTTTATTATATTGTCTCCTCATTGTGAATGGGTTTATTTCTTTCTGCTTTTACTGCTAGGAAACTGCCAGTCTCAGCAGCAGAGAAAGTGAAACACTTGTATTTCCTCCACTATACTGTAAGATTTTTAATAGATGGGCAAGAAAGTCATGAGGGCTCTTGATTCTTTCCTAGGATAGATTTAGGAAGCGAGAGTGAAACATAACCTTCACTTATCCACTAATATCTCCTTAAGGACACACACCAGAGGGAAGCAACCAAGAGCTGAGAGGCAAGAACGGCTACAAAGAAGAAAGATTCACTGCCTGGGAAAAGGATCCTCCTACCTGTCTTTGCTCTGGTTGCATCCACACCTCCCCAACAAGCTCTGACTACAAATCAGTTACACCTGCACAGTTTTTTAGTAAGAAGCCTAAACCAACTAGTAATACTGCCAACACCTTTCCCTTCCAGAGCAATAAATGGTGCATGTTTAACATAGGCACTCATTTTTGGGGAGGTGTTTTCCCAAGGAAGTTTCATCTCCTCTTTTATGTGTTCCTGAAGGGCTATTCTCCACGCATGTGCACAGACAGGTTGAGAAGCTATTTGTGTTTGTGCCTTGGAGAGGGAAGCTAGACCACATTAAAGAGCTAGATTTTTTTTTTTTTAATCCTATTCTTCTGTAGTTCTTGGTGTCATTATGAAAAAAATTATCTCTTGAAGACACATTAAAATTAAAAAAGCAAACAAACCCTTTCACCATTATGTACAGAAGAGAATTGGAAAAAAGTCATACCTTATAACTAGAGCTTTAACAGGGAGAACTCCCATGTGTAAATAGGGTGAAACAGAAGCAAAAAATAATGCCTTCCTCTCTTCTGTCAACTGCTGCTATCATAATTTGAGAAAAGGAAACTGTCCTGAGGTGGTAGCAGCTATATAAATTACTGAAGGGCTAAAAAGGTGTTACATGTATATTTGTATGCACATGCTTCCAGGGCCCCAAATGCCTTGACATGGCATCTCTAATGGCAGTTGTTACAGGAAGTTAGTATTTTAACTACATTTGCATATTATTATACATTTTGTAATAAATATTATAAATATTTAAAATAACAATTGATTGATTGTCCTTTCAACCTTTGAGCAGGTTAATACATTATCATGAAAAACCCTAGGATGACTGACAAAGATTTCTGCAATGCTGAAAATGAGCTGAATTTATAGCTTAGAAATCCACCCAAAATGTATAGAATGGAAAGCAAATACACAGAACAACATAGGAGAGCTCTTGTCGTGCGTCTGCTAATGACATCAGGTGCTGAAGAGTGCAGTAGCATTCTGAGATAAAGAGAATCTAGAAGAGTTATATGTAACAAAAAGTGATGGCAAATATCTAATAAGTATGCTTTCCATTTCCATAGCAACTTCCATCAAAGGAACGGAAAGCACTTTAAACATCAATCAATTTACCCTCAACACTACTGTGTGGCAGGCAAAATATATATTAGAAGAAATAAAGTTGCTTCCTGGTGATTGCTCGGCTCTATTTTAGGAGCCCTTTTTGCTACCTCTGCACTAACTTTCTCATTAACATTCCTACCTTCCAGTCTGTCTTTTTCATGTTCTCTCACACAGACTGTGGCATAAGAGGAGTGATCGGAGACGTTGGGATAAAACATGAATATCTTGGGAAGTAATGAATTTAGCTATTACTGAACACCAGATCAACTTAGCATGGTCTAAGCAGTCTTATCTACTGTAAATCATGGCTGCAAAAAATACTTTACAATGTCAGATGTCAGAACATCAGTGGCTTTCAATGACAGCCTCTTTCATTAAGCATTTTGCCAGTGTACCTGTGCAAAAGACATATTTTGGCTATCTGTATTAGCCAGGTACAACATCCATGGCTCCATGCCCAGCAGGTAGACACCATGACTCAGTATAAGGTACTTTGTGCCTGCAAATCATGAGTGGCTTTAAAATATTTAAAAAATAACTTGACGGAGTCAGTATGTCTGTAAATAAAAGAGGAACCAAGCAGATCTTAAGTTAGTATGTGTGATATACCTGTCTCCAGCAAGAGAAAACAGAGTCAACCTGGTTCCTCCTACTCTTGAATTTCAAGAATTGGGGATCTAAAGTATGAAAAAGTCAGTTTTATGCTCTGTATCCCACACAGATGGAAATCAAAGTGGTTATCTCTTGCAAAAGAGTTGTGCTGTTTGTTTTCTTTTATTGTACAGGTGGCTCTGTTGACTGGAATGAAAATGAAGATGACAGACAGGATTTTGGCCTCTAGAGAGAGAAGGTCTCACTGTAAGGCTGGATGTTGCATGATTATCACCACTAAGGACAAGGTTAGAGATGGTCATGGCCAGTAAATTACCTCCCTTTCACTGTTTGGATAGGTTTCTTGGCTATAGAGGAGGTGAAGGTTAGGATTAGATTAAGGGAGTCTAAAGAGTGAAGAGACCTTTTTTTTCTGGTGTGTTGAATGATTCTAAGAATTTTTGAAGACAAAGACCCTTTAGTCCAGTACTTTGTATCCACTTTTCCAGAAGAAATGGGTCCTCTAGCTATAATCAAGCTGATAGCTAAGGGTAACGTTTGAAAAACAGTAATTGAAGGTTTTGGCTGAATGGCCTTTCAATGTTCAAAGGAAAGTAGATACCTCTTATGACCAGTACGTTGTCATTTTTACTACTTACAATGGATCCTAGAAATACAATGAAGTTGAAAGTAAGAGTTAAGATTTAGATTTTTAAATCTAAATACTGAAGAGTTCTTTCCTTGCTGGGCGTTAAATGGCTCTAAGTGATGGCAAGAGGGTAGGTGCCACTTTTAGTATTCACTTTTCAAGACGAGATGGATTCCCTTGGGTAGATTAAAGTTAGGAATGGTGTCAGAAATTGCTAACCCAGAGAGAGAAAACAGTAGATGCTCAGAATGAGGCAGACTTTTAGTGTTAAATATGGCCAGTATGTGATGAGCTCTTTCATTACTGGGATAGCTACCCTGCATTTAATTATGCTAAGAATTAGAACAGGGTAATATAAAATATAAAGTACTCTCTTTGCTGTATGCTAATGGGCTAGAGAGTAGCAGGAGGTAAGGTATCGCTTTAAGTCCCATGCATAATATACATATTTCCTGAAGAGATGGAACCCTGGGCTATAATTAAGGTTAGAGCTAGGGCTACTGGTTGTATATCAAAAGCAGAGATCCCAGTTTAATGCTCAGTGCTGCATGTCCCATGGAGTAAAGAACTACACTGTTGCTGTCACTTATGGCTGATTTTTTATGCTTTCTTTCACTGCTCAGGTAGTTCTGCTAGCTATAATGAAGGCAAGAGCTAGTTAAAAATTCAAAATCCACAGACTGAAGAATTAATCTCCTTGAGCTCAGTGTGTTACAGAGGTTTTGTTATGTATTCTATAAAACTGCTATAGTAAACAGAGATCTTGTTTCAGCAAGAGTCATCATATCAAATTAGGTCTGGTGTATTAAATCTCATACTTAAGTCTGGATACATGGGTACAATATTAGAATTAATTCAGAGTTTAGATAACAAGGGCAGAGGTCATAAATTGCTTTCAAAATAAGCAATGGAAGTCACCAGGCTTCTTTGGCTTTGAGATACCTCTGAGCAATGACCAGTGTTTGGAGAAAAAAGTTTCTTAAGATACCACTGGACACTGTTGAGCACTGCTGAGCTCTTGGGTTCCTTGCCAGTTTTGATGTCTTGTTCTCATAGGTGCTTCTTAGCTAAGTATACCTCTAGCTTTTGTTTTAATTTTTATTCCAAACAAAACAGAAAATGATGGGTTCACAGTCTGTACCAGCTTTCAGCCTCTGCTCAATACCAAGGAATCAGAATGAGTCATTCTCAAGGGCTGAGAGCACACTATAGGTTACAGGACTAAGGGAATGCACTCTAGCTTACGGTGTTGTGATTTGTAATAGCTTTTACTCAAAATTGATAACATTCCTATGTTTATTTGCTTAGTTTATATAACACTTGAAAATACATTAGCAAGAAACTAAGTTTTTATGGATGTTGATTTTTAAAATCATATTCAGATACATATTTTTTTCTACAAGAATAAGAAAATGTTCTTTTTAGAATTAAATATTTACCGTATTTGACCTGAGAGTAGCTGAAAATGACCATACTCATGAAGGAATAACCAAATCGTTTCAAAAGCTATTAATCCTGTCTGTCTTCTTCACAATCTTTCAGCCTGGAGCACACCAAACAAACCACAGAACAAAGGAAAAAGAAAAAGAAAGAGAAAAAGAGAAAGAAAAAGAAAAAAGAGAAAGAGAAAGAGAAAGGGAAAGGGAAAGGGAAAGGAAAGGAAAGGAAAGGAAAGGAAAGGAAAGGAAAGGAAAGGAAAGGAAAGGAAAGGAAAGGAAAGGAAAGGAAAGGAAAGGAAAGGAAAGGAAAGGAAAGGAAAGGAAAGGAAAGGAAAGGAAAGGAAAAAAGAAAGAAAAGAAAAGAAAAGAAAAGAAAAGAAAAGAAAAGAAAAGAAAAGAAAAGAAAAGAAAAGAAAAGAAAAGAAAAGAAAAGAAAAGAAAAGAAAAGAAAAGAAAAGAAAAGAAAAGAAAAGAAAAGAAAAGAAAGAAAAGAAAAGAAAAGAAAAGAAAAGAAAAGAAAAGAAAAGAAAAGAAAAGAAAAGAAAAGAAAAGAAAAGAAAAGAAAAGAAAAGAAAAGAAAAGAAAAGAAAAGAAAAGAAAAGAAAAGAAAAGAAAAGAAAAGAAAAGAAAAGAAAAGAAAGAAAAGGAAAAAAAAATGAAACATCCTTTAACTGTTTGCATACTTTTTTGGGCTGGAGTTAAAAAATAGTTTTCATCACCTACCAAGTGCTTTTATGAACTGTTATGGTCTATCTACAGCACCAAACACAGGGCTTTGTCATCTGCCTTCCACTTGTAGAAGAAACATTGTCCCAGCTAGAGATTACCTCAATTTATGTGCTAAAGTAAACATGCATTTTTACAAGAGAAAGATGAAGTATTTATGTCACATGCAGTGATGACACTACAGAGATGCTGTGTCTCCCTTCTGTTGTTGGTGAGATACACATCCAACTTCTCTCCAACAGATGAATAAACTTTGGCATTTAAATTTCTTCACAGATTTTAGCTGACTGTGATCTGATTGTGTCCATTGTATTTTCAATGGTTTTCTGCTTCTTTAGGACTAAAAGAAGTATGTCTACATGTCTAACTAAATTCAAACATTAGAGAAAAGTACTCTTGCATTATATAATTCCATTGGCTACTTCAGGTGCCCACAATACAGGTGATTTTTTTTCTTTTAATGCATAATGGCAAACATTACTGAATTCCTATATTCCTGCAGGATAGGAAAAAAATTTTAATAATTTCTGAAGCTGCAGTCCTTATAGTCAAGCAACATACTACAGTATTAATATTTCAGCAAAAAGACCATTGTCTTTCTTACAAAGGAATAGTGGCTTGGAAATCCAAACCATTTAAAATATTATTTTACAGTATTACCAAGAAATCTCTACCAATTTTAGAACCCTGTTCTATAATACAGTCTTTGCCCAAGACAATGGATAGAAAGAGGGAGGGAGATGTGAAGGGACTTCCTCAAAACCATCCAGGAGGCTAGTGATAAATAACTAGTTGCATTGGTTTCTGAATGGTCACTCCAGTACTTAATAGTTCTGAAATGTTTTCTCTCTAAATAGAAGCTAGAATATGAGTTTCGAACTGACCTTTACCAAGCCAATATAAAAATTACCAAGTTACTTGGCCTGGCCAGCCATTGTAGCATGCCTTCTCCTTTCCCAGTGTTAAATCACATTTTATATAAGCAAACTAATTGCCCCAGGGGTATCTTGTGATTATGACTGGAATGCAAAAGTAGTCCTTACAGTTTTACAAAGGGAGAGAGTGTCCTTAAAATGATCCTTAATCACATGTTCTTGATGACTACAGAAAACGTTTAGGAACTCTGCCCTAAATGAATGCATGTGAGTAGAGTAAAACACGAGATCAGTTATATTTAAGTAACTTAATTCAACCTGACTCTTCAGTGTTTAATCAACTGAATACAGAAGCTTGTATCTAGACCCCTGAATGATCTTCACTGAAGATAATAGTTTAGGAACTGATGTCCAAGTTGTTCTGGAGAACTTTTTTTAACTGAGGATTTGAAATTTTGAAATGACCATGTTTGCTTTGCCCCTTTTTTTTTTTTTAAACAAGAACCTATGGGCAGGAAGACAGGACACAACCTTTTTAGATGCAACCAAGATGATGTTCTATGGAAGAAATTGTGCACAGATTGATATTAAAAAAATAAATTAAAAAAAAAAAAAAAAGAAAAAATGGTATATCAGAAAAGGGTATCAGAAGAACCTTTTGGGAAGAAGAGGCAGCTTAGTTTCCTGATCTTACTGATCTAACTGATGAGAGTTGAATCATGGATAAACTAGGGCAAAAGAACCAGCTTCTATTATAACAACCAAAAATAAATAAGTAAATAAATAAATAGCTCTCAAACCTTTTGGAGTATTCAGCTTTTTCTAAGCAGCTGTGAGATGGAGTGCAGGATACAGAAGACATTTTGAGAAGAAAATGCTGGTTAGGAAAACTGCTAAGACTGTTATCAAAAAAACAAAGAAAGACAGACAGAAGGAAAGAAATAAAGAAAAAGAAAGAAGCATACATGAGATTACAGACTCAGCAGTTTCTCAGTGTGTAATCATTTTTGACAGAATAAGTATATTCCAAAATCAATTTTTTTTCTTGGCAAATTGAGCCAACTCTATTCCAGCTGCAAATATTGCGACAATAGTAAGTTATTGTCCAAACCGATGCTGACTATTCTATATTAGAGTAACATACACAGTAAAGTCTTCCAAACATCTCATTTAAACTGATGTCTATTTAGCACTGGGTTGCATGCTGTGTTTACACTGTGAGCAAAATTAAACAGCATATCTTCATATAATCATTGAAGGACCTGGAACAGCAGCTGCTCCGAGGAAGTTTGTATTACTTTGGGGAAACATAGACTCACAACTTAATTTTTTTGTTGTTGTTGCAAAATGACAATGATCACAATACCCACATCAGACAAAAAAAAAATATATATATATATACACACTTTAAACTAAATTTCATTTTCTTTCACTTTAACTATAGGTTAGGAGCTATGGATTTGAAAGAAAGTAGTGATACTTCATAGGGAAAACTGTATTTCAGAGAATGGAAAGACTGAGTGTTTTTTTCTTTTAAATTGTCTGTCTCTAGGCATGAAGAACTTCCTTAGAATGGATGTAAAAGGATGTGCAAGGCTCTCTGCAAGTGGGGAGTCTATAAACAGAGATATTTAATTACTTCTTTGCTTATTCATTTTATTGTACTGTATACAGAGAGCAACAAGCTCTTTTTTCCTATCTGGTGGCTTTGCTAAAGCTCACTGAACTTTCACAGATGCAATGAGTGAGAAAGCTGAAACATGAAGTCACATGCTGTAAATCGGCAGTGAGAAGAGAGATGTGTGGCAGCTGTATTGACCACCATCTTTCTAAAATAAAAAGATACAGGAGTTTCAAGGAGCTCCTTTGGGAGTGTTATCACTGAGCAAGAATGGTCCAGTGTTGCGTCAAGTCTGTGTCAAGACTTCTTCCACGTACATACAGAAAGAAATTTTAAACACTGCTGTCACTCACAACAAAAAAACCCAAAAGGACCAGATGTTTCCCCTGACTCCTTTTAGAAGAGTTCAAGTGTGGGCAATAGTCCCTGAGACAGGTTATCTATCATGATCCAAGGTTAGTCGAATGCAAAAGGTCAACACTTTTCTCATCTTTGTGGGACTTCCTGCACCAGAGTAAAATGTTGCAGAAATAAATGGTGTTATCTGAAGAATACCTTTCTGGAATATATGACATCTCTGAAAAATATAATATTTACTGCATTTTGGAGGTAATATTTAAAGCATCAATCATAGAATCATCACAGAATATCTTAGGTTGGAAGGGACCTTCGAAGGTCATCTAATCCACACCTCCTGCAGTAAGCAGGGACATCTTCAACTAGATCAGGTTGCTCAGAGCCCTGTCCAGCCTGGCCTTGAATGTCTCCAAGGATGGGGCATCTACCACCTCTCTGGGTAACTTGTTCCAGTGTTTCATCACCCTCATAGTGAAAAATGTCTTCCTTATATCTAGTCTGAATCTACTCTCCTAAGAGGGCAGTCATATGTAAAAGATTCAGGCTCTTCTATCACATAGATAGCACAGAAAGTGCACTTAAGATCCTTGAATATTGGTAGCCATATACCCAGATCCATAATTTTCCTGGTATATAAATTACTATACATTCTTTGGAATAAATATAGAAATTCTAGGATGACAGACATTATAGACCCTAGTGACTGATCACGACTATAAAATGTGCATGCATCCCAAAATCACAGTTACAGAACTCCATATGTTACCCGAAAACCCTTAAATGGAACTCTCCCAACTTCACAAAAATAAGTATTAAGACAACTATTCTAAATACTAAATATCCTCAGGCTGAGATCTTCAAAGTTCAAGAATCTGTTAGTTTTTCATGCATAGTAGTTATCACCTACCACTGCAACCAGTAAGTAAAAAGTTTCAAAATATATTCTTCAATCAAATATGTGGGTGTTATACCATCATTACATTTCCTGTACCACTGATGCTACATACAAATCTGTTTTGATTCTCTTAGAATATATATTCCTACAGTTCTTTTGCAAGAAAAATATGAGAATCAAAGCTGTTATTTTTTTAAGTCTTAAAGAAAATGAAGAATATTGCTTTTCTCCCTGTCAGAACTAAACTTAATTACTGTAAAACTGGTTGTCAATTTATCTAGCTGTTTCACAGGAGCAGCAAGTTTCATGTGGAGATATAAATGATTAGAGAGTATTTTCAGTTCAGAGTTCGATAACTTAAATTGCTTGATTTGAGTGCTAAATTCATGAAGCTAGTGCTGATTCTTTACTTTTGGATTTAACATTTCATTTCTTACATCTGATCATAGTGGTGAGTATTGCACACTGGGGATGAGTTTAAAGTTATGCCTTTATGCACATCTGCAGATGAAAGAAAGTGGGAGAGAGAGGCATGGCTTACTTACGGTAATCACCCTGGTTAAGCATTAATCTATGGTATGCAAATTGCAGCATTAACTATTATCTGTACTAATCATTATGTCTGAGGTTGCCTGAACTGAAATCAATCTGTGGTGTGTTGTAACATATTAGTGTTCATTGTCAGCTTATTTCAGGGGAAATATCACGACATGCTTCTGTCTCACTTAAAAAAAACCCAGTCCTGTCTATGTAATTCTCACTTTTCTTAATTTTGCTCATTCTCTCCTGGTGATATTACATTATTGAGTAAGTAATGACTAAATTAGGACAAGCGAAGGCTGGATTTTTATAAGCTTTCTCATGCAGCATATCTGCCCTTTCAGGGCAGAACAATATCTGTGTCTAGCTGTCCTTATCACCATATTGCTTAAGTTAATTTTTAGAGATGCCCATACTGGAGTTTAGTTTGCATATATGAGCCTCATGTTCATACACATAACACAAACTATTTACGTTTGTTACTTTCACATTCATTATTGAAGGCCCTAGACTAACATTTCAAATATGGTCTATCTGTTCATTATTTACTTTCTGTAGGAATTGCCGCATAGCAAAATAACCTCTGAGTATAGGTTAGTTTGTCAGGCAATCTAATTTATGCTTACAAATTGCCCACAAAGAACTTTTTAAGCACTATGAACATTTAAGAAAAAAAAAAAAAAGAAAAAGCAAACTCATGATTCATTTCTCTGTTTGAGTATTTCAAATAAGTTCCACCAAAGCAGCTTATATTTACCACCATTTGCTTTAGCCAGTCACTAACAAATAATATTAGGCAGCCTCTGGTTTTCATCAGATATCTAATAGAAGACTGCAAGACTGGACACCACTCCAGTGATTCAGTGATGTAAGCAGATGGCAATGCAATAGCAGATAAAGGAAAAAAATAATCTTCAGAAAGAAAAAATGTCAACAAAATCTCTGACAACGTAGTATGTCTGAAAGATGTGATAATACCTTGTATATGAGAGCTCTGAAAAATGTTTTATAGTTCCATAACTCTTTTTTGTTTTTTTCTATTTTTTCTACTAGCACACATTAGAAGAGTCCCCCATCTGTCTGTTCATAGCTCCCTCCTCACCTGCTGAGGCTAAGAGGTATCATGAGACTCAAAAAGCAGTAACTGTATGGCCTTGCATGCTCAATGCTCTTCTCAGGTCTCCTTGGGGAGGGAGAAGGTTTTTTGATATGACTCCCAGTGGCTCCCTGAGGAGTGAGGGAAACCTTAGATGGTTCCAGCTGCCCGTAACTCCTGCAGTCTGATGCACTCGCTCTTTCCCCCACTTGTTGCTGTGCTACATTTCACCTTTAAGCCTAAAGAGGCTCCCATAAGGCAACGGGTTGAGGAGCACTAAAGCTCCAGATTCCTTTTTTTTATTTGGCAGGTGAAGCAGCTTCCTGTCAAGCTGACTACTTCTATCTAAATGCTCTCTCTCCAAACTGACATACAGGAGGAGATTGTCCTTAGAGACTATCCTTCATCTTTTTTATCCTTGTCTTCTCAGTTTTAAGTTACTGGTGATGATTAACACAGTGAAACATGTAAAAAGTGAAGTATTCCCAAAGAGCAGTGTTAAATCAAAATCCCAAATGTGTCTACTATGACATACACAGTCTGTTCAGAAAAGAAATTAATTGAATGTACAGAAACTTGTGTAAGATCATCAGAAGATAAGCATAATCATAGTTATGATCACATATCTCTACTATATAAAATCATGCTGATAAAAGGAATGAATCAGGACATCACAGATTTTAAGGTGCAAGCATTTAGACTCCTTTCCCACATTGCACTGAGTGGCGAACAGGATGAACATGAGCTGGCAGGGAGCAGCACCATTAAGCTCAGAAAGAGGATTCCTGGAAAACATGGGTCAAAGCTTCAGGCTCCCCAGAGAATCTCCCATGGAGACTTTTCAGGCTCGGTCTTCTACACATGGCATCAGTGGGCTGCTGTGCTGGCATTTGGCCAGTGTCTATGCCTTATGTCTTGGATTGCAAAGCACATGAGCATAGTTAGTGCTACTTAAGGGAACAATAACTAATCAGATTTAGGGGAAAGATGATAGTGCTTTCTGTAACTGAACATATCCTTCACTCTCCTACCTAATTATGTTCTCCTTTTTTCTCAAGAACACAGGAACACTTCACTGGAAACTGAATGGAGATGAAAATTTAAAGTGGAATGAGAGCTAGACTTAAAGCTCATGTGTAATCAGGCTGTGCGAATGAGATGAAGGCTCAGCTCAGTCTCATCCCCTCTGCCTGCCCAGCAGGTGCAGACACAGGACCAGAATTTATTGCCCAGTAACCATACCACAATTGCCATTTGTATTTGTTCTTTTTCAAGTTGTAACATTAAGAACCAATATTTCAGGGCCTGATGTTCTATTTAATCACTCCATTCTATTCAGTTTTGTGAAAGTTGTTGTTACTAAAACAGGATGTTGAATTAACATAAGGCCTTGCCCTGGATTTTGAGGGAGCAGTTGTTTTATTATCTGTCCTTCTCTGCTGTAATTTTCTCATCATTTGATGCTTCAGAAAGCATGAGTTCAGGAAACTTTGATTTAAGAGCATTCATGCTTCCAGCTAACATTCTGAACTTGCTTTATGAAATCCATTTCAGAGGCTAAAATATAGTAACCCTTTCAATATATAGAGCAGGAGGAAGCTGTGTACTGGTTTTGACTTCGGTGGTAATCCATGGGACTATCCTGTACACAAAGAGAAAATTGTTTGAAGATCTAAAAAATGCAAACGAGGCATACAGCTATTTATTAACCTATTTTAAATCTAGTTTCCTTTGTTTCATGGGTTGGAAGGATAGGATGTGGAGTTATGCAATGCTCATCACCCTGAAAATGCATTAAACAATAGCCAGAGCTGAGTTTGCTTTTTGAGCTGATGTTTTTTTAACATACATGAAACCTTCTCTGTCACCCCCAGTGAAAGAGAAATTATTTCTCCAGCTCTCTGCAGAAGGACTTTTCTCTATACATTTTGGGAGCTATTTTCAAGTGAAGCTAAAGCATAAATCATTATCCTAGGAGCTCCTAAATCCCCTCATGATCAATGTTTATGCCAAAAAAACACCCTACTACTGAAGATTTCCTCATCAGCTGGATATTTGTGATTTTATTTCGTGGCAGAAAGAACTGAAAAATCTGGGTGATTTTTGACACTACAAAAAGAAAGGAAGGGAACCACTAAATTTTGAGAAAAAAGAAAGAAAATAACAACGAGGTACCTTTTTTTCAATGTTACACACTGAAGAAATTACCCTGTGAACTGCCCTGTAAGGTATTGCAGAGGTATAAAGCATTCATCAGACGTCAGTCGGAAAAGAATGGGATGTTTTCTTCTTATCTTCTTGTCAGGTAGTCTTTTCAATCAACTACTGATGATCTGACACAGTATCAGCTTCTGTGAGTTAAGGGCTTGATAAACAAGCCAGAGCGTGCAGTGGCATCAGAACAGTTCTTATCGCACAGGCACCAAAGCCAGCAGGTAACACTTCTGAAGGTTAATGAGACATTTATCAGAGCACAGTAAGCAAGTGGGATCCAAAGATTCTGTACCAAAAGCAGCATATGAAAAAACCCAGAGAGATAAAACATTAAACTAAAGAGTTTCTCATTAATACTATCACATTAAAATAGGAAACTTAACAGAAAGGTCTCTGTTTGGCAGAATGTCATGTTCTAGTTGAGAAAATCCTACTCTGATTCAGTTCAGAAGCTGATGATCCAAATTCAGTGGTTTTCTCAAGCATGGCAGAGAGATCCCTCCTCTCCCATAGCAGTGTGCCTCCCCCCCCGCCCCCCAAGTCCTTTTCCTCTTTGTCATTATTCTCAGCTTCAGAGTCTCAAATTAAGGGGAAGAAGGCAAAGGATTTCCTTGTTTGCAATCATACTGATTTATTCTTAGACTCCAGTCTGTCCTTGGGAGGGTTAATACCTTCACAGGGCCTGGTGCCTCTTTCCACAGAATGAGAGACAAGTAGGTTAGAATAAAAAACCCCATATTGTGCTTAAGACTTAATCTGCTGGCTCATATTGCTTTGAAAGACAGAGTTCTAATTTTTTTCAGTTGCTCTGATGTGTTACCTCATTCCTAGGACCTGTTCACTCTGCTACATTGTGAAATATGTCTGAGGAGAGCATGAACATCAGAAACCTCAGAATATGTTGAGAATGTGTGACTGCAACATCATCAAAACTGTGCTAACCCACAGTACCTCACTCTCAGGAATACCATTTCAGTCTAGGAAACATGATCCCTAACCCAGTCCTGTGGCTTCTCCTCAGCCCTTCCTTTCTGAAAGGGATAATAATGAATCTGCTGTGGTTTTGAGCTCTGCCTGAAGAGAGATCAAGGTCATATTTCATCCCTGTTCATGAATGACTTTTGCAGTGGAATAAAATAAATCTCTACTTCCATTGAACAATACATGTAAAGTAATAAATCCTCTCCCTGTTATGATAGGAGAAAGGACAGTCCTCACCCATATGCAGAAGGAAGCCAGCAGAAGAAACTGAAGGAACTGATCTCTCATGCAAAGATGTAAACATTGTGCAATGGACAGAGTGATACTCTGTGTGGAAAACCCAGGGATTATAATTGAGGTGCTGCCAAGGGCTCTCTCTGGCAGGCCCCCAAGTGAGCACATTGGAGCCATGCTCCAGAAGGACCAGGTACGGGAAAGCATCTTCAACATGCAGAGTTGGAGTGTCCAGCTGAAGCACTAGCTGCATCCTTAAATGAGGTGAGTAGGCATGACAATAGAGCTAAAAGTGAACACAAGCTTTCAGCTTTTAAAATTACACTGAAAAGAATCCAGGTGTATGTATGAAGATACTTACTGTCTTTGTATACATTCTTTTGTTCAGCCAAACTTACATGTTCACCTTCTTCTGTATGTCATGTAAGAAATCAACTCTAGAAAAAAATAGCTTTGAAGAGCATATTAATTCAGCAATGTTTTCATTTGGAGTTTGTAACCTCAAGCAGGCTGAAGACAAAAGAAATGGATAGTGAAACAAAAAATAATGACAGTTTTCTGCTCATGCTCAAATACTTATCAAGAAGAAAGGAAATTAGGCTATGTCTGGACACAGGTTCCCTGCCACTGTGTTATGTAAAGAATGTTCTGTGTTATAGGAAATAAAAAGAGTGAGTTTCATCTTTGATCTGAGAACTGAACATTGAAAGAAACTTTCAATCCTCTATGGCATGGCCATGATATTGACTGATACTTGGTCTAACAAAGAAAACTTCAAGGAGAAAATTTTATTTATTTGTTATGAATCCACATATTTGAAGCAGCAAAACTGAGAGCAGAGGCAGCACTGTGTGAAATGCAGTGGCAGAGGCACATCAGGACATGGTGCGATGTGGTGTCTGACTGAGTCAACAGAAGTCCAATGAGTGCAAAACTGAAATGTGGAATTGCAGTGTTGGGACTGCAAGCAGTGTTGGCCCTGTTTATGATAGAAAAACCTGCCAGCTGGACCCAAAACTGCCCATGTTTATTGCCTAGAAATGGTGCTTTGAATCAAGTGGTATGATACCAAAGCTAAAATCTGGAAGGCTGCAGAAGCCTCTGACCTCATCCCAGTGTTCCCTATGCAACTGCCATGTGCTGGGAGCCCATCTCTATGTCCTTTCACAGAAATGCCAGCAAGGCATCTCAAACTGGAACCAGTCTATCTCCTGCTGCCTTCATGGCTGGTTTTCTTCCTCCTACCAGTGAAAAGAGCAGGCATGAAGAAACTCCTGCAAGCCCAGAAACCATTGTGCTGTGTATAGTTCCAGAACTAAAAACAAAAACAAAACAGACAATAACTCTACCCAACAGAGACACTGAGTATAGAAGGATACCACTAGAGTCATTAATACCAGATCAACTTTTTCTGTCTCACTTCCCACTATAGGCTGGCCTGTAGACAATCATACCACAACCAAATAGTCCAAAATGTAAATGTTCAGCCTAGACTAAACATGTGCCCTTTTACCAGCCCAAGGTAGTTGTTATAACATGTTCTGCTACCACTCACTCCCTTGCATGTGAACTCACAGAGCTTTCACATGCACCTGTAGGAGTGATCCCTTCTCTAAAACACAAAAGTAAGCCTCTCCAGTGTTAATAGTAGCTTTACCTATCAGTGCTTGGGACTGTGTTGGTTAAATAGAGTCTATAAACAGAGAAAGGACTGCTTAGAAGTACCAAACCAAGCCTCAGATTTGTTACAAGCTATAGAAGACAATGTACCAAATAACTCATTTCATAAACGAATGAAGTTTCATCTTTTGGGACTTAGATTTTCTACATAAAATCCTGTTTTGCAGTACTGAGTATTCTACTGCTTCAATTCCCTCATTTCTCAAGGTCACCCGTTTCCTCCTGAATGTCAGCCCAGTTTTCTTTTGAAGTGACAAGGTTTCTTAAGTTTGTGGCATCAGTAACTGGTATGAGCTTATCTAGTATTCTGTGTGAAAACCTGAGTCTGCAATTATTGTGCTAACCTCCAGCTTCTCTTTCTTAAGAATGCCTGATAGTTTCTCTTATAGCAATCAGATCAAGCATTTTACTGAGGCTGAAGCAAATTAGATTTAATGCATTTTCTTTTCCTAGAAAATTAAATTTTATCTAATGTCTTAACAACTGACCAAAAACAAGTCTAAAGGAGCATCACTTCCTTGGATCAGGGTCTCTTTTTGTCAAAAGATGTGTCAACCACTACACCAAGGCAAAACAGGCTCTATCTTTATTTAAGCATCTGTTCTCCAACGTGTACTTTGAAGGTTAAAGTGTTTTGTAAAGACACAGTTACCAAGAGTATTTCCAGCACTCTCATTCCAGAATAACAGCTATTTGATTGTTTACCCAGATTTTGTAAAGTTATTATAAAAATGTCAATCGTGTGTTCTTTGCACCCAAAATGTTTGTATGTATATATGTACTTCTTCACACGCAAAAATACACACACATATAATTCTCCTCACTATCATAAAATTCAGTGATTCAAGAGCAGAATTCAAATTATTCAAAATCAGTGTTTTATATGGATCCTGAATTATTCACCACTTCCAGATCTGTGCAAGAACCATCTTCTCTTCAAAGGGACACAAAACAGTAAAACATGACTTTAAGAGGAATATATAAATACCTGGCTCTGAGCCTGCTGTTACCAGCAGAATTTTAAGTTTTTTGATCATGGGTCTGTGTCCACAACATCAAGCCGTCTGGTGACAGATGAGGTACACCTGTCTCAGAGCAGGGAGAAGATCTTTGCACTGGAATTAGCAAGGTTAATTGAAAGAGTTTTAAACTAGATTTGAAGGAGGAAAGGGATAAAACCATGCTCACTAGAGATAAATCTGGAGGTGGCACACCAGTGGTTGAGGGACAGTGTGTTAGTCAGGTCCTTCAGTCTGCCATCTCAGTTGAGGTAGGGGATGGAAATCCATGTGGCAGCAAAGACACAAAGGCCATTGATGTGTTAGAAACTGTGGAAGCACTTGAGAATGCTCACGTAGGTATTAGAGCTTGTCCCCTCAAAAAGGTGGCAGGATCAATAGCCAGCTGAAGTACACCTGCACCAATGCATGCAGCATGGGCAACAAACAGGAGAAGCTGGAAGCCATTGTGTGGCAGAAAAACTATGATATAGTTGCCATCACGGAAGCATGGTAGCATGAATCACACAGATGGAGTACTGCAATGGATGACTATAAACTCTTCAGAAGGGATAGGCTTCAGATGTGGCTGGGAAAGAGTTGTAAGAAACTCAGTTGTGTGATGATGGATCAGACAAAAGTCATAATGGCCTGGTTTCCTACCTCTTACTACAGCCAAGAGAGGGGTGAGAGAACTGGGAGAAACTGGGAGAAACATGAAGGGATTTTGTCCCTGGTATGAGGAAGTCCGTGAGTTCCTGAGGTAAACCAGTATGTGTGGAGACTAATCAACAGACCTATTCTCTCTCAGTTTGTCTACTCCTTCTTATATGCATGTCTATTTTTAGGGTCCCTGATAACTCGTGGCCCAAAACCTTAACCACTTTCACACTATAATTATGTATAATTATGCTTCCTTTTCCTTAGTAATCTCAGTGGATGCTCCCTAAATCTTGGATTACAAAAACCAGCAATCAATATTCCAGATGCAATATCTCCGTAAGTTTTATGATTTTGTGGGCTGCTGTCTTCATCCTCTTCCAAGCCAAAGACTCCAACTGTGCTGAGTCTTTTCCTCTATGGAAATTATTCCAAGTCTATGGATCAGTTTTGTTGCCTTCTTTTCACCTTTCTTAGTTTGCCTGCACTATTTTTACAGTCTCCAGTATAATTTGACTCATTTTTTCCATATCCTCTTAAAGTATTGGTTCACAGGAAACTTACTCTGCACATTTCACACTGGTGACTTCCACACAGTTCACACAGATTAAAGTGCTGTACAAAGCTGCATAATGTTAGGATACTTTAGAGATGGAAGTTCCTAATTTGACGTGATGTATTTACTGTGTAAGTATTTATCAGAAAATATATTTGTAAAAGGCAGCATTAAGATGCTTCCGATAATCTTAACTCTCATATTGTCTCTTGAGTGTTTAATTTTATATTCATAATAACTTTCTTTTCAAGTTATTAACTTTAAAAGGAATCCTACGTCATTTGCTAATTTCTGAATACTGCCACAGGCATTTTGTGTCTGACTCAGACTTATAACTTGTCTTTATGGCAATGCTTCTGGCTTATTTGAGGACATTCTTGGAAGAATCCCAATGGTTATGATCCCAGAGACAAGAAAGGTCCAGTACAGCTGGTTGATTTTCAAGGATCACCTCCTCCAAGTTCAAGAGTGGCCCATCCTGATATGCAAGAAATCAAGCAAAGACAGCAGGAGGCCTGAATCATTGAACAAAGAACCCTGGCAGCAAACGTGGAAGCAGGGAGAAGTGACTCTGGAGGAGTACAGAGAGACTCTCTGCATGTGCAAGTAGGAAAACCAAAGCCCATCTAGAGCCAAATCTGAAGAGTGGGGCTTCTACAGGCATATTAAGAGCAAAAGGAAAACTAGGGAAAATGTGGACCTGATGCTGAATGGGGCAGGGGAACTAGTGGCAAATGACATGTGCAAGGCTGAGGTACTCAATGGCTTCTTTTCCACAGTCTTTACAAACGTATTAGAAGGCAATACCAGCCTTCAGGGATCCCACGTCCTTGAGAACAGTGGGAAAGTCCACAACAAGGTAGGTGGAGGAGGATCAGGTTACTGAACTTTTAAACAAACTGCACACAAGTCCATGGGATCTGATGAGATAGACCTGCAAATGCTGAGGAAGCTGCCTGGTTGCAATGCCACTCTCAATTATCTTCAAAAGGTGACAGCAAATTGGAGACGTTCCTAGGGAAAGGAAGAAAGCAATCACTCCAACCTTCAAGAGGGTAGGAAGGAGAATCCAGGAAAGTAGAGTCTAGTAAAACTCACCTCGATGACTGGAAAGGCGATGGAGTGAATAATCCTGCAAATATTTCCAAATATTTGAAAGACAAGAAAGTAATTTGGAGTAATCAGCATGGATTTATGAAGGGCCATGCCTGGCCAATCTGATAGTCTTGTGCAATGAGATGTTGAGTTCAATGGATGGGGTGACAGAAATGGATGTTATTTACCTTGATGGTAGGGAGGATTTTGGTGCTGTCTCCATAACATCCCTACTGACAAAATTATGAAATGCAGACTAGATACATGGAGAGAAAGAGGAATTGAAAATGGTCTGAATTGCAGGGTTTGTTAAAGACATGTAATCAGCAATGCAAAATCCAGCCAAAAGCCAGTCACTCGTGGTACCCCAGTGGTCAATCCTGAAGGCAATACTGTTCAACAGTTTCTTGAATGACCTGGATGATGAGATAGAGTGCACCCCTGGCAAGGATGTAGATGACACAAAACTGGGAGAAGTGGCTGATACATCAGAGTGTTGTATTGTCATTCAAAGAGACCTCAAGGGTCTGAAGAAGTGAGTCGACAGGTACCTCAGAAAGTTCAACAAGAGAAGTGCAAAATCCTGCACCTGGGGAGGAATAAATGCATTCAACAATACACACTGGAGCCAACAGGCTGAAAAACAGATTGACAGGAAAGTTCTTGAGAGTCCTGGTGGACAAGAAGTTGACCATGGGCCAGCAATATGCTTTTTTAGCAAAGAAGTCCTACAGTGTCCTGGGGTGTGTAAGGTAAAGCATTGCCAGCAGGTCAAGGAGGTGATCCCTCCCTTCCATCTATTGCTGGTGAGATACATCTGGAGTGCCAGGTCCTGTTCTGAGCTCAAGAAAGACATGGACTTACTGGGCTGAGTCCATGAGAGGCCATGGGGATGATTCAGGTACAGGAGCATCTGACTTACAAGGGCAGGCTGAGACTGTTCAGCCTAAAGAAGGCTCAGGATGATCTTATCTATGCATATAAATACCTGATGGGAAGCAGTAAGACAGAGCCAGACACTTCTCAGTGGTGATCATGGAAAGGAGACAATGACCACAGTCTGAATTGCAGGAAATTCCGTTTAAACATAAGAAAAAATCAAACATTGTTTGGGGTTTTTTTGATGGTGGTTTTTTTTGGTGGTGTTTTTTTGGGTTGTTGTGGATTATTTGTTTTGGGTTTTTTGTTTTTTTTTTTGGTGGGGGAAGCTGTGTGGTTTTGGGTTTTTGTTTTGGTTTTGTTGTTGCTTTTTTTTTTGTTTGATTTTTGGACTTTTTTTTGTTGTTTTGGTTTTGTTTGTTTGTTTGATTTTTTGGTTTTGCTGTGCAGGTGATCAAACACTGCACTGGAATGGTTTGACTGGAGAAGCTGTGGCGCCTCCATGGAGATATTAAAAACTCAGCTAAACATAGCCTTACATTATCTGCTCTAACTCACTATATACTTTGCAGAGAAGGGCTGGACTAGATGGTCTTCTTCAGAGATGCCTTCCTACCTTGTCCATTCTATGATTCTGTGCATGTTAAGATCTTCTAGCTATGTCCTACTTAATAAGTTCAATTATTTGTACATATAATATCTCCATAATATACCTATATCTATACCTGTGACTTCCATACTATAATCACAGTAATCACAGTTCTGCCAAGTTTGCACTGTAATATTTTCCACAGGATTCTTCTACAGAACAATTTCTATTTTCTCCCAATATATTAAGGGCATACCAGTTTGTCACCTAGAAGTGTCTTCTGTATCACTGCATCCTTATATGACATAGTTTTGCCCCAAATAACTACTTCATAGGAAATTCTTAAAGCAAGAAATCCTTGGATTGCTAGAATGAGTTGAAGCATAGGCACAGATGAAATTCAGCCTTAAACAAATACTTAGTGAGATGCATCTTCATTTTCTTATTTTCTGTAGTGCTGTCATTATGAAAAGTCCTTGAATTACTCATAAATTTGTTTTAAGAGACAAGACAATTTGTTGCCATGTTAATTGCTGCCAAAGAAGGGTCTATCAAGTTATGAACCTATGTATCTTATCCTCTTTCCAAACCTAATTCTTCAAAATATAAGATGCATATGTAACCATAGATAAATATCTTACACCCATTAGTTTAATGGGGAAGTTGACGGACAATTTAACTGAGTCTTCAACTCTCCCTTTTGCTTGTCTCAAATTAATTCAAATTCCTGTAAAGGATATTGGCCTTCTGGTTCTTTCCATTATCTCATTTCAGACTGAAGGAGGTCTAGAATTATGACGCAAATGTAAAGCACATGGGAAAAAAATCCATTTTGTGTAAATATCAGCTGCTACTCTGTCCAACTGATCACGGTCAGCTGTCTGCTACTGCCAATGCTTTTTTTTTTTTTTTGGTTAGATAAGGATGTTTACAGTAGCAACAAGGCTCACAATAGTTACTGATAGACCAAAAAAAAAAGTGACAAGACCTGTCTCCATTTTGTCCCTGGTCGGACTACAGGCCACCAATCCAGTAATGACTGATCTGTTGTAACAAACATGAAGAAACAAAGCATCAACAGGGCAAGGCAGGAAGCTAAAAGATTTGAAGATGTTCTACTGCAAAATTCTGTGTGAGATCCAGTTTGGAATTAGGCAGCTAAAATTAGTTTTCTACATGTGCACTAGCTGTCTAAGCACCTATTATCTGAATTGAGAGCTACTCAGCACAGTCAATGGAGCACAGAAAGTGCTCAGCAAACATTAAAATAGTTGTTTGCTGAATGACCATTTGAATCTCATCCTCTTGTAAATGAAGACAGACCAGGACTAAATGACAGGCTGATATGAGTGTACATTGAGCACAAAGAACTCCAGAACTCCAGGTACCAGTACAAGTTGGTGAATGACCTGTCAGAGAGCACTATAGGGGAAGAAGACCTGGGTGTCCTGGTGGACAGCAGGGTGACCATGAGCCAGCATTGTGCCCTTGTGGCCAGGAAGGCCAATGGCATCCTGGGGTGTATTAGAAGGGGGGTGGTTAGTAGGTCCAGAGAGGTTCTCCTTCCCCTCTACTCTGCCCTGGTGAGACCACATCTGGAATATTGTGTCCAGTTCTGGGCCCCTCAGTTCAAGAAGGATGGGGAACTGCTGGAGAGAGTCCAGCGCAGAGCAATGGAGATGATTAAGGGAGTGGAGCATCTCCCTTATGAGGAAAGGCTGAGGGAGCTGGATCTCTTTAGCTTGGAGAAAAGGAGGCTGAGGAGTGACCTCATTAATGTTTATCAATATATAAAGGGTGCGTGTCATGAGGGTGGAGCCAGGCTCTTCTCATTGATGACCCATGGTAGGACAAGTGGCAATGGGTGCAAACTGGAACATAGGAGGTTCCACTTAAATATGAAAAGAAACTTCTTCATGGTGAGGGTGATAGAGCACTGGAACAGGATGCCCAGGGAGGTTGTGTAGTCTCCCTCTCTGGAGATATTCAAAACCTGCCTGGACACCTTCCTGTGTAACCTGATCTAGGTGTTCCTGCTCCAGCAGGGGGATTGCACAGTTCTTTTCCACTGCAACATCCTTGCAATGGAATTTGCCCACAGTCATGGCTACCTGATCTCCCAGTTCACCGTAGTCTCTGCCTGTTCTCCAGCACAACTAAATGAGATCGGGAACCTGGAGCTGAAAGCTTCACATGACAGTGCAGATGTCAGATATCAGGACAGCTGCCATACAGTATCACAGAAGTTCACTGTGCTCATCTTCCTTCTTTCGTGCCTGACCCTATTGGCCCCTGCTGAGCCAATTCACTCCCTGCTGACCAGAAATCACCTAGTGCAGAGCATGCAGGCAAACTTCTCATGCAGTTTTCGTCACATACGGTACAAGACTGTTCTATAAATTTTAAACAGTCCCAAGACTTGCACTATGCCAATTCCTGCTTAAAAATCCAGGGAATAATACTGCATAAAGTACAACTACAGCCATATGAGGGTGTCACATCTCTATTCAGTTCCCAGAGGCACAATCCATCTGGCTTGAAGACAACGCAAGAGGGGGACATCATTTGGTAGACACAGCAGAGGCAGGCTAGATCTCCTTGACCATGGCTGCAGGATCTGTTTTCCAGGGAAGTATTCTGTTGTCAGAAAATCAGACTAGCTGCCTACTAAAATCACCAGACATGAAAGTTTACTCAGACTGTCGTGCTCATCATGATAGTGCTTAGTACATTAGCTTGTAAGCATCACAGCATTTAATATGGATGTGAAGAGTTATCTTCTGTAGCAATTTCAAGTTGGATTTCTGCCTGAGTAGTGAGGCAGCTTTTTCTTCCTGGACTTCTGATGCAGCCCTTGAGTATGAAGTAATTTCAGATGTCTTTGGCAGCTCCTCTTGGTTGTTTATAAGCTAGATAATAAGTTAATTTTTCATGTCTTTTACTGATAGAACTTGGCTTTTCATGGGTTTGAGCTGGAGTTAGCTGGAAAAAAAGATTAGCTGGAATATTTTTCCACTGAGAAATGTAATTTTATCAAATAATGAAAACCTTTAGTTTCTGGAGAGAAAAGGGGGAAATGTTTAGACTCTGTCAAAATATTTTGTCATTTTCCTTATGAAATTATTTTTTAAATTTGTTTTATTTTGTGTTGAACACAGTAATGTAACATTTTAAATTGTCAAAAATCAGAGGTTTTTGTAAAAAAAAATTAATCAATTCTAAATGATTTTTTTTAGGATGTTATGAAATTTGGAAATCTATTTCAGGGTCTCTTTTTAATCTGAAATATGCCAAATAGAACAGTCACCCTCTTTTCAGCAGTGCCAAACATGCCCCTCTACTCATAGGAAAAGAGGATCAAGAAAGCAGTAAATAAAGACAGCTGTAAGATGCATGTGGCTCCTAGTATTTGAATCTGCCATCAGTTAACAGTTGTGAGGAGATTGCACATGTCTGCGTATAACCATTTTAAGAGAGAGAGAACAACCTGTCAAAATGATGCCAGAAAAACAAAGGATGTGAAGATTAACAGAGAAGCTGATGCAGGTAAAAAGCAGTACAAGAGTGGTATAATTATTCAAATAGAGAGGTTTATTCTGACATTGTGATAGATCTGTGAAAACCTTATGCCACTGTAATTTATGCCAGAAGAGTTATGGAGCTTCCAGAACACAATAATTAAAGCAAGACAAGACTCCAGAAAAAAACAAAAAAAAAAAAAAACAACAAAAAAAAACTGTATAGTGATACAAGGGAGATTATGCCAAAAAACCCTGCATATATCCGTTTAGAAACTAATGCCAAAGAAACAGACATCTTTGTATTTATCCATACTGTTTTTTCCATATGTTTCTATCTAAAGCACGCTGTGTTAAGCTTATATGCAGCAACATGACATGATAATTACCCTGAGAAGATAAAATAGATATATAAAAATGCTCATTAATTTTATACAGAATAGAAACAAGAATTCCGCATCCGCAGTCAGCAACTACAATCCCTAAAGTATGAATGCAGAAATACCACTGGTATCATGATTATTTTATAGACTTAAAGACACATACACATGCATACATGTCAGATGTTTCTAAAGGCTTTTTTAAGTTGAGGTTGTCTCTCTTACTGCCATGAACAGTCTTGCCTGCCAGTATTTTCCCACTGAACAGCAGTAAGGACATCCTGCAGCTATCACCAAGGCCCACAGGCTGCTGCCAGAAGACAAATGGCCATATTCTAAGCAATTCCTCAAGATTATGTTTCATTCATTGCACTACACATCATATTATTAAGAAAAATTCCTTCTATAGCAGTTTCCCTCAAAATTCAATGAAACCTAAAATAAGTATTTATATAGTAAGCCAAAAAAATTATTTGGGCCAGGATTCATTCTGACTAACTTCGACTGGAAGCGAAGTCACTCTGGTCTCCCTTTATACTAAACAGATAGAAAACACAGGAATAGAAAATAGGCCGCAACAGAGATCTAAGTCAGGACCTGGCGGTGCACCTCTCTCCTTTGGCTGCATTACAAACCTACAGTGACTGTTCCAAAGACACAGTGTGAATCATTCTTCAGTGGCAATTCTGAAGTCTGTTTGGAAGTACAACTTCTCCAAAGTCTTTTATTTGCTTCATCTGACTTACAACCAGACATAACCTCCAGAAATGGTCTTTGAATACTGAAAGTTAAATATAATTTTTAACAGGTTCAGTTAAGGAGTAGTCTTCTCTGGAAATGGCCAAACTGAGCTATTGAGTTCCACAAACTCTGACTGCTTGGTTCAGTACCTTGTTGCCTTCCCCAAGTCATCATGCTAGGACCTCAGTGTAATTATTCATGGATGCAGGATTGCATAACCCTACCTTCTAATGGCAGTGTAAACATGTTGCTTTTATTTTCCTTCTAGAACACTTCCAAACAAGTTGAGCAGCAGAAACAACATCCTTAACCTCTGTAAAAGCCAGGATGCACAGATCAGGTAGCTTCCTGACCAGTGGCTTCTTCCACTCCACCTCTTCTGCTGCTCTTCAGGTTTCCACTTAGCTTGAGCTGCTTCCCAGATAGCCTCAGACTTTGAAAAGGGAGGCTCATCAGTATCTGACTTGCTCACTTCTACTCTCTCAGGCACAAATTGTTCTAAGTTGTTCTCTCCTTCAGTAACAAAACCAGACACAAACAGTTTAAAAAGATTCAGAGGACAACATATAAATTTTCTATGTGTTAATATTAATGGGTAGTAAATAGAAAGGACTTTCAATAGGTAATGAATATTTAATACTATTTAATCAAACACAATTAACTTTCTTAATTACCATAGTCATGTAGATTTTTTAAAGCCAAAAATTGTTGCAAAAACACAGGGAAAATGAAGTGTGAAGTCCAAAATGAAGTCCAAGTGTTTTGTAAAGAAAGAGAAATGTGGAAAAGCTTGACAAGAATTGCATTGCACTCATTGTATTGAAGCCATGTCCACTGATTCAGTGTTCCGCAGTAGAGATCACCTCACAAATATCCTAGAGTGGAATCAATATTTTGATTGTTCACAAGAATCTATTATGTCCAAAAAAACCCCTTTTCTGTTCCTGTGTGCATCTTTAAAACAAGGTATACACACCTCCTTCAGCATTCATTAGTGAGTTTTCACCAGACTGAGTAGATACCCACCACAGTATTGCTGCTTATATTTGTTCAGAATTTCAGCAAGATGGAAAATACCTCTCTGTGCCATGCTTGAAGGTTTCATTATTGCAACAACAGACTTCTCAGATCCATAGTAATAAATTTCTCTTCTGCATAGCCTCAAGGCACCAAAAAAATCCCCGGAAACATTAATGGCAAAAGATGGGCAGCCTCACTTCTGATGTGCTGTCTTTTATGACAAACCTGTAGATTTGGGGAACTCTAACACTGTACTAAAAAAACCCCAAACAAACAAACAAGCAAACAAAACAAACAAACAAAACAACCAAACAAACAAAAAACCACAACAAACACAGACCTGAAAGATAAAATAAAAGAGAGATGAATGAGAAGTAGTGAACGGCATGTTAATTACCCACATAATTTTAAGTAACATATTCTGGGTGTTTTGGTTCTATGCATCTGATTATTGCAAGGAAGGAAATTTTCAGGTACCAGTTATGTAAGACATTTCACACTTAAATATAAGGACAGCTTTCACATGTAAAGACAGATAAAATTCCATGAAATTAAGATTTTGTAGCTGAAATTCACTCCACGCAGGTCTACTTATAGCTCTACACATATGAAAAAACAATTTAATATTGCATAACAGTAGTTAGAGATGGGACTTGTCTGATGAAATACCTACCACAGCTACATCAGCTGCCTTTACAAAGAAATTCTTCCAAAGAATGACCAATCTTTTCCTCACCCAAAATACATCAGATGAAATGAGTTTGAAAGCACAATTCTCTCTGCTGACTATGAACAGACCTTATAGTAACTAGCTCAGATAAACATGTCTACAGTAGTGTGTGAGAGGAATGCCATCATAGACTAGTATGGCAAAGAATTCTCTACTGACAGCAGGGAATAATGACAGATTATCCATCTAGAAACATTTGGGGATTATATCAACAGAGGAGTAGTTGACTGCTTTATTGAATTTCTCTTATACAGCACATGATCTTTTTGCCTTATCAAGCTCAGAGAAGAGTTCTTTTAGTAGAAGTTATAGGAGTTTTTGCATGCCACTGACATACAGTATCTTAACTCTCAAGAATCAGAGGGTTTTGCCTCCATTTTCTACTGAGGACAGATAATAAAGCATTAATAAAGTTGTGGGGTTTTGGTTTTGTTTTTTTCTGCTGAACTGCACAGTGTAGATATGTAAAAATATATAGAAATACTTTGAAAATTCTGAATAAACAAAGGGTGTTGCAATTTTTTTGGTAGTACAATGAAGAAAAATAGTAAGCTGTCATCCATCTCTGCATGGACCCAGCCTTCATCCTGGATACAAAACCTTGGTCTGTTCTGAATACTTTATTGTTATGAAAGATGTAGCATTGATGTTGCAGGAGAAGAGCTTCTGATGCAAAACCAGTGACCTGACACAATTGTTAATAAAAAGTCTACTTTAATGATTCAATAGCAATGAGTACCCTTCATAAGCAATTTAAAAGGAAGCCTGTAAGAGTGTTAAAACCCAAATGAGATTTTCATTCATAAGACCTTCATTCTGAGGGCTCAGAAGAGATGAGAAAAACTTGCTGAATCTCTAGGTTGGATTAAATATGTTGCCTGCCATACTATGACACAAGACAAAATAACCACCAGACTATTGGATGGCTTGAGCTTCCAGAATTAGTTTCCATCATACAAATGTTAGCATGAGCTACCTGTTCCATCACGAACAGAGAGACCCCAAAATGCTGGATGTTTTGAGGTTTTCTGCTTATTTTTCCTCAATTAAAATTACTGGTAACACCTCTTCCATCATTTTATAGCCACTTTTCCAAATAAACCATTGGATAGAGTGTTGTATAAAAGGTGGCTGAAAGACCGAGGGCAATTACAATAAAGAAGAAACAGCAAGCTTATCTAGAATGTCAGTGTAAAATTTTTTTAAACACCATTGCAATTAAATGAATTGCGTGAAAGCCAAGCTGAACAGAAAGAGTTGGTGGAGATTAATTTGACAGCAGAAAAATAAACTTTTACCTTCAACTGAGTAAGCAAGAAAAGAATACAGATGAGAGCTGAGAAAATTTTCCACAGTAGCATAAAAAAGATACATTTGGAAGTGGTTATGTCTACACTGCAAGCTTAGCCTGGGCCTGATCCTGGGTCTGTCCTTATCTCATCCCTGTAGTTGTGTACCTACAGCAAGTTTGCAGTCAGTACCAGGTTTGGTGCAGTTGTCAATAAGCTGGATGCAAGGGCTACTGTTCAGAGGGAAGGTGATGGCCTGTGGGATGATAGGAACTTTGTGAAGCTCAAGAAAGACAAACGTGAAGTCCTGCACCTGGGATGTCATAACTCCATGCAGCAGTACAGGCTGGGTACCAATAGCCTAAAAAGCAGCTGGGCAGAAAAAGTCCTTGGTGTTGTGGTGGACAAGCTCAACATGAGCCAGCAATATGCCCTTGCAGCAAAGGTCAAGAGCCTTCTGGGCTGCATTAGCAAGAACTCAGCCAGCAGGTTGAGGGAGGTGGTTCTTCCCTTTAGTTTGTTCTGGAGACCTGGGATGCTGGGCCCAGCTCTGGACTCCCTAGCACAAGATAGAAATTGAAACACCAGACCTACAAAAGTGCTTGACAGGAAGGAACTGGAGCACAGGATGCATGAGGAGAGGCTGAGAGACCTGGATTTCTTCAGCCCGGAGAAGATAAGGCTCAGAAAGTTCTTACTGCTGTCTGCTAGTGCCTAAAGGGAGGATGTGGAAAGGCCAAAAGCCTGACTCTTCTTAGAGGTGCACAGTTGAAGTACAGGAAGCAATAGAGACAAGCAAGATCATGGAAAAGTCCAAGTCAACAGGCAGAGAGAAAAAAAATTACTGTGAGGGTGGCTAAATACTGCTGCAGGCTGTACAGAAAGGCTGTGGAGCTTGACAAGAAACAGCCCTGGGCACCTGCTCTAGCTGGACCTGCTTTGGGCAGGGAGATGGATCAGAAGACCTCTGGAAATCCCTTCCACCCTAAATGATTTTAAAGCCCTTAAGCCTGATTACAGTAACCCCTACTAATGTCTCCAAATCCCTGTCATTCTTCAGGTAACGCTAAGGCTAGCATGGGAGATCGGGTTGGAGGCTAAACGAGGTTAGGCACAATATAAGTCAGTATCTGTCTCCTCACTAGAGACACCAGGACCTTTCTCTCTTTTTCTATTCCAGTTCAAAATCAATTGGTTCATTTAAAAGACTTAGACATTTGATTTTTTTTTTCCTAGAACAAAGAGGAATAGCTGTTTTATATAGCACTGACACTGGTTTTGATGTAGCAATTACAACCCAAGAAATAAGTGTAGATCCACGTCAAATCCATGTCAGAAAATTCACTCTGCCAGAGAATATCTATCTCACATGTGTGGGCAGGCTTAGTGAAAGGAGGGAACTAGCCCAAAGCTGCTGGTAAAGCTTGAAAGACTGAAAAGGAAAAAGCTGAACTGGAAGGAGATAAATCAAGAGAGTAAATATATGAGGAATAAGATAAATCTTGCCACATGGTAGTGAAAAGCAATACAAAACATGTGGCTGCAAACAATAACCACTGAAAATGTCCTGTAATGCAATGCTAACCTGTGGAATTCATTAAGATATATAAATTTGAGGTCAAAATCTTAATGAGATCGAATGTTAAAAAAAGCCTGGATAATAATATCCAGAGTTTCAGTAGATATACAACAGATTTTGGACGGTGTGTGAATACTCACAGTGAGATTTCCAGCTAATTCTTTTGCAATATGTAAAATTCAATGCCTACTGAAAAGTTTCTTTTACTTTCAGTGCCAGCTGATGTTCAGCTATACCCCAACTCTGTGGGAGTTCCTGTGTACCAAAGGAGACAGAACTGATGCTTGTAAGCAGATGATTTCCATCACTTGGATGCATATTTAAATTCTAAATCAACCAACTAATTCTTGGGAAGGAAAAAAGACTGTGCAGTAAGGTGACTGCAGGAGAGATTTTTGGATGGAATTTGAAAGATCACAGACACGTAGCAGAAGCTGAAGCTTTTGACATTAGTAGTTAGGGAAAAACTTATCAATAACTACTTGCCTAAACCTGTGGAAATGTACAGCAGTAGTAGATCTTCTTTAACCCTGTGAGCACTGTCACCCAACACTATAGGGACAAGCAGGTCTTTTTGAGGATCCTTGGTAGAATGAGGAGTGGTCACAGGGCTGTAGTTATGATTAGAGATTTATTATTACATAAAAATTTTAGTTATCAGCATAGATTATTGATATCTATGATTTCTAGCAGTTAACAGTTACTGTTATGCAGAATTTTTAGTAACTATCGTAGCTTCCAGTTAAGCAAAATTTCTAGTAATCAATGTAGCCTTCATACTTCCCGGAGTCTTTAGTTACCTAGTCACTGGTGACCTGGACCCTCTGCAGATCAGGTTGAATTATTTATTATCAGTGTACAATACAATAAAAAAACCCAAGTACTGCTTATTTGTTTGCAACAGGAGCCCATTAAAAATGCTGATGTGAAAGAACAGCCTGTTGTAAAGGTATGTCTCTTTGAAGGTGTGAAAAATGGCTAGTGTAAAAAGACTTAGATCACCCAAGGGTATCTGCAATATGTAAGTGAAGTGATATACTTCTCTAAATCTGTTATCGGTGTTACATTTATCATTGAGAAAAGTGGCTATTCCACAGATAATACTTAAAGCAATTTGAAGGTAAGAAAACAAAGCTTGAAAGAAAAGCACGCTTTTCTCTGCACCCTAAATTAAGGCTGCTAATTTTGCTTATATTTCTGACAACAACTATCTACACATGGTGATTGCAGTAATCTAGTTGAACAACATACTGCAAATCTGTATCAAAGGTAATATCCTGAAGACCTGTTAAGCCTTGAAGTGTGGTCACCATACACTCTTGGTAATTACTGTATTTGACATTTCTGGATAAGACTCATTCCACCTCTGTGCATGTTCACAGAACTGGAACACAACAGGGATTTATAAGGTTGGGAAGAGGAGGAAAGAATCAAAATCATTTTTATGTTATTTAATTGGTGAATTACATAAAAGTGGGGGGTTAGCAGTTCTAGGTACATTCTGAGTCAGTTCACAATGATGTGCGCAACATCTCTAATCACATCAACAAATGCTGTTCATGCTGCATCAGTACTGCTAAGAAAAAATATTTTTAATCCTCTGAATATCCATATATACATCATATATAGGTAAGCCAATACAATCATAAACAATTCATGTATCCGTTGTTTGTTTTTTGTTAAATCCGGGCAACTATATTTGCAATATCAAAAGTTGTTGCAAATGTAGTTAAATATATTGACAATAGAAACATGAACTATGATGTTCTGCAACTACAGAATGCTGAGGAAAGAAATAGTTTACCATGTGCTATCTTATTTCCTGAATTTAATTTGCATTGTGATTTGTATTATTGCATTATTAATCAATGCTGCCTATCCAGCATGTGATTTTCAGAAGGTGAAGGTTGCTATAAATACTCATGAATTGGAGGTTTCATGAGATTAACATCTCCATTTATTCAAAAAATCTCAAATTATAAGCAGGATGTTTTCAAAGTATTTTCATGCATATTTTTGTGTTATTTATTTTTTCATTTCATAATAAAAATATGATTAAACATAGGAGATAATCTCAATTAAAAAAAAAAAAAACAAACAAAAAAAACAACTAAACAACACACTAATAATTCAGCAACTTTTATTTAGAGAATACCCAGAATATCAAAGAGGATTACACAAATCTGATTGTATCAGTGAAACAATAATTACGGTTCTCCTGTTGCTGTCGCATAATGATTAAATTGATATTGACTTGCAGCCATTTGCCTCAGAAGCCTGATAAAAGTACATTGCATTAATACCAAAATAATTATCTAGGTTGAGAATATTCAACTTTCCCTACTATTTATTTCAATAGCATAAAAAGTCAAAGAAAATGAAATGGTATTGATCTTTAATTAACATAAGGAGCCTAAATATTAGGCAAAAAACTAACTCTAATTCTGAATGGAGTAGATGCAGTTAAAATATTAGGTTTAAATATCTCTTTATAAAACCATTCAAGATAACATTTTCAGTACCCCTTTTACTATTTATTTGCTATTCCATATATATACTAATTCAAGTTAAATTTTCCATGTTTCTGCTGTTTTTACTATTACTTTGATCCATTTCTTCCTAATGAAGCTGCGTAACTGTGCCAAAAGGGTTCTGAGTGCAGAGCACCACAGTAGGAGAGCAAGACAGGTGTAGTGATCTCCCACCAAGCAGGCAGGGCAGTCTTAGCTTCTTAGCTTTATTCAGATCCATTTTATCTTCAACAATGAGGGGACAAAATACACCTGAGGTAGAAACCAAAGTCCAAAACTAGACAAGAGCTGATGACACAAAACTATTTTATAAGAGGGAGATGGGGGTAACTCCATCATTTCCTCCCTACCTGTGCAATAAGTCATACAGTGATGCTCAGTCCTAACTGACTCACCCAGCAGAGTTGCTTGTAGAAAAGTATTCTTCCAATGAGACGATTTTGTACCCCCTCAAGCTGAAGAGGGGACTGAACCAGGATTTCCCACTTCCCAGAAAAGTAAGCACTTACTATTAAAAAAGAAAAGGGCAACACTATCCCTACCCCTCCTACATTTTAAAAGCCTATTTACAGGAATTCTGCCTGCTTTGGGAATACTTCCTTAAGTTATTGTGAAGTATTGAGTAAAGGAGTGACTGGAGGCAGAAGTGCTGCTTGGATTTTGTTCTGAGGTATGGGTGAAAATGTTCAGCCCAGGAAAGAAAGCCATTTAATATCATATACAAGCTCTAAGTACTCAAAAAACTATACAAATAAAAGTAAGCACCAAGGAGGCAAAGCTGACTTCTGAGTTAGGCAGTAACATGCATTTTGTGCTACAACTTCAGGCTTGAATTCATGCACATAAACCAATTCTTGTGTTTAGTCCCCTTTTTCTTTTTTTTGCCACTGCATCTCCAGTGGTGAGAACACAGCCAGCTGTGACAGTGTAACTCCTGTCTTGAAGAAAGAAGATCAAGTTCCTCACTGCAGCAAAGTTGTACTGCTGGAAGTACTGCACTGATACTGCCCCATACCTCAGTCGTATGCAGTCCTATGTTGGCAGAAATACATTCAGCACTGTTCACATTCTCAGTAACAGAGAAGCCACACAGGACACAAATATTTATAATTAAACTTTTATAACATCCCTTTTCCTTTTTGCCTTAAAAGCACTCTTCTTTCTAGTACAACAACAACAGAATATGAGCAGAAACACGTAATCATAGAAATGGCTGCTGACAGTAAAATTGTTACTATTGGTTTGTTGCTCAGAAACTAAGGCTCTTAACAATCCCTTGCTAAAGCTTATTATGTCAAAGAAGAGATCACAGCCATAGTGGATGGAAGCAGATGGTCAGGATTAAGTACCTGTGGGGAGAAAGGGGAAGTAATCCCTCTGTAAGTTAAGGATCGAGGGTGAAGAAGAAAAGATTTAGTTGTATGCACAAAGAATTTGGTGACAAGAGTGTAACTCAAGTTCAGCCCTGTAGGGGATTTCTGACACAAACCAAGAGCAGAACCACATTGATGACGTCACTTTACAGTATTTAAGACTTTGTTAATTTATGCAGCTGCATGCTATGTTTCATAAGTAGTTGTGCAACCCCATGCGGTACATATGCTGTAACCTTACTTTGTTTCAGTGTTATTGATGTAGGAAACACCAAATGAAATAAGTGCAGCTGCTTGCTTGTACTGGCACATGAGAGTTAAATTCAGTCTAAGAAAAATGTACCACTATCCAGATCACAAGTCAAAGTCATTGGCTATATCTCAAGCATTGCAACACTGCAGAATGCAGTAAGTCAGCAGCAGCAATCAAGTCACATTTTCCAATCAATTACTCTGGTAAACATAGTGTAACAATTAGAGACTGAAGATGTGAGGCTTCAGTGAACCTGTTACTATAAAAAAATTAAAGTCATTAGTATGAAATAGAATGGCCTGGGTAGAGAATGAACCTTGAGGCTGCATTAGGACTAAGGTAAACAGTTCTTTAAGACTTCTTAAGGAGATGGTTTAAATTTAGCTGTAGTGCAATCAGGAGCACGAGAATCACTTAAATCAACCACCACTTGATAACTTATGAAAAGCCTGATTCAAACAGGACTATGAGGTTCAACTGTACCATACTTTAATCAGAGCTGAGAACAAGTCCTGGGCACTGAAATGTGATCCCTTCCACCATTCAGTTGTTAAAACAGTGCCTGGCCATTTTGGGACCAAAATAAATTATTTTCTATCATAAACAATTCCTATGCATAGTTTAAAGGTTAGCACAGGCTAGGGACCACTTTTAATATGCAGTTTGGGCACGTCCATCTTTTCTGAGAGGCTGCTACTGCTTGCTAACTTAGACACTGGCTATTCTGTACCAGCTGGACTCAACGCTGTAGTACAGGTCTTGCCACAGCTCAGTTTGTGAATACAGATGCAGCCATTATGCACTAACAATAACATATTTCAGTGCCTCACATGACAGTAGTTCAGCAGCCTTTGCATTGTTTTTTAGAAGCTGCATAATACACTGGCTATAAAGATTAAAAACAAACAAACAGAAACCTAATTATTAGATTATTGAAAAAATAAAGGGCCACATGCAGTACTGTAGGAATTGCTGTATCAACGGCATTCACCAGGTTTCACCTGCCTTGACACATAAAATCATGCCTTTCAATGATTTTGCAGAAGAACTTTCAATATAGCCTTATAACTACAGTGAGAACTGAGAAAAAATAAACAGAGAGAAACTGTAACATTTAAAGTACAGCAAATTGTCCAATTCTGTTCCATGGTCAAAAATTCTTTGCTGATTTTTTTTTTTAATACATTTTGGCTTTATTTTCCTTTTGCATATGTGAGAACACAATCAAATCTTATACTCAAAATGACAATGTGTCAAGCACACAAATAAATTCTTACACCAGTTTCTGACATTTGCTTGCTGCAAAAACATTAGGCAAGTTTGTGTATTAAAGACACAACAAGATTTTTATTGTGTGCTTAAATGGTACTAACTAGAATATTAAAGGTTAGAAATATATGTATGGTAGACATTTTAAGTTGGATCTACCATTACAGCATGCATCATATATACAGTATAGACTGTATAATCATATATATGTAATATACATTGTAGAATCATTTCCAGCACTATTGTGAAACTGCTTATTTTACTTCTACCTTTTCAATTATTGGAAAATAGTTCTCAAGCCATATTGTTCACATAATTTAAAATATTTATATAAACCTTTGTCTAAAATTATGCAGAGTTAGTTTATATCTTGTGTTCTGGTGGTAGTACTGTCAGTTTAAATTATTCTTTTGTTGTCTTGGTGTTTATGATATATACATAGAGCAATCATGTCCACTTTTGAACAGCTCTTTGAAAAGTGAAACAAGAGAAAACTCTTTTAATCTCCTCATGCTAGATAGGATCTTTGTGTCTTGCTATCTTAATAGCCATTTTCTTTATCCTGAGTTTGTCTTGTTTATAACATTCTACGTTATATCGTACAAGGCTGTGTAAATCGTTGCCATTATTGCCCCAAAATTATCTTAGGATCACTTTCCTACAGTTTTGTCATCTTAGCATTCTTAGGCGTTCTGGATCAACTAACATTACTGGATTTTTCATCAGTTCAAACTGATGAGCTCCCTAATTTTAATGAAAATTCTTATTAAGCCTTACATCATATGACTATTTTTCCTACTCTTATACCTATGACAATTTAGTTGCCTCTGGTGCTTTGAGTTTGTGTCATGATCACTCATTGGTACAGTCCTAATTTTTGCACTGGGATGTTGAAGAAAACATTTTATAAGACATATAGCAAAATGAGTCATTGAAAAATGCCAAGCAATATGTTCTGCTCTATTCAATAATCTCTTTATTCAATAAGACCTATTGTAGCTGTTATCATTTCCAATATAGAAAAATTCCTCAATGACTTAAAGTTCATTACCAAGTTGAGATAAAAATTTTCTGTGTAATACTGTATAAAATTTGCCACTGAAGTACCAAGAAATTAGACTTATTGCATTTTCTTTGCCTAGATATTGGCTTTTCAAAGCAATTTTTAAGAAGTAAATAATGAGGAAATAATTTTATTGGCAGGAAAATAAGCCAGGAGACATGAGAAAAAAATTCCTACACAACATTTCTATAGCAGCTGTTTCTGACTGCAACAGCAGCACTGTGGGGACGTAGAGGCTGGCATGATTTCATATGGCCCTGCAGCACCAAAGATGACCTCTATTTAGCATGAAGATATATGATGCCTTGGTGCCCAGGCCTAGTAGAATTGAGCTGGAAAGAAGAACACTCCTTACTAACAGAAGGAAGGGAGGGAGGAAGGAAGGAAAGGACAAAATACATATCTTAGCAAGCCACAGTCTTTTATTCAAGTGAATCATTTCAGTTTCTATATAAATTGAAATAATACTTCATGGTGATTTGGCCTTGAGAAGGGAAGTCCATCTTCATTATAATCATTGTCAGCTTCATTACAATCATGTTAAATCATAAAAAGACTTGTCTGAAAGCTGTCCAGGTTGATCTCAAAAGCTATTCTGGTCATCAAGAAAGGTAATAACACATTGCACGCTAGCACTTTTCATCAGTATATCTCAAAGTACTTTGCAAAGCAGATCATTAGCTTGTTGACTTTGTATTGTTCGGGAAATGTGAGCAGAGAGTGGAAGGAACTAAGCATATGTCAATGACAGTCCCAATCCTCAAGTACAAGACTGAAAGACAGGGCTGCAAGACTTTCTTCCATTCACTGTTCTTCAGACCTCTGCATACATTTTACTTTTAGTTAACCATTGTAGGCATTCATTCACTGCATTTTGTAAGCCTAGAAACCTGAATCATGTGATTCACTGGAAGTTAGAAATTCATTTTTTGACTGAAAGGTACAGATAGACTATCTGTAAAACTCTCAGAAAGAAAGAGGCTTCTCCCTCTTTAGTAATGGAAATCATTGACAGTTTCTAGAACAGAAACTTGGTCACAATTCTGGGGCACAGAAATTTGTTTTCTTTATTATGATCACCTCAGCTGGTTGCAGGTCTCAATAAGGAGACAGAGAACTGAATTTTCTTGGATATACTACATAACTCACTATTGAAGGGATTTTGCAAGACACGCCTTTCATTGCTGTCACTACAAAGCTCAATTTGGAGACAAGTAAATACTTATCCATGAAATGGTGGCTTCCAGCTGTTTTGAGTTCAGAGGTCTGCATTAAGGCTATGTGCCAAAGAGCACTTTCCAACACTGATCTTACTGTTAGAATGATCCACGGCACAATCAAATTCACTAAAGTAAATGTAGCTTGGCTTCCTTTATGTTTGGATGCTCTTCAGCTTCCTAAACCATAGGCGGAGAAGCCTGTGGTTCTGAAGACGAAGGCAGAAGAAGCTTTGAATACTTTGACCTTTTTCATATCATCTATCATTATATTATCTCCCCATCCAAAAGACTCAGATTTTCTCTAAAACTCCTTTTGCATTAGGAAACTTGTAAAATCTCTTATGAGTAGATTTACTTGGAGGTGGGCTTTGGCCTTCCTCCTTTGTCTCGTAATGTTTGAACAATGCTTTTAGACATTTCCTTGGTTGTCTATCCTTGTTTTCACTTCTTATGTCTTATTTTTGCATTTTAGTCCTCCTCTGATAGGATATATTTTTTTTGTATTGATGCACAATAATACTTTTGTTTGTATACTAAATGCATCACTGGAACTAACCAGAATAATATCACAGTAAAAATGTCATACTTGACCAACACTCATTTTAATCAAACTAGCATTCATCTTATTATTTCTAGCAACTCTTTAAACATCAGATGAAATCAAAATGCCCAAGCAATAAATATCTACCTTAGTCACTGTCTGTTAGATGTGAGACAAGTGGTTAGAATAAGAATGAGCCAGTACACCTGAGGAATTTTGATGGATTTTGAAAGTATAACAAAGAGTACACAATTCAAAGAGTACATAAATTCAACTGAATCTACTTAAAAGATTGTTCTTCAATGAAGGCTGAAACAGCAGCAAACATGAATGATAGCAGGCCTACACAACCATTTCCCAACATGCAGACAGTTAACAGTGCCAGATTGCATATCTGCTACACTGACAAATTGAGTCATAGGGTTCAAGATTGTAGTAGCCACAGGATTCAGCAGTACTCTCTGTGAAACAAAATCTTTCACATGTTTATTTCTAGTGTCGTGTTCAAGTAACATTGTAAGAGAGTGTATCAACACTCTCCAAGTCACATATGGTCATTCAGGTAACGTTTTACTAGATCACTCTGCTTCTAAGTTGGAAAAGAAAGCAGATTTCCTGGGGTCTATGTGTTCACATTTAGGTGAAAATGAATGAAACTTCCCAAAAGCAAAGACCTGGTCTCCTGGCCTAGGCTGGTCTGAAGAGAACATTCATAACAATTGATGTCCACAAGAATGACCATTGCAGTAGGCTGGTTTTGAATGTCACAGTTCAACACCGCAAGTATTATCTCTCTTGTGGAAAGTGGTGATTGGCAAACAGCAATAAAACTCTGAGATCTGATGGAAAACTTTTTAAAAATTACTGGTGTATCCATCTTTTATTTAAAAGATATTGAATAATGCCAGAGCACGTTTCAAGAGAGTGCCAGAAGTGCCATCTTCTCACAAAAAGATAATGTTGACACTGTCTTGAATAGACATCACTGCACCTGTGCTAAAAATGGGGCGAGTTTTACACACTTCAAATGAATTTAATTTTAGTTTGCTTCAGCTATACTTTTGATTGAATTGTCTGACCCTTCCCTCTCACAAATATAAAACCAGTCCTCTTTTACTCAGTATGTTTACTAAGGTGTTCTGCTCCCTTGGTTTTACGTTGTGTGCAACAGAACTTTAGTGCTTCTTGTATGCCAGACCTCTAGAACCAGAAACAAATGTGTGTACCATGACACTCACATAATTTGTGATTCGTGTGATCCTGTGAGATAACTGTTTTGTGTGGTGTATGACAAGCATGTTGGAAGTGATCCTGAACTGTCCATTGGGCAGAGCAGGAAGCCAGCTCCAGGAGCCAGGAGATCAAAACCTGCCTGGTCCAGAACACATGAGGAGCAGGCAGTGTGCCATGGTAGCTTTGATCCTCTGGATCTGAGACTTCAGGTCATTTATAGAATATCTTGAATTTGTGTTCATGAGGGGAAGAAACAAAGGCTGAATTGCTAGTAATCTTCCTGTTATTTTCTTGTGCATGTGAGTGTTGTTCACGTCTATAACACTTAGACCCGCTCTTGTTTCCCTGTCTTCCCCTTCATGCATGAATCCCTGGCATGGTGTTCATACAGGCCACATACGTAGGATAGATGTTCTCTAAGTCTGACTATTATATGGGGCTTTCAGATGAGATAGGTGGAGGAAAAACCTAGTGTTTTTATGAAAGCATTAATTTTACTGTGTGGTAGGATAGGCCATATGCAAGTACAGAAGCACTATTCAGATGCGTAGCAGTTCTAATTTATTAGTCTAATTATTTTCCTAGGCTGGTCAGAGTGCTATTGGGTCCTTTTGTATGGAGAAAAGTATGTTTCTCAATACAGCATCTACAGTTAAGGCTGCCAGCTTCATGCACCAGCAGTTTTCCAAATGAAGCTGCAAATTTTTCATTTAAAGAGTCTTACATGCTTCAAGGACCGAAGTTTGGCACTTGTCTTTAAATGTTTTGAATTTTTAAACATAAAATTCTGTTTAATTTTAGTTATAAAGAAGTATAAGCTTCTAGGGGAAACAACTACAAAAGCTCACATATTAGTTAGAAAAACCTCACACAGAACTGCAACACACCCACAGTCCTTGCCAGCATCAACCGATGTCATGCTGAGCAATTGTAATATGTGCAATTACTTATGACTTTGAATACAGACAAAAATTGGCATAAACCTTATGTGTAAGAGTTGCAAAATGATAACTGAACAATGTGTCTTGAAATGTTTTTAGCTGGGATCTTTTATGCAACTCAGCAGGCCTTGCTAAAGGAAAGAAAAAAGGTAGCAAGTGGATGTGAGTGAAGTGGATAGCTCATCAAAACTGTAGACTGAGCAGGCTGTCAGTCAGCTTTTACTCCAGGATACATCGGCAGTGTCTACTTAATTGCACTCCAGTTGTGGCTTCCTTTTAGAATATTTGAGAAAGCACAAATGTCATTGGTGACAGTAGTGGGCTTCTTAACAGTGGTAAGACAAGGGCAAAAATAGCAACCTGAAGCAATTACAGCTCATGCTGGCACAACATATTACATAGTTAGGAAAATCAGGCTTGACATCAGACAATAGCACTTCAACATGACTAGAAATTAATGCTCACAGCATCTGCAGTATGGCATTTGGTCCCTGCCTATTGTTTTTAGTGCTGATTGTCATTACTTCTGTGTCATTGCTCCAAAATTTAGCAAAGTCCCCTCATTCTACAGTAAGAAAATGAAACTATTTGAATAGTACAATATATGTCAAGTTTAAGAGAATGTCAGAAAAAGTCCTGGTGTCATTGAAAGGACATTGACAAATCATCCTACTGCTCTGTTAACTACCTGTATAAATCCAGTCATCACCCACCCCCTGCTGTTCCATATGAAATAAAGGTGATTTTTTTTTTACCTTTGTTGCCACACATCAAACAAAAATACATCAGAATACAATCAGAAGTCCTCACCATTACAAGAAACAGCAGCTCAGTTTTTAACAAAATGGTGTCATCATTGGTATACATTCATTGTACAACATTCTGATCTTGGAAGCAACAAGTCCTTCAAAGCTGTAAGTGAAGCAGCAATGGAAAAGAAAATAGCAAAGGAGATAAATATAATGGTCTATGTTTTTTTGTCTACCTTCTGTCACAGCTTTTGCAGATGGGGCGGAAGTCAAGCATTTTTTGTGTTTCAAATCACTTGTTATCATCTTGTTCTCTACGGGCCATGTAGCTTTATCCCTAAAAACTTTCAGCGGGTAAAAAATCTCTTGGCTTGTGTCAGTCCTCTTTCCTCAATGAAATGCAGTCTGCTTTCAGCAACTTTAAACTAGAAATAATCCAGTTTTGTCCTTAGAGTGTTCCTACATCCTACATTGCTCTTCCTTCCAGAACAAGTGTCATCAGATGATGTCAAATAATGTCTTTTACTTTAAGATTTGTTGAGGTATTTTTTTTCCCTGGTTCCACCATCCTTAGCTAATGACTTCTTCCACCTGCTGCTGTTTCACACAGAGGAATTTCTGGCACACCAGGAATCTCTGGAATCAGTTGGTAACAGGATCCAGATCCTTTCTGATATGATCCAGCTTTCTCAGAGTATATGAGAGACTCTGGTAAGCAGGTTCACTTGAGTGTCTGCTTTAGGTAGCCTCCTTTTCTAGAAAAAGAGCTGCTCCCTTTCCAGGCAATCACCACCAAAGCTGGATTCCCTCTTTTCTTGAAGAACTGGTATAATTTCCATACATAGGACTGCATTACTCTTAACTAGGTTTTCTGCCTTTCTGGGATATATAATTTCATAGGGAATTCAAAGGCTTTTTCTTTTTTTTCCTCTTAACACTGCTATTTACATAGGTCAGTACTTTTGTAGGGAGTTGATACTCCTGATTTTCCTCCCTCACTAATTTTGCGTTTTTAGGCAGCATATGAGCCAAAGGAACAATTCGTAACAATTCTTTAGTTTTAAAGAATACATGACCTTCTAAATCATGTTATAGGAAACAAACACATAGGTTAAGGGTAGGGGCTAGGAACTGTATTCATCAAAAAAGCCAAAAAAGCCAAAAAAGCAAAAGATGTGCACACTTTTAAATGAATTCAACCATAATAAACATTAGTGAAGAGCACAACTTGAATCCTCATAATGTTCATAACAAGGATCTTGTCAAGATACAAGGAAAAAGTGATGTTAGGGCAGTGTTTTAGGCAATTCATCTAGATCCCTTTATAACAAAACAGACCAAGGTCGTGCTACAGAGAATTCATGTTTATCAGTTTAGAAAACTTTACAGTAGCTCATTGTCAATGTGCATTCATCATACATGTTTTAGTCTACAATGTTCATCTTTTACCATTTCTCCATTTCTTTTCCTCTTTTTCCCATTTTATTTTATCAGATCTAATTTATACATTAAAATTTTTGAAAAACAAAAAAAATATTTATTATATGTATTAGTATGTTCAGACTTATGCCAGCATATGAGATGATGAACCTCCTCTCATTGCCTTCAAGAATTTTTATATCATTCAGTATAAAAAAAAATCAAGACAAGGTAACAGAAATTAAAATCAACCACCCTGAAGAAAAGCAACAATTCACTTGTGAACTTCTCAGACTTCTGGGCAATAGAAAATATTTGTGAGGGATTTATATAAGATTTAAATCACACAAGTACAGTCCTTTCAAATAACATGAGAGGGGCAGAAGGTGTCATACAAGGATATTGCCCACATTGAGGAAAAAAGCAGTGCTGTTAAGGACTCCACATTGTCTCTTCCTGTTCTGACAGTCAGTCTGCAGTTCCTAATAAGAAAAAAGCACAAGAGTTTTCTTTATTAATTAGAGGCTCATTAAAAAAAAAAAAATGGAAGTGTTTGTACCTTGAATCTCTTTGTTCATGTCTTCTCAGCTTTCTTTGTGCATTATGTTCATTATATTTCAGACACCAATAACATTTCTAACCACAGAAATGTATTAATGTTTTTTTCTTTACTTGTTAAGTACCTTCTGTAGGGGTTTTTTGTTGTTGTTTTTTTCTTGTTTGTTTTTTGTTTGGTTGGTTTTTTAATTAACTGTTCCTTCTTCCTCAGGGTTGGGTAATACTCCCCTTACCTACTCTACTGATTTTCTTTCCTTCAAAATGAAAGACAAATTTACTGATTATGTGAAGCTCCTACCATTTTTAAGCTTAGAGATTGAAATGCTGGCCCAAGTGAAATCAACAGAACTTGACTCTTGCTGGCTTCATTAGTACCAGCATCTCAACTCTAATTTCAAAAGGGAGCATGAGAAGTTAGCTACTAGAACAGTGCCAGAAGTATTTGGAATCAGACTAAACAGATGTGACTAACATGTTTTTTTTTTTCTTTTCTAGTAAATGAAGGTCCAATTCTTATTTACAGATTTTATTAAGATAGTTGTATTATAGATATACATATATATTCAGACCCAAAATTTTACTTCTAAGAAGATTTAGATATGCAGTCATATGCAAGGTCTATACACACATTTATTTTTTAAATGTACATTTACAAACTCATTGAAACAATGCATTTGTTTCAGTACCTGCTTAACTGCATCATGTTTTATTGATATATAAAGCTCTTGATCAGATAGGTCTTTTCCTTTCCTGACATATTGATTGTACTGAGTAATAGCTCTGGAGTATTAGTAAAAATTAAAGCGGAGGCCCAAAACAAAATCACCAGTGCATTGCCAGCTCCTCAGCATCACTAAGTTCTTGAAAGTATTTTCTGTTTTAGAAGACCTTGACAGGTGATCTACAGAAGGCTGCTAGAAAGGCTAAGTAATCTTTAGGTAAAAGACAAAAATATTCATCAGTCAGTGACTAGATAGGAATTGCTAATGAAAGCAGAAGATTCAACGGCATTATATTCACTCCATCATTAAAACTTTACCATAATGTATCTTCACCTTATGTATCAGGTTTGTCATTCTTGAATATACATGCAAGTGATTTAGAAGTGTGGCAAGGGGGAATATCGAGGCAGCTGAGTTGGTAATGAGAATAGTTGAGTTAGAATCAGAAAGCAACGTGGAAAGCCTTCAAAAGACTTGAATAAGTGAAGTGAATCACAATGACAAATGAGTGTCCCTACCTATGAAAGCAAATGTTAGAGGTGAAACAATGAAATATTTTAACCACATTTAGGGTTTCAAAGTAATGATTGCAGGTTGGAAAGTAGACATGAACATCATTGTACCCGGTGTGCAACAGTAACCAGAAGCAAAGGAAATATTTAACAAGATTACTGAAGAATGGGATAAAAAATAATCCCAAAATTGTTATAATACAATAATAGGAAGCAGTGGCTCACCCTCAGTTGGGTTGCCATTACCCAGTCTCAAAGTTAATGGAGCAGAAGAGAGTTTTCCAGGACCATACAATGCAAACTAAAAGGGCCACATGACTGAGCATTTAAACGTAACTCTTTACACTAATGAAAACAGAAGTGAGCATGATAAAATATGCAAAACTATGATTTCTACACAGAATATAAAATCAATACAAAAATAGTTTTCCATACAATGTATATAATCACACTGTGAAATTTATTGTCAGTTGTTATTACTGAAAGCATAAATTTAGCAAATTTAAAGAAGTATTGGCAAGTCATAGGTATAATATCGGTATCAGAGGTGTAGCAATAAACTTATCTTTAAAAGAAGTTTTAGAATAAGTATAAACTCTATACCTCCATAATCTAAGGCATGACAAGTGTTTCCTACCAGTAATTAATAGGAAATATGAACTGACGGTGGGTGCTTGTCAAATCCTTTTTTCTCTTTAAAAAGCTCTTGAAGGCTGGATACTGGGCTAGAATGACCTCCGCTTCAAGCAATTTGTAAGTTAACATCAACCTTAGCAGTATAGGTAAAGCCTATGGATGCTGCTATGGTGTAATTATTAAAAACCAAAGCGTGTCTATGTCATACAAAATCAAGGACTTTAAAAGGGCCACCATCTCTCTGATATGTAACTTACCTGGGTGATTTGAAATGTTATACCTTGGGGCAGGTTAATTCCCAGTGTACTTCTCAGGCACTCCAGAAGCCAGCTGCTTATTTCTGGTTCTGTCATTTGATTCCATCCTTTTCCTGGTAAAAAAGCCCCAAACCTCTACAAAGAAAATTTTATCTCAGGTCTTGCAACTATTTTCTTCCGGTAGGGTGGAAATGGAAAATATAGCCTGTAGTTAGGATATTTTCCTGCAGTGGCAGTAAATACACATTTGAGGGGCCTGTGCTGTCCGCTGGCAGAACAAGGATGAAAATATAACCAACAGTTCCCTCTACTTCTTCTACAAGGGGCTAACAATCTACTTAGTGTTCTTGAGGGAACATATCCATCCAAACAACCTATTAATGTAGGGATATTAGCCCTTGCACTTGCTTCTCTTGCCTGCTATCATCTCATATCACCCTACTGTTCCATGGTACAAATGCATAATCCCAATCACTTCTGTTCACAGTCCTCTCTCAGTGCTACATACTGTACCTCTTGGAAAAAAAATAAAGGCCATTGGCATCAGAATAAGCGTGGATCTATTAGCCTAGCAAGTTAAAAACCAACTAAAAATAATGTTGGCCAGGTGGTTACCTGGGCAATTTTATTTTATGCTTTGCATATTGAGTAAGGGTAGCTCATTAAATTGTTGTATTTTGAGAATCTGGGTCTTCTGGGCCGTCCTAGAGGTGAAATAAAGTAGCTGAAAGGACACTGTTGTGTTCATCACCCACCTGTTTCTGCTGAAGTGCCAGCAGAACAGACATACTCCATCATCTGCATTTTCAGGCAGAAGCAGCACTCCCTCAAAGAAGAGTTGAGTGAAGATAGAATCTAGAGCTAAAACTATTAATATGTGCAAGTCAGCACTGTAGCTTTTGAGATTTAAGAAGCTACAAATAGTGGTTTTCAGCCAAAATTAATATTTCTACTAAGGGGAAAGTTCAAGATAAGCTGTTGACCCAAAATAGTAAAAAAGAGATAATTTCAGTGCCTTAGCATATGTCATTTCTCAGCAGTGTGCCTCTGTGTAGATATGTATCATTTACATTGTAAGGTACAATGTAATTATTTTTTTTAAATTCAATAAAATTAATTTTCTCTGATTTTATTTTACATTTGTATATGCATGTTTATATCCACTCTTACCCAATAGGTAAGAGACATCCCATACAGTTGCTGGTACGACAAATTGTTTCTTTTCTCTGTCTAAAGCTGCAACTTCTTTGTTCTTCTCCCATTGTAAATAATACACAGCCCAAAGTTCCAATTCAAGAGGAGTAGTAGGCCATCTTCTTGCTACTTGTCATATAGGATTCATATATCCATTAAAAAAATAATCATTGTCAGTCTGCCATTGGATTCATGAGGAAGAAAACAAAACAATTTTTTGCTTGCTTTAAATAAAATCTAAATTCTAAACATGAATTCCTATCACCATTGCACTCCTCACCAAAGAAGATGCTACAAAATAACTAATTCAGAAAACCAAACAAGAGTAAAAGGAAAGTGTTGTCAACTTCTCTGGTTTTAGTTCCATGGTATCTACTGCCTTTGTACTCATCTGATTAAATAAGCAATTTCAAGAGAAACTCTGCCTTCACTTTTAGTAGACCTTTTTAAGTACCTTTCTCACTCTTTTGGCTGTAAAAAGCTGAATTATTAAGTCAAAAGGCAGGTGAACATAGTCTTCAAATGTACTATTATTGTTTAAGAAAATATGTTCATAGGTAAACTGCCATTTTTTAACCAGTTACATGGGTTTTGTATGCTCAAACAAGATACAGTTTGAAAAAGTCCACAGTCCTTGCCTTCAAAGGACAAGTATACAGTTCAGAAGGACAAAACAGACTAATTTTCTCATAAATTTCATAGAACAAAAAAATAAGAACTCCATTATTCCCACTCTCAGAGGGCAAAAAAAGCTGAATTGCAGCTGTCCCTTGGCCTTCTCTCTAATGTATTACAAAGCCTTGGACTATACCTGAGATGTGCAGGCTTAGCCTTCAAATCTCCATGGCTAGACTGTAAAAATGAAAAGCAAAATGAGAGCTTGCAAAAATGAACAGGGTGTTTCAAGGGATGGTACCACAGCACAAAGTGCCACCTGCTGTCCTGAGGATACAAACTTTCTGCTCCTCTGTCCTTTGCGTCAACAAGGCAGCTGCTTTCCAGAGTAATACTGATAGTGCTTAGTCCAAAGAGCAATTCCCCGTCGACTCTGCAAGGTAGTTGAAAAGCACAGCTAATTATAAACCTATTAAGCTTTTATTTAAACTTAGAAATTTCAGCTGAGTGAACAGAATTCCATAAACAGGTCAAAAACTCACCTCTTTTCAAGCTGATCACGTTAGACAGAAGTTTATGCCTTGAACAATAATGAATGCAATCATACAGATAAAATTGAGCATGACTGCAAGAGACCTTATATGTAGGAGCAAAATCTTTAAATCTACATATTTACTTTAACACAATCGAGTTCCTCTGCCAGTGAAATCACATGAACATGAAACCTCCTAAGGAAAAAAGTTCTATACTTGCAAACAACTTAGGGAGAAATTCAGCTTATATGTAGCATTGTTTGCCCTGCCTGTGCACCAGGTAATCTTAAGGATGTTAAAGCTTTCTAAAGAATGATTCACCAAAAAAGTTTATGTTATATCCTAATTTTCTGAATATGCAGTGTAAATCTTTTGATCAAACAAATCCATCAAGCTCACCAGTAAATGAAGGACAAGGACTAATAACTATCCTCATTAATTGCCACATTGTGCTACTTCAATAAGGAAGATAAACTAATAATGGAGCCATTTATTCAAAGTTACATCACATTAAAAATACAGTCAAAATATACATGGTACGTTATATGTGTGTGTTGTAAATGTATATTTTCCTACTCCTAGATGACTTCTCAGCATGGTCTTAAGTCATATACCCTCTTCGCCACATCAGTTACTTAAACAATTAGGGTACCATTTAACAGCATATTTAGATGTAATTTATCTGGCAGAAACAAAGAAATAGTGTTTGCCTTAGATAAGTATCAAGAAAACATAAGCAGTTTTCAAGTATCCAGCCCCACATGATCACTGCAGGCCACTGGCCACTATAGCACAAACTGAAAACTGCAGCACAGTCCACTTTAATTCATTGTGACTATAAAATGCCTTAAGACAATTCTTAGATAAAAGAATCATTTCTGATGTGAAGATATATTTACTTGGAAGTGTTATACAAATGAAAGTAACTAATCTCTACTGTATGAATACATCAACTGTTTTCAATAATTTTGTTCTGAATACTCTCCTAGAATTATGTTTTCTAAATTTATTAGTTCCTATAGCTAGCTTCAGGAATCAACGTATCAGGTGTTATTTGACACTAAGCTGGTCATCTTTATCTGATGGGCTGTACGTTACAATAAACCACAGACAAGTATTTTGCATTTTATTTGACTTTTCACAAGATCAATAGAACTTCAAATGCATACAGATGGCAGAATTTAAATTGGTCTAAAAATGAAGCTTCGAAAATTCCTACATTAATGTTTACATCTGGATTATGTAATTTGCCACAGGCATTAAATCCTTATGAATTCATATCAAATTTGAATATCTAATGGATGATCTATGCTATCAAAGGAAATGGAAAAAGTACAGTTTTTCTGGAGTCTGAACAAGTCAAACAGTGTCTAAAGTGTGGGATTTTTGCATCAACCTTTGCACATTAATAATATTTTTAAAGTAACTTACATTAATGCCTGCTGATTTTTTTCATAATAACCTATTGCTTTACCAGTTATTACACATTTAGAAAGAGAGAACACAATTTCAAATATTCACATCAAAAATAACAACAATAAAAAACACTGTATTAACCTAAGTATGTCAATTCTAGAAAATTACTATTATTAAAATTATATTCAGTCTGTTCCTTACTTTCTGCTTGACTGTCTCATAAAGGATTTTTTCAGAAGCATATAAGCAAGCAGTAACAGTAGTTAAATCTAAAATTGTTGATAAAATTCAACAAGACTTTTCAAGAAACATGGTTCAGGCATGTCCAGCTAGTTTACCTCTCACTCTGTTATTTGACATTTTCCAATAAAGCTCTTTGAAAAGAAAAGAACATCACAAAGATATAAGTGATTCCTGTGAAATTTACATAGTAGTCAACAAGGTTTACACATAACATACATAATGTTCTCAATATTCCTAATACAAACAATATTGCTTTATATTCTGTAATATGTAGAACTCACAATGACAGGCTGTGATTTTATTGTTTTATTAGCAGATTATCCTAAAGATATATATCAATTTTTGCCATCCACCTGTGACATTCTTTTTATGTTATCCTTTTTCCCACAGAAATAAAATAGTTTGCTCTGACTCAGCCACAAATGGTGTTAGGGCTTCCAACCTGCACAACACCATGGCAAACAGACACACAAGTCTGACACACAGATGGTCAGGAAAGCTGTCCCATTGCCTCTTGTCCTGTCACTGGGTACCACAGAGAAGAGTCTGGCTCTGCCTTCTTTACTGTCTCCCAACAGGTATTTATTCACAATTATAAGAATGCTCCACCCCACAATCCTTTCCTGCAGCACATTGCTGGCTCATGGTCAGCTTGTCCACTTGGACACTCAGGTCCTTTTTTATCAAGCTGCTTTCCAGCTGGGTGGCGCCCAGCATACATTGGTGTTTCTCCCCAGGTACAGGACTTTGCATTTCCCTTTGCTGAACTTCATGGAGCTCCTTCTAGTCAGTGTCTCCAGCCTGTTGAGGTCCCTCTGAACTCTGTTATTATTTTGTACTATCTGCAGATTTGTTGAGGGTTCCATTATCCAGATAATTGATGGAGACGTTAAACAGTACTGGTGCAAGTTTCAAACCCTGTGGTATACCACTATTGATTGGCCTCCATCTGGACTTCATGCTGCTGATCACAACACTCTGAGCCCGGCAGTTCAGCCACCTTTCAGTTAACTCTTTTGTCCACTTATCTTACACATATTTCACATGCATGTGTACTCCTTATACTGGGGAGCCCAGAACTGGACATAGCCCTACACATGTACCACCTGAACATTTTGATTACCACAGCAGCTCAATTCTCTAACACTGCTGACTACAAACACTTGAATTTGTTATTCCGTTTACCTGGCTACACTTACTGAGAGCTTTTCCTCTGTATTATAATGGTGTCTTGCCCACATATATTTCTTTAACATGAGCAAGTTAAATATACCTTTTTTCCAGGGAACAAAGAGTCATACCTTTTCTATGTCATTTAAGTCAGTGTTGGATGGAAAGAGTTTTCAGTGTGAGGAGAGCATTTTGTTAAAAGCTATGCATCTATGACTGTCACTCTCTGACGCATGAATGCTAGAACAGAACCTACTTAGTATTTTCATTATTTTCTGTGCTGATAACCAAGTTCTAATTGCTACCCATCTTATTTTCAGCTATCACTATGGATTTTCTGCCATATATATAAAACATTTGTAACATTGGGGATCCTCCTTAATATCAAGTACTAATTTTCCTCTCATTTGTGTGGTTACACATAAATATAACTTCATTCATTCAAATGAATAAATTCCTGGATTGCTCTGTTGTAAGAGAGAAATTGATTCCTTTTATATAGATTCAGAGCTAATGTCCAGTACTTAATTTACTCTATTTTTATTGTGTATTAGAGGTATCATGTTAAAGTGACCTCCTTTCAGACCATAGCTCATAAATGTTCATTAAGATATTACTAATCATGTGGTATTTTCTGAAAGTTAATTTAAAGCAATATCCTTCCTTCTGAAGACCTAGGTTTTAAATCCGGGGAGGTTTATGAATTACTGACTGCATAACAGTACCTGAATTTCCTTATATAGGTTCTGTGCCAGCAGTATTTAAGACAGTGTTCTATATAACACATGAGGATGATATTTTTTTAATAAAAATGAACAACAAATTCTATTGTATTCACAGATCATTAACTGATTTTTACAGAAAAAAGGACAAAATCTTGTACTTTTGGTGTCCCCCCCCCCCCAACAAAAAAAACCAGTGTTTTTAGGTACAAGTACAATTTTGTCTTCTGACTTACCAAAATGATCTTGAGCTAATCTTAATAACTTTTCTCACTTTCAGTCACAGAGAATACTAATTTTTCATTCTGTTGCCGAGCTGTGGTGATTTTCTAGATCACAGCCAGGATCTAAAATTGTAAATTAGTTATATTACAGTGGAAGTGTATTTTGCATTGCTGCATTCTCAATTACTCAATCTCTTCATGAGATTCAACATATTAGGTTCAGTACTAGAACACAGTACAAGGTATATAAAGGAAAAATATGTCTAAGTACACAAGCCAAGTGGCCACAGCTTATAGGACTTCTTGCAAACAAAAATCAAAGCTGCTATACCATTGCCAGTATAATACAACAGACAATACCAAGCAAGCTCTACTGAAAACTAATGGAGCACCAGCTCAGACTGATAATGAACTCCAAAATCCCCACATGGACACTTCACTCCAGGCATACCTCTGCGATGAACTCAGTATAAGCAAGAACACACATGATGCTAACAAAGCATCATTTGCAGACCACAGGACCTGCACTGTTGTTCCCTGCATATATGAAAGTAAAGACTGGAGAGGAACAAAACCAAGAATAGCTTTTCAGGCAGCTGATGCCTGCACTGCTAAATCTTCCTGAGCATTTTGTAAATACTTCAGTTTTAGTTAGTATTGTAATTTTGTATATTGTACCTTATCTGACAGTGTAAAGTTTCATTTACTTCTTGCTAGCACTCAGCAGAAATAATGCCAGGGCTCTGAATTTTTTTTTACACCTGGAGTTCTGTTTAAGTGCTCACTGTTGTCCATTCAATTGCAAGAAATGGGAAGTTGTAGTTATGGCAGAGTGTTTTATTAAGCATTAAAGCAATCTATACAAAACAATTAAAAAGGCTCACCCCAGGTCCTCAACCTAGCAAACACAGTTACATTTAAATTTATGTTTTATTTGGCAAAAAAATCAACCATTACACAATGCAGTCCATAAAATTAGTCAAGCTCAATATGTACTGGTTTGCACTGAATCTCCTTCCAACTCACTACAAAGATGCATTGAGGCTTTATGCAGAAGTGCAACATGTTCCCTGTGAACATTCTTCGATTCGCAGTCATATGAACCTACAGTATTCATCTAGTTTTCTGCTTAGAAGCCACTCTTTGTGTTTGTGATGAAAACAAAATTACCCCATCCACCTGGTTTATCTTGCATGCTTTGTCTATATCCACTGCACCCAGTGTCTTATTAGGTGTGGACTTTCAGTGCCTGGGGAATGTACTGCCAACTGCAAGCATCATAAATTTTAGTCTTATATAAAGAAAACAGCCTTTAGGAAAAAAAAAAAATAACAACAACAGCTGCTATAGTCAGAAAGAGAAGGCAAATCATCTTACAGTGCCTAGAGTGGAATGACTCCACATTATCCTAGAAAGTCTATGCAAGTGCTAGTTCAACATGCGAATAGCCAGCATGTCCAGAATAAATGAAACAGAGAGAGTCTGATACATATAAAGTAAAGAAGTGTCTAATGTGACAGATAGGAAGTGGCACATTTGGATTGAGCTAATGGTTTTGGATTATAGGCTCTTCACAGCAAAATCATAATCTTAGTCTCTGTGTCCTAAATGCATCTCACCCCATTTGTGCTACTGAGCATCTGCGTGGCTGTTCCAAGCTAAGCAGCTAGGGTAAGGTTCAGGTAAAGGTTCATATCCCTCCATCTAAGCATCCACATGTAGGTCTCTATAGGTACACTAGGTGTTTATGTCTACCTTGTATAGGACTTGATTCAATTGCCCCCAACCTGGCATCTAAAGCCATATCCAGTGTCCTGCCCGGCCTTCAGCTTCCACTCCAAAGGGTGCAGTTCCCCATACAACCAGTGCCGTCTGCCCACCTTTTGTGCATGTGCTGGGTCACCTAAATGTTTCCTTTCTCCTACCTACCTCCTCAGTAGCCTGTCTACCTGTCCCTCAGGTCTAACTTTGACACAACACCACTGTATAAGATCACCTCAGACGTCTGAGGATATAATTAAATTATAAGGAAGAACTGTGAGAATGTGTATAGAACACACACCACACCCACACCCACCCCAAGAAAAAAAAAAAAAAAAGCAAACGAGAAAACAAACAGAAACTTTAGTGGAACACCTGGGTGGTAACTCAGAAACTACAAGGATCAGCCCATTCAAGGAACAGCAGAGGCTCACTCTTCCCTTGCTGATTTATGATTGCTGGTCAGTAAAGTCTTGTTACTACCTTAGTGGAAATGGAGAGCATAGTAATGCTTTCCCTAGGAAGTCGGTAGTCACAACTACTTATTGCTCATATTCAACAATAAAAAAACTGCTTTACATTTTTAAGCAGTGTATACCTTGCTTACATGAATTAAAACTTGAACAAGTTGACACACTGAGCAAGGGTTACAAAAAGCATCCAAAACAACTCCAGATGACCTTGTGTCCAGGCTATTGCAGTCCATACAGTGAAAATTCATTGCAGCCAACAAAGCTTAGGCAGATATTCTGCTGAATGCTGGCTGAAACTCCACTGACTACAAAAGGAGCTTAGACATGTAGCCCCCATGTAGATGCTGAATTTCAGGTGTCTTAATCTCACCTGGCTGCGGTGTCACAAGCAGTTTTACAGTGGCAGGGAGTGATAGGACATTTCTTTGTCCCTCCATTTTCAATCTTAACCTCTCATATCTAGTTGTAGCCCCAGCTGTGTCCTGGTGGTGCAAATGCTGCAAGGCAAAGGGAAAGGAGATGCATCCCATAGCACAACCTAAAGCTACAAGCTGTGGCTACAGCAAGGTAGGGCAACTCCACTGCCTTCAGATGTGTTCCTTCATGTCAGGAAGCAGCCCATCCCAGCCACATGGCTTCAGACTGCTCTAGCCAGGACCTTCTCCAGGTCTTCATCAGTTCTAGGTTCAACCCCATCCTGAGCTCTGCCTGAAAGAGCATCTTCTCATGCATGTCTGCTTCAGATATTGCAAGGAAAAAGTACGATAAAACCACTAAACTTTGGTAATTTAAGGTATCTTGACAGAAATTAGAGGCATATAATAATTTTTAGCTTTGTAGATGACTAATATATTTAGGGTTTTTTTCTCTATGCAGTAGGATTTCAAATAAGTCTTTATGCAAGCTCTTTTTTATCTAGCCATTATTTAATTCTTATGCCAGAAAATCTGATAATTTTCTTAAAAGAGTTTTATTCTCTGTAGACAATAAAATAAGTGACTTTCTTAAAAGTGTTTTTCTATATACTATTGTAATTTTCTTACTGAATAATTTTCTCTTATCTGCTATCTCATCTGAACATATTGGCAATTATCTTGCTATATTACTTCTTTCTGTAATTTAATTTTCAATTAGATTTTTGGACAAAAGCCACTCTTCATATCTGAGAAATTCATTTTTTATGATCAGTATTACTGATCTTTTTAACAGCCTCTACCTGCAAACCAATTTTTTGATCAACTAAAGCACATACTGAGAGAGAAACTGACATCCAATAATCTTTTTTTTTTTTCACATTGTCTCTAAACTTCCTCCGCTTTCTCTGTCAGAAATGCTCCACTTGCTTTCAGAGGTCTAACATCATAACTCTGTTTTTCTTTTCTCTCTTCCCTTCTTCCCACTCAGAACTTGTAATTTGATCTCTGATAGTTTTAGGAAAAAAAACAACAGTCTGATTTTAGTAACTTTCTGTCATCCAGTGTTTCACTAATTAGCTATGCAGAACAGACATGCAAATACTGCCAAACTTGGAAAAAATCAGATTCACATTCAAATTCAAATAGTTCTGTGTTATGTTATAGAGAAATCCTTCAAAAACTCACTGTAACATAGAGCACAAGTCAACACAGTTTTAGCAAGAACTAAGCCAAAAAAACATAGTTTGCTGCTAATAGCAACCAAGGGGCAATGTAAAAGACTTAAAATTCCTGAGCACAGAAATACCTATCAGAAACAAAGCCAGGTTTCCTAATCACTGTTAAATCTACAGCTGAGATCAATGTTACTATCTGCTTTGCATGTATGCTCTGGTGTCCTGGTGAGAACAAAGCCACCCTCTCAGCACCACCCACATCCAGCCCTTGCTGCCCTTCCTGAGAGACTCAGAGGACTTCTCGCTGAGGGTGTTTTGATCATTCCATATAGGACATTACTCCAGCCTTTAGTTGTAGTCATTTTATTCTGTGTTCTGAATGTCTTTTCCCTGCATATCACTCCCTGCTACTTGGGTTATTAGTTAGCTACTTGGTTGATGGCTTATTCTTCTGGAACACTTTTGTTATCTGTGCTGGCACAGCGCATGCAGTGGCAGGGACCAGACTCACTGAGATGGCATTGATGACCCATAAATGCTCAGAGTCATCATTTGCACAAAACAAAGCTAAGGTGCTTGTTTCAAGACTTAGACCCCAAGGACAACAGGTCACCCATAATGTACTGGGTGCAGCCCTCCCCAACACACAGCAGCTGAGGTGATCAGTTAACAGAATTAGTTCATTGCAAAGCACTGAGAGTTTAAAATTAGAAGCATTCAGTTTGCCTAGAAATCTTGTGATAGCACAGAAATGAAAGCAGAACTGCACCGTATTAATAAAGTTCAAAATAACGGTAAAACGAAGTAACAATAGGAAAGTAGACATCTCAACAGAAATATAAGAAATAACAATGGCTCTCCGGTGCCATTTTCCCAGGAAAGGCATTAAGAGGGAACTAATGGAAGACAAGAAAAAACTCTTCTGTGTTGTTCAATGAGGGAAGCTTGAGGGTATGAATTGTGCCAGAAGACACACTGCTGTTGAAAGGAACACGTATCTACAGTGGACTCCACATCAGCTGATACTTGAAAATCTATGACATGTCTTTCTCCTACATTAATTCCAAATCATCTGAAAACAGAACACGAGGAAATCATATGGCTTTTAAACTGCAATGTCATTTACAGCCCCCTTGCCAAAAAAATAAATTGGATGAAAATGTCTTTCATGCTATGATCAACTGTTATTCCTTCTTGAGACTACTTTACATTGATTTTTTAAAGTGCAGTTATTATATACATAAGAAATTTCAATTGCACTTTCAGGTACACTGCACATACACTGTAATTCAGTTATCACATGTGTAGAAACAAACATTTGTAGATACAAAGCAACTCCATATGAAAAGGTTTTCACTTGTACGGTATCCTTGAGTTCGCTTAGAAAACCAAAGTAAATTAAATAAACTTTGTAATCTCTTCCAATCAAGTTACAGGTTCAAGAGAGAAAGGAACAAGGGAAGAAAGAACATACCTTACTAGTTTTGTTCCAAATTAATATTTGAGTTTGTCTTTATTTCTTATCCTCCTTTTCTCCTTCAAATTTTAACTTATTTGTTTCCCTCACCAGAGCCAAATCATTTTGATCCCTTAATTCTCTGAATTATTTTTCTGTGTTTCTTGTTTCTCTGCCAATCATTAATCCATGTTGTTGTGAACAGACTATTAAAAAATTCAGATTTTGTTTATCATGGCAAGGATGTATTATATGCTTTGCTTTCTCATCCAAGGGGCTGAACACTTCCTGATTCATTGTATGTGCCAATGAACTAGTTTTCCTAATGCTTTGTGAAAGGAATAATCTTGCTGTGTCTGTTCTCATTGTTTCTCTTTTGACTGTTGTATTCTCTTGAGTACTACTGTCAAACTGACTTCTGTCAGAGCTAATTAATTCCTCCATGATTGTATCTTTAACAGAAATACTGATGCTTAAAAACCTCTGTCATGATAACAATAAATCTGAAAGCTGATCCTCCCAGTGTAAACTCGCACACCTATGGAGCTGCTCCTTAAACTTGAGTTGTCGGGAACACCATATGTGTCAGCCATGTCTTGTGCAGTTTTGAGTAGTTTTCCATTCTACACTAGATGTTTAACCCTCTCTTCTGCCCCAGCCATCAGTATGACCTCTTCCCTTCTATAGCTTCTGTATTGCTTCTCTCTGAGACCTTTCTTCTCAGCCTCTCAGTGTCCTATATTTCTATTTTCTCTTTCATAAAATTCTGAAATTTGTTTCAGGAAATTCCCAAGTTTCCGTACTCTCTTCTAACTCCTTTCTCAAACACTGGTTCCATTCCAGCTGTTCCCACAGTCTCTAAAATCATGTGATGTACCGCCTACAGCAAACACACCACCTTTTTTTTTCTGCAGCTGGTTACCTTCCAGCTTGGCTTCCAATATTTCTCCTCTATGGAAGCTATTCTCACTGCAGTCTCCAGGTTCCTTTCCAAAGCCAAACATCAGGTCTTTTCCTTAATAATTTTCCTGTTTAGCTCCTCCTTTGTTTTAGATATGAACCAACATTTTAGTCTTAAATTTTATTCTGAAGTTCATCTGAAATGAGGCACTTTCCTACCTACATCCTTCCATGACTTCCTCAGCAGTCCTAAAGGAGGTACAGTAATTTCCCTGAGAAGATTCCCAAGGTTCCTAAACTGGTCATTTACAAACACCTCTTAAAGATACACTTTAGGATCAGTCATATGAATCAGTCCTTCAAGTACCATGAACTCTCCCTTTTTAGAGATGCAAAAAGCATATAGCATATACTAGGAATTTTTGCAAATAAATATTTTTCATAAATTTGTTATGAATTGTCAGTTTCCACAAGGTAATTTCTGCAGTGTGGAAATATTTCCCATATAATAAACCTTTTTAAAAATTTGTCTTCCTGCATGAGACAGTCTAAACAAGGGGAGGATTTTTTTCCCTCTTTGTGTATTAAGAAAGAGACACAAAAATATAATGGCTGACTGGAAAGTCTTTTTTTGCTCATCAGACTGCAAAAACAATAAGAAAGACATGTTGTTACAAAAATCAAGTTACAATAGTGAAAAAACAAATGAAGTATAGCCTAAAAGAAGTAATACAATGCTTTTGACAGAGCTCAGGCTTTTAGGAAACAGAATGTTTGTACTAGGAAGAAGTAACCACGCCAAGACCGTGGTTAGCTCCTGAAACAGAAGTTAATAAAACACAATTTCTAATGCCAAAGAAGTGGACAATAAAAAGATCATGGAAACATTTGTCAGCTTGAGGAAACAAAAGGTCTGCCCAACTTAACATGCAGATGCAAATATGAATTGGTTGGTATGAGGATCAAGCAGTGGTGATTTTTGTTATAATGATGCACTATAAATGATCATGTAGAGAGAATTTGGAAATATAGCAAGGAAATTACTGTATATTTTATGTATTAAAGAAATTATTTTCATGTATTAAGGAAATTTTTATAGATTAAAGCAATCATTTCAGACATGATGCTGCAGACATATTACTAGATTAGTCAAATAACTATTCATACAAAATGGCTTGCTATAGAAAAAGTGCATCTCTAGCCTATCTGTATGTTAATTTTTGTACAGCTACTCCTTTACCTTTTGAGTATAGGTAATATAAAATATCTTGATGGCAAAAGGAGGGTGGAAGGTTCTAGTTCAACAGTAGGCGTTATTTTAAATTACTGTCTCAGTATTTATGATATAGCCTGAAAGAAAATCAAATGTAAACAGGAGTCTGCCATGGGTCTCTGTCTCCTTTAATTCAAACTAAAGAATGCCTGATAAAAAGATTTACAGTCTTTCAAGGTATTTATCAAAACCTGGACAGCCTGACATTTTCTGTTTCAATATTTCTCTATACTGACAGTGCTAATTACAAAAATGTACTTAAAAAAAGAAAATCCTTGGCTAGATGCTGATCTCAAGTAGTCAAGCATAAATCTGGAGTAATCTGCTTGCTTTTGAGAGCATAACTCCAGATTTATGCTCATATGTCTAACAGTTCAATCTGGATCCAAGCTTTAGTAACTAGTAAATACCTTCTGTTTAGTTTTTTTTTTTTCCCATTGCTCTTATAATCTTATAATGTTATTTTGATGTTTTGGATGATGCTCTATTTTGTTTTTTAATACATTGAAAAAATACACTTACTATATGAAGAGAAAAACTTCTCTAAATCAGAGATTTTGCTATTACACTTGTTTTTTCTGCAAAATGAAGTCTTCAAGAAGGACATAGAAGAGATAGTAAAAACTGAAAATATTTTTTTCTTAAGGTTAAAATTTGTGGAATATGTTTATCACTTTCTGTTTGAAAGAGAATTTTATTAGCTTGGTATTTTAAATTAAAACATTGACTCTGAAATGACGGTCTGAACACTGGAAATTCCCTGTACCGGGGAGGCAAGAGTGTGATTATGAGCTTGGTTCCTTTACAGACTGACTCATCTTGAATGTGTAGCCAACATCCAGCTTGTTATGCCTGCCACCAGAATACAAATAACAAATAAACATGGCAGAAAGCGTATAGGGAGAGATTCTTTAACAGTGAGTGATTCCTCCAAAACTAATTATTTTAATAATGAACACAGCCCATCCATGACAGGCACAAGACTGAATTTTTATGCAAATATATTCATAAGTTCTGTAGCCATTCTAGCCCTAAAAATCAAATTAACAATATCCATTAAGAGACATAATACATTTGCGCACCAAAAAAGGGAGGAGGTGCTTTCTCTTTAGTAGCTGAGAAGGTTAAAAATACAGTTTACTGTTTACAATGTCCTTCTACAAGCAAGAACAATACCATAGCAACAGTTACTATTGTTTAGGTATAATGATAAAGTTTGAGTACAAAAAGTACTGGATGAATGTGAAAAATAATGCTTTGAATAATTTAAGAAATCGCAATATTATGCATTTAACATTGTTCAACATTGATTAAGCTCTAAAAATGTGTGGACAGAAACAAACATTACATTCATGTTTCTAAAGGTACATCAGCTGCAACAACTATGAATCCTGATAGAAACACTGTAGTGAATCACATTAATTATGCAGGGTTATAAAGTAAGTTTGACTCTTTTATAAGTGCCCCTGCAGGACCTACCTGCTATGGAGAGAAAGTCTGAATGACTCTGCTATGGTGAACAGGGATGTGAAAAGAAAACTTCCTATTTGTCAGCTTATCCCAGGGATCTGGAGAATGTATTTCAACATTTTTTTAGTAAGAGATACTCAAGCAGAACTGCAGCACTTAAACTAATACCCTGACTTGTAGCTAGGAAAAAACCAATAATGTCTATTTTTAATCTGACTTGAGGATTATACAAACACAAATCCCATTAATTATGACACAAACAATGGGATGTGTTGCCTTCCTTGGAGATCCTCACAGACAGATGCATTGAGGAAACAGGTAACTGTGCCCCTGCCCCGCTGTACAATTCTACCAGCATCAACTACCCATTTTTGGCATCCATTTATTTATCAAAAAGGACTTTTTCCTTCATTCCTTCTCTTGTAGTTTTATGCCTGGCTGAAGCCAATCTAAGACAGGAAATCTGCCAAAAGGCTCTAGGAATTGTGCAGCAATGGAGTGGACAAGACTGGCAAACTGACATGGAACTAGCCCAGAGAAAAAAGGAAAAAAACCACAAACCCTGTTTTTCTCTCAGACCAGTGAGTCAGTCATATACAAACTATTTTTGTGGGATGACTAATATTAGAGCAAGAGACAAGGTGGGAACACCATGCCAGGACCAGGAGAGGATAAGACTGCTTGTTCAGCCTCTGTGCAGCCTCATGTCAGCTTAAGCTGCCCAGGAATCTCAAACTGTTTCATTCTTGCAGACCTTTTAGGAAAAATAAGCTCAACTGCCATGTACACGTGTTACAAAAGTCCTTATTCTGTGTACAATCCATTATGTCATGGACTGATATGTCCCTTCATCATCCATCTCACTGCTTTGTTCTTGTCCTTCAGGTGGATGAAGATACAACAACTCTTCTGTAGCAATGGCAAGAGAATGCACATTGTATTTTTTCTGTGAGATCTCAGCAGCTCTTTTGGTTAGATAACACATTTTTTTTTCAAAGCAGATAATTTATATGTAAAAAAAAAAATAAAAGTATACCACTCAATATTTTCAGAGTAGATAAACTAGTCACAAATTTGGGTTGACTTTCACATTAGATGTTTTTAAATGTCCAAATAATAATGAACTTTAAAATATCCAAAATTACTTTTTTCCCATCATTCCATATGTTTTATTTTGCAGCACTTATGGAGAAAAAAAAAAAAAAAGCTGAGGAAAGAAAAACATATTCACACAAATTATAGGAGGCAGATACAGTTTTTTCTCTTTTTTTTTTTCTGCAAGGATCTGAAGCCATGTCTCCTCAAAAATGACCTAGCTACAACATTGTAAGGTATTCTACAGAGGTTTGTTCACAGTCTCTCCCACTGATTCTGTTCCATTTTGCAAGGACTGCTTAAATATTCATTAAGTCAGTGAGAAGGAAAATGACTCAGTATTAAAGCACTTTCCTGGAAGGTGACAAATCTTGGCTCAAATCCATGTTTTAATCCAGAGCAGAAGTTGGAATCAAGGTTTCTCTTTCCTCAGAGTTGTATCCTAAACAAGTTGTATTTACTCTTTTTTTTATTGTCTTGGAGAACATTTGGACTCTACAAGGTGGACGAGACTCAGCGAAAGGTGTTGCACACACAATACAGAATAACGTGGTAGTTAAGTCATCCTGGGAGGTGCAAATTTAAATCTCTGCAGGCAGGGGCTGGTGTGAACATGAGCTAAAATGAACAAATTCTTCAGCTAGAGGGCATGCAACCACAGTGCAACTAGACTTTCGTCTGTCACATTTTCAATTTTGCAATTATACCTATATACACTTTTTCAAGCCTTATGTCAGAGTTCAGCCCTAGAGTAGAAAACAGTAAGTACTGTTCTGATGGCGGGTAGGAAAAAAGAGAGGACAGGATGTTATGCTGTGTCTTGAGTCTCCAGTGACACAAGAAATTTAGACTTAAATTTTCTGTCAGTGCTTGGATTTCTGGGGAAACAAGAGGTAGAAGCAGTTCGCAGAAGAGGCCCCCTTTTGCTTCAAGGGGTAAAATTGTTAATACACTACATTTATGGTAATCTATAGCAAATGTCATTACAGTATAACTGGAAATACAGCAACTGTGGTGGCAAAACTGAGACACCACTCCAGGACACATATGTTAGAGGCTATTGAAGGATAAAAGAGAAGGTTACTTGCCATGGCTACTGTATCCCTGAAAGCTAAAGAAATGCTTTAGATATCAGTATTTCAGCTCACAGAGGAGAAGAGCTCTTCTGGTTTTCCTTTCCTATCTTCCTTCAGGAGAAATGTAAAAGTAGAAGGACATCTGGAAGAAGAATGCATTATTTTAGACATTTAAATTCTGAAACATCAATTATTTCATTTGTTTAAGTTGCAATTAGTACTGTTTCGTTACCATTTTAAACATCCCAGATAATCTTGACAGGAAATTAACATAAGATCCCCTAAAAACTTAAGAAAGAAAAAGAAACTCTCCCTGGGCATTACTGCAAAACAGTATGCAAAACATCTATCTAGAGGCATACTATCAGCAAGTTTGCTGATGACACTAAGCTTGGAGGAGTGGCTGATATGCCAGAAGGCTGTGCTGCCATCCAGCGGGACCCGGACAGGCTGGAGAGTTGGGCGGGGAAAAATTTAATGAACTATTACAAGGGCAAGTGTAGAGTATTACATCTGGACAGGAACAACCCCAGGTTCCAGTATAAGTTTGGGAATGATCCATTAGAGAGCAGCGTAGCAGAAAGGGACCTGGGGGTCCTGGTGGACAGCAGGATGACCATGAGCCAGCACTGTGCCCTTGTGGCCAGGAAGGCCAATGGCATCCTGGGGTGTATTAGAAGGGGGATGGTTCGTAGGTCCAGAGAGGTTCTCCTTCCCCTCTACTCTGCCCTGGTGAGACCACATCTGCAATATTGTGTCCAGTTCTGGGCCCCTCAGTTCAAGAAGGACAGGGAACTGCTGGAGAGAGTCCATCACAGGGCAACAAAGATGATTAAGGGAATGGAGCACCTCCCTTATGAAGAAAGGCTGAGGGAGCTGAGTCTCTTTAGTTTGGAGGAGACTGAGGGGTGACCTTACTAATGTTTACAAATATATTATGGGTGAATGTCATGAGGATGGAGCCAGGCTCTTCTCAGTGACAACCAACAATAGGACAAGGGGTAATGGATTCAAACTGCAACACAAGAGGTTCCACTTCAATTTGAGAGGAAACTTCTTCTCAGTGAGGGTATCAGAACACTGGAACCGGCTGCCCAGGGGGGTTGTGGAGTCTCCTTCTCTGGAGACATTCAAGACCCACCTGGACACATTCCTGTGTAGCCTCATCTAAGTGTTCCTGCTCCAGCAAGGGTTTGGACTAGATGATATTTTGAGGTCCCTTCCAATCGATAACAAAAAAAAGAAAAGAATAGTAAGTCACATTTCATTCAGCCTGAAACAGCAGATTGCAGCACAAGACCTGAGAATAAGAAGCTTTACATTATTCCCCTGCCTCAGTGCATCAACTTGAAAGGCAAGGAGTCACCTGGTATCACCGGCAGGTACACTGTAGGCCTGGCCTGGATACAGAGAAGAAGGGAAACTGAGGCCAGTCTTGCAGAAAACAGCAGACACAACCAGATCTGTGCTGCCCTGAGGGGACTCTGCCCCCGCACGAACCCAGAGGAGTCATCTCAGCCAGGCAGCATGGCCTTCCCTCTGGCCTGCTGTTTCCAGCGACCTCCCAGTCTCCACCCTCCAGCACCAGAACATCTTCTGAGCCCCTCAAAACCTCAGAGAATATACCCAGCTTGAGAATTCTACTAAAGACTATGTACCAACTGCTCCAGGATCTTTACAATGAGAAACAACAGGAGGAAGGACAGCAATTAGACTGGTTTCTGAATCTGTGTATGTGTAAAATAAAACCTTTGCCTTTCAGTTGTGTTGAAAGCTTTCCTTTCCTTGCTAAATTTTTTTACACTTGCTGTTTGTAACCTGGTGGTAGTTTTTAGGTTTTTTGCTTGTTTTTGTTAGAAAACAAAATGAAGGATTTTTATATCATGTATTTTAACATCTTTTTTGATATGTTCAATAGTAGCATCTCTGGAATGTAAGACTCGAAATCTCCCTCTTACATATTTCCTTTGAAGAAAAAGTATACTCAGGTCTCTCTGTAAACTGGCATTGTAGTTACCATATTAATGACATATGACAAGAAGATTCATTATTAAAAATAACTGCTGACTCTTATCAGTTGTACATTCAGAAGCTGCAGATCTTTTTTTTATCTACTGCGCGTGAATAATTTTATACATCCATGGACAGGCTGATTCTACATTGCCCATGCAAGGAGCCCCTGGAATGCAAACTTGCCACACTTGCACAGCAGGGTTCTTCTCCCCACATTAAGTATAAAATGTATGCCTTAAATGGCTGTGCTCACCCTCATGGGTGCCTTAGATCTTTTTTTTTCTAAGCTTAAGAAAATAATTTTGTCATCAGCAGACAGAGCCCACAGAAAATGAGTATTACCGCAATTTTAGACTTTCTAATGCTGACATGAACTCTCAGTTGAAACCTTCTGAACTCTGTTAATGAGTTGGAAAAGGATGCATTGCACTTTCACTACTCTAATGTTACACCACTGAGGTTCCACTGAGGTTGAATCTTGCTGGGGTTCAAAAGCCTCTAGTTGCCAGCTGGAACTGTATAAAATGAACATCATCAGAGCAAAGTTGTACAAAATTTGCCTTAGAACATGAATGTGTTGCAGTGAGCTCCAAACATAAATTAAATTCAAGGCAATGTTTAATAATTTATCTAAATAGGAAAACAACATCTAGTTATAAAAATCTTCACCTTCTTTAGGAAAATAAGTTCAGGAGAAAAGGACACACCAAATTATAATTACTGCAACCTGAACTGATTTCACTTAAATACAATCCTGGTATACTCCTGCACTATGTAAATCAAAATGTAACCTTAGGTGTTTTGTTAATAAAGTAGGCTGAATATTAGTGGACTAAGTCAAGCAGACTATTAGGTCATGAAGATCCATTACTGATCATATTCCAGGGCAGACTCTAATTTTTGAATTATACTGAAGTCACCTCAAAAGCTAGTCACCAGACAGAGAACTCACAAAAAATATTAATTTTGGCAAACAGCAGTGAAACTTATTTATTTATTTTATTATCTATCTTATGCTACTGACAGTTCTAAAGCTCTATATTTTCTACAGGTTTTTGAAGATCGAGTCCATTACCTACACAAAATAAGCTGTTGTAAGCATTTAAACATATTTTTCACCACAAATATGAAACATAAAATCATACATTGACCTGTATGTATCCACACAATTAAAAATAGAAATATGGGTTTAGTCACTTATAACTAAATAGCATGTGGATATGCATCAGTGAATGGGATAGGATTAGTTCTATTTTGTTTATTTATGTATTTATTTATTGATTGATTGATTGATTGATTGATTTTATCGCTTGAAACATGTATTGTTTAGCAACCAAAGCATGCTTTAAAAAAGCTCTCCACATACGGACTTGTCAAACTTATTGTCTGTTGAGATGCACAGGCAAAAGAAGGAGGAGGTCTTGCCCAGCTTCACTAGCCAATGAGAACACCTCATTACATATCATCTACTCTCATGAGCCCAGGAAGAAGTAGCATCCATAACAGCCCCAGCTTCAAAGTCCAATGGCCACAGAGTGCTAGAGCTACAGCAGCTTCAACCCAGGTGTTTGTGGGGGAAGACGGAGCTGGTCCGGGTATCTTGTGAAGGCATGGCAGCAGCTGGGAAAGAGGGGAATCTCCAACAGATTCTTATCTTTCAAAAGTCAAAATTACTGTCAACAAAACAGAAACAGCTGCAAGGTCCAGCTCCAGGGCTTTTATCTTGATACTTATTTCATATTAACCACTTACATGCTTTATATGTAAACACTTCACATTTGGACTCCAATTATTTACTGTCACTATAAAAGAAATACTGAAGTTAAGCTTGCTTGGCAGCTAACATCAGCAGTAGTCATGGTAGCAGTGCACTTACATTTAGGAAGTGAGCTCACGTCATAGTTCAAGATACCAAGCAGAACAGTATGGAGATGCTTGAATCGCTAAAGCTTAGGACTTGTCTGCTGTATGAGGGGAAGAAAAAAAAAAAAAAAGAAAACCAAAAACAAACAAAGAAACTCCAGAAACAAACAAACAAAGAAACCCACAAACATATATTGGGCTTCATAGTCAAGTAATCACAACCAAATAACAGATTTTCAACTGTATCTAAATCCTAAACTTGTTTCTGAAATGGCAATTCTATGGTTGCATATTTTTTTTTTATACTTAGCTACTAATATCTGCATTAGCTGCTAGATAGCTCCTGATGCTACAAATATGAAGGGTCTCATAAAAATGAGACCACTTTTTGCCTGGCTTCCATAGTTTCAGGCATTGCCCTTAAAGAAAGATGTGGACCAGCTAAGCAGAGCCCTTAGGAGAGCAAAGAAGAAGTCAGGAAATCATAATCTATAAAAAAAAGGTTGAAGGGTCATTTAAATCAAAGCATACTGAAGAGGCATGAAACATTTTTCAAGTACATAAAAGGCTACTGAAAAGTTAAATAAAATAATTGACTGTGCCAGTGATGGATAATGCAAGAAGCAATTGGTTTGTATTAGCATGAAGATTTAGATTAGATACCTGCAAAGTTTTTCTGATAGTAGGTGTATTATAGCACTGAAATAGTTCAGCCTGAGGAATCTGTTGAGACTGGTGCTGGAGATCCTTTGGAAATGCTTACACATACATCTGATAAGAATGATCAAGGCCTAGAAGCCCTTGCCATGAAGCAAAGGAGCCCTCTGAGTCTCTCTTGAGGTCCTTGCTTGTCCTGTGCTGTAATGCCCATATAGATTAGAGCGTTCATCTGCACAGTGAGTTTGTGAGGAATGCAACTTTAGCTGTCCTTTTTAAATTCAATTGTGATTATTACATGCAATTTATGGATTCCTGGCTCTGCTTAAAGACATAGCTTGAAGACAAATGTGCATCTTTTCTGTATTGATGAAATTCTGTGATCATGATCAATAGGAAAGAAGCGTAATATTTCATCTGCTAATCTATTTTATATTTTAGAGTTGTGATTCATATCAGCTCACTTTTGACATCTAAAGTTAGATGTCTGGTCTAAGACTCCTTCTTTAGAAATGCAAGACATCTCTTCACATGAATTCACCCTATTCTTACTGCCTAAATTAAACAAGGTGGTTTGTTTTCTATTTGTGTCTCCCTCTCCTGGCAACACAGGAAGCCTCAACAAGTAGACAACCATTTCTGTCAAATGCCAAGATAAACCTTGAAGTAACTAAAGAGATTTTGGAAGGAACAAATAGCAGTCCTAGTGTGGAAATGGCAAGCTGCATTTTAATTCGTATTGCACTACTGATTAAATAGCAGCAGTGTAAATGCTCAGATGTGTTTTAGGGGTCATGCTGAGAGTTTACTCCACCTTCTATGCATCTAGGTATATTTACAATGCTTTACAATTTTACAGGGATTGTTTGAAGTACATTATGATTTTATGAACCAGCATACTCAAATCAGCTGGACTGCTGAAAGAGGAGCTTCCAGCAGGCAGATACTCAAACCAATTTCTCCGTAAAACCAATATATGATTGCTTATTCAGCTCTGGGATTGGATTCAAAAGCCTGGCCCTCCTGCCATGCCACTTCATTCCCCTCCACAATATGTGATACTTGGTAGTTCCTTCTACTAAAGTAAAATGCAACATCAGGTTTCTGCAAGTTTACAAAGTCCTTTTAAATTGCTGTCTCTAATTCATAACTAAATTATACAATGTACATTTGGATCTAACTATTTGTTTAAACAAAAGAATAGCTCCATATCGTGTCCTTTATTGAGCCAATACCAGTAAGGAGGTTTCTACTTAGTCTTTATGAATAAGGAAAAGATGTCCTCATATTTATTAGTTTTTATTATAGTGTTGTAATATTAATAGCCTCACTTTATCAGTAACCTTATTTTGAAGCAGAACGCATATTAAAAAAAATATTATAAGTTAGACTTTGTGGTGTGGCTATTATGTAAATCAAATTTCACTGTGTAAATATGTGTGCGCGCACACAGTCCCCCCCTACACAAACAAATAATTATTTACAATACATAATTAACATAATTACTTTCCCTAGTTTGTGGATAAATAAGATATATTTCTTAATTTTTCATACAGGTTTAGAAAGTTATCATAAATGTTGTGACATAAAATTTAGTTCTGGTTTGGATGCTCTAATATCTTTCATTACATGAGCTCTAAATGAATTAAAAAATCAAAACACAACACAGTAGGGAGCTGCAGCTGATAGGCACAGATCTGCTCAGTGCCTGATATAGTAATTAACAACATTTTAAGTGTGCCCCTGCCATTGAATACAATGTTAAATGAAGGTCCTGCACAACATAAAGTTATTACGGAAGACAACAGATAATTTCACTGTGTCAAAAGGGTTGGTGGGAACAATTTGGCTGTTGTCAACTCAGATTGCATTTCAATAATGTATATATCCTTGAAGAAAGTATTTATTTTCTTAAAAAAGGCTGAAAATATTCAAAACCTGACTGGACAAGAGACTGAAAGACCTGTTCCTTTTAACCCTGCTTTGAACCATGGCAGGCAGATTAGATGACCTCCAGAGGTGCCTTCCTACCCCAGCCATTCTGGACTTCTGCGACATTCTGTAAATAGGCAGGTGGATCAAGCAAACACAGAAACCATATGTGAACCTTTCCTTTTCCAAGAAAGTTCTCTTTCCTTTGGAACAAGTTCATTATTTGGCTTAGACATTCAGCAGTATCACCCCAAATCCCATGTTTGCAGGCAGACTAGCTGTCCCAGAAGGGACTAAATCACAAAGAAAAAAACCTCAACAGATCAGAGACAATGCTGCATAAAACAATAAGAGGAATACAGACATCTGAGCAAAATAAGAGTATCATTCTCTTACAGTTTTACGATCTGAAAATCTGGCATCTATTGCAGCCCAGCTGTTCAAGACCCTTCCGTGAAACAGGAGGGTTTAAGGCATCTTTAGAGGATGACATCTTTACCAATTTAAAAAGAATCTTAGGAGACTGATGACTTCTTTAAACTGGGCACTTAACTTTTAAATAGCAAAGGTTATGGAAAAGGAACCTCATCATAAAAAAAAAAAAAAAAAAAAAGAGAGAGAGACATTCAGAGAACATTAATCTCAAGTGAATGCTAAGAACATGGTGTTAGTTGGAGACAAAACAGTCAAACACATATCTCACAATATATTTTTGTGTGTTCAAATCTCTACATATCTGTCATTATAATTGTTTAGATTTGGCTGGTCCTGCTTCAACAGGCATTTTTTAAATTCAGACCAAGTCCCTACTTTGAGAAAAGCACTCTACTAATCCCCTAGGATGATATTTCTGCAGCATTGGATATGCATTTTCACCATCTTGTTGTTTGCATGTTTCTGTTTAGGTTTGCATTTTGTCAGAGCTAGAGCACAGCCTGCGTGCTCCCAGGCAGAGCAGAGCAGAAGCAGATGAGTGTGTGCCAGTTGCTGGAAAGGCCTTGGAGAGATGAGGTAGAATTTGCTGTGAAAGCAACTCCGCAGCACACACCACTCTGTAACACTTCTCAAGGTGCAGCATGTTGTATCCTTCTATGTGTGTTCAGTCATTTCTGCTGAACACGTCCAGATAGCTTTGTGAAATGTCTCGTACTCCCTATGCTGTTGTTCCCCCGTCTAATATTTGTTCTGAATAAATATGTCTTTTCTCTCTCTTCTTGTATTGTATTGTTTTCAAATGGGCAGGTCCTTCTGCTATTGCCAGCCTTCAAAATATTACCCCTGAGAAAAAAGGAAACCTACAAAACCCAAAGACCTTCTCTGAGGAACAACAGCAACACTACAAGGTCTGAATCATCATTCAGAACTGTGGATAACGGAAAAGAATTTATATGTATTTGGATATGATGTTTCAGCAAATTAGTACCATGTCAGTAAGCAGAGAATAAGTAGCAAAATTAAAAATGTATTTCCTGTCTCAATCACTTCCTTTTGCTATTCACAGTAGGAGTGCTTCTAGCCCCAAAGGCTGCAATGACATGCCACTTGAGAATACTGCTAAAAAGGGGTATCCAAGGTGTTCTGGGGACCTCAAGAAGAGCACACTGAAAACTCTGAACAGTTTCCAGCACCAAAGAAGACATGGAGACATCAGAGATTCCATGCCCTTCCCCTCAATAAGTCTTGAGAAATTATACAAAAAATGAGTTTTAAGCACACTAGTTAGAGCCAAATATTTAGACCTCCAGTGCCTACTCCTGCTTCCCTTAGTGTTCCACTGATTTTAAAGAGAGTCCTCAAGGATTAAGTTCTGTATGTCAAGAATACAGTCTGACCCTTCTACACTGCAGTGACTAGCAATTATGGAACACAACACAATCAGTGGACAAACAACTGCAATGTAAAAGAAAGTTTTGTCTGGATGATAAAATACAACATTCAAGTAACTCTCCAGGGAGCTCTGTGGGTCATGGTCTAATAATGTTGGAAAAGTCAGCTTCACCTTTCTTTCCTAATGCTCTGCAGTAGCCTCACAGCAGGAACAGAAAGCAAAGACTCCCGTTCCTATTAGAAACCCAGCCTAAAAGCAGTCCTTTAGCTAGCACCCAGCAGTTATTGGGCTGCAAAATGTCAGCTGCAGCAGCTGGGCAGCAACTGGAGTACAAGGTAATAAAGGACTGATAGTGATGGAGGGCAATCTGCTATTGTACTGTCCACCACTGTAAGAGACACAACCGTTTTTTGACAGAAATCATCAAAACTAAACACAATCTCCCTCAGACCTCAGGCTTTTTTTCCATACAATGTGCAGGCAAAGAATCTACTTGTACGCTCAGTCGGGCACCTAATACACTATAAGTGAATTTCACGCACAATAAGTTTTGATTAGGATTTCAGCAGATGCGCACATTGTAGTACTATTCAGAATGTACGTAGTAAAAAAGAAAAGGGAAAAGTGATTGCTCAGAAAGGGCAAAGCCAGTGCTGATTTTTCTCAGGGCTCCAGTATGCAGCCTGTGCACACCTTGTCTTAAATAGGAACCCTTCCAGAGAGGCTGTGTACCCACAATATCTCCCCAAATATGGGTGATTTCAGTGATGTGACAGGGAGCATGGGAGGGACAGAGTTAAACTAGAACTATACTGTAGATTCCTTCATTTGCTGTGTTGCCCCAAAAACACTGTGAAAATGTTCCAGTGTGAAAATGATAACATATAAAGGAGAGTTATTCTGTGTAGGATTTCTGAGCTCGTGAATCTCCTAACCTGAGTTCTGCTTCACTCCCAAAGTGAAATGAATCACCATAGCAAAAACAAAATTACATTTTATCAGAGTATATTTCTGCCAGGCATGTGGCACTCCTTCCCTCTGACAGGGAATGTGTGTGACAGCACTGACTGTCTCACAGAAGGGCAGAGTCTTCCAACACCCAGCACATTCACCACTGCATCACTGCAACTCAAGTGGGCTCACCAGACATTTGAACTACTTCTCGTTGCTACATGGAAACACAGTTAACTGCTCATGCCAATGGAAACTTCCACCCATTACATCCTGCTTAGAATTTCTGTTTTCTCAGAAATGACTGTGTTCTCCTTTGTTGCAAAAGTTTTATTTCAATTTCTTACCAAATGCAAGTACAAAAACCAGGACAATGTTTCAGGAAAACATTTTCAAGTGAAAGATGCCATTAAAATAAATGTGCTAGTGAAAAACCTTTTTTTCATAAAATAAAACTGTTCAAAACAAAGCATTCCAGCTAGTACTCCTAACCTGACCACTGTTCCAGGGTTCTGTAAGTACACCTGTCCTGGTGTGTTAGCTTGCAATGCCACTGGACTGCAGAATACTGACATCTTCCATTTCTAATAAGACAGTGGGGTTTTTTTAAATTCATTTACATAATTTTTTTTGCCACCACTTATATTTTTGCATGTAAATAAGCACAGCAAATACACTGGTGAGCTCCTGTTCTGGATTATGTGCTCAAAATACAACCAGCCCCATCCACAAATTTTCCATCCTGTGTTTTCTTTATATAAACATTCAAATTATGTGCACACAGTTCACAATTACTTAATTGCTCATAACAAAATGTAAATGTATATTTTGCAATTAGTTCTACATAATAAGAATATAATTAAAGGCATAGTTTATAATCATTTGAAACTTTGATTGAGGGAAAAAATTGGTGGCATGGTGTTTGTACTGCAATGCGACTCTATTTTAGAAAGAAACACTGTGAAGTGTTATTTCTAAAGAACAGAGGACATATTCAAAATGTTATTGAGCATAAGCTGTGTGCACTTACCACTGGCCACTGTTCTTTGTAAAACTGTTTTGTTTTAAGGATTTTTTTGAGGTATTTTGGTTTTGGTTTTTTTTTTTTTGTTTGTTTTTTGTTTTTTTCTCAAGTAAAAAAACTGGTAGTGCTACATAACATATTGAGTTAAATATTTTATCACCCTTTACTTTTTAAATGTATAAAGTCTTATTTTAGAATATCACTCACTCTCCATTGGCATAGCCTGCCTGTCTACTTCATATATGCCTACCAGCTGTCCATCAGCATTTCCAAAATACCTAGGTATTTTTAAGTGCTTTGGAGTGTTTAGTGATTTGGAAGACACTGCAATTTTCTGCATCTACCTAGAGGCATTCAAAATAGACTTGATTTTTAGCGGTTCTGAAACTCAGTCATCTGAAGTGTGCTCATGGTTAAGTATACAAAGTCACGAGTCACTCAGAAAATTTAGAAAAAAAAAATTACCATATATGCCCACTTCATGTTCATACAAAATGAGATTGGGTGAACTCCATAGATTTAAAAGAGCCATTTGAAATGCAAAGTGTTGGACCACTAGGTTATGATAGAAGTCTGAAGTGTATCACTTGGACTTCAGCATAGTCTCCATCCATGATTTAGTGTTTTACCCTCGTCATGAACCAACAGTTTGGCTTCAGATGGGAAAAGTTGTCGCCATCACTCAAGATTTTAAGCAAAATGAGACCCAAATCTCAAAAGTGTATCTCAGAACAGCCAGGTTTCATCTGCTTTACAACAGAAGTCCGTTGTTGCTTTCTGGCTTGAGTGCTTAAAATGCAGAATCTGCATTGTCCTCTTGTTCCGAGTGTGGACCAGCCTACATGGAAATGGTTTCAAAACTCTTGCTAACTCAATGAAATGCTAAACTCACACAACATGTTTCAGACTGAAACATACTCTGAGACCAAGTCTATTCAATATGCTGTTGAGCCTAATTGCAGATGTTCCCCAAATGCCATGTGGAATCAGATAGAATTGTTACTATTAAAATTACTCAGAAGCCAGGTCAGGGAGGAGAAAGGCAGAAGGAGAAAAGAACAGGTATTTTATGACATTTGTATCTCATAGCCAAACTGCAGGTGTAATAGTATGCTTGGTAATGCACAATGTGATCATATTAATTTCAATTTTGATTTTTAAGCTTTCATAACCTTATACTCTATAGTGAATTTTTAGGCAGCTGAGCTCTAGTATTATGGATATTTCTCAGAAAAATAACATAATAATATTTTATTTACAGTTCTACGGGTAGACACGGTAGTTATGAAAAGAGAAACAATAATTCCACCTTTTTTGTAAAATACAAATTTCAAATAATGCTTAACCACAAAACAACAACACCAGATTTCAAGTGGGAAAAAAAAAATGCCTAACAAGTCGATAAGTACTTTTGAGCAATAAATTACTTTTTAGCAATGAATATTTTTTAAGTGTTGCAATCCATTCAAAATCTATTTGCAAACATAATAAGCAAAACGCAAATATGTTCTTCAATAGAAATAATTCCTGAGTTCTCACAGTAACCATCTCAACATTTAACAGGCAATCACACTTTTAATGTCAGGTTTTTCTCATAAAGTGTGATGCTAATCAGGTTTCTATCCTGCTGACCGTGGTGAGCATAAGGTTATAACATTCTTTTCATGAGTCCTGCAAATGGGACCTTTCCAAATTTTCGTAACTGGGCTAAAGCCTATACATTTTGACAAAAGCAAAAATATTTGGCCTCTCTTGTTCTATTTCAAATAATGTCCTCCTTCAAAAGCGATCTTAAGAACTTCTTTAGGACTATATACAAAGTAAGCTAAGATTCAGCATGGTTAAAGATACAACAGCCCACTTTCAAATTCAAGTCATGGTTTTAGAAAAGTATAGGGAAAGCTACATTTTAACAGCTTTTGCTGAGTTAGTAGAATTACAATAACTAAAGAGTTTTAGATAGTAATCTAAATTCAATTTTATCCAATAATATGATGATGATTGTGACAATGGATAATGTGCTAGACAATTCACTAATAAATTTGGAAATATGGCTTTAATCAATATTGAAAAACTATTGTTTCGTTTAAACTCATTTTAGCCTCCTTGGTCAAAATATGACTTTGTATTTCTTACAAGATTATGACTTTCCTATTTGTGTGATTTCTGATTTTTGTTTTGACTGGCACACCATAGCTGAGATATCAAAAAAGATAAAAAATTAAAACATGGAGTTTACTTAATTGTATAAAGCATAAAACCCAAGTTCCTTTTATTTATTTTTTTGAAAGCTCAAGCATTATATCTGAACAGAACAAGCTTTCTTCTCTACAGAGAAATTTCTAAAATACCTAACAATCACTTGCGGACCCTTGGGGTTCATCTTGCCTTTAGTCCGTGTTTATATGTTTGGTGTTCATATCAGAAAAATATCAGAAAGATTCTGAGATCTTACCTTTAATGAAAGAAAGATTAGAGGTATTTTTCTTCTGTTTTTAGCTTAAAGTTTCTCAACATGCATATATAACCAAATTATTTTACTGAATTCTTCTGGTAGTTGTTGGATTTTATATATGTCAGTAAATGTTCATGAAACACCTTTTAAATATGGTAAAACACATTTGTGTAGAGGGTTGTAGAGATAATTAGACACTTTAAACACAAACTGCAAACACAGTGGCAGTTACTTGTCTTCACAGGTTTCCAGCCTATGACAGTGAAAGTATATATTTATATTTAACTGATAATGGTATGTTACCTGGAGTTTTCATTGGCTATTGCAACGGGACATTGCTGGGAGCTTTCTTGTCCCAAGTTCATGTCCTAAGGTTCTTAATAATAACTTATTGCAATCCTTTCAAAACATGCATATGCTTTTTTTCGGATTAGGGGAGGAGGTTTGATGCCAAGGGACAAAGGGTTCTCCCTGGCATTTTAGTTAAAAATGAGATTCACAGTTTCTTCTAATTATACAGTTTGTTGAAAGCTATAGTTCCAGTTGTTAAAACCTGGCTTCATTTTCACATTGAAGTTCCTCATCTCTGTTGCTGAATACAGCTTTCTTCTTTCACAAATGTAAATTCCAAATTAGAGTGTACATTCTTATCTGCACATGGGACATTAGCATTCAGCACAGTTTTCCAGCCTTTTGGAAGCCAGCAAGATCCCTACTGAGTTGTGTGGGCTAAAGTGGCATATTTAGCCAATCAAAGTGAAATATAAAAGGCTGAACACACCAATGCACTCTGATTCTTTCTGGCACAAAAGATTAATATTATATGTAACAGTTATTTGTGAATGTCCAAAGCATATGTAGAAGAAAATTTTTTTGCTCTTGTATTTTATAAGCTGAGTTGAATTCTGTGTCCTTAAAAGTATACCAAGACTGAATTTGTCCAATCAGTTTCTGAGAACACAGAGGTCACAAGTAGGTAGAGGGGGCTCAGTTGTGCAAAATGTTATGTAGGGACATTTTATTTAGGTTACCATTAGGCTTCTAAGGCACCCAGAAAACAGGTACAACCCAAGGCCTTAGGGTCATCTGCATGTGTCTGGAGTTGTAGCTACAAAAATCTGGACAGTTAAATTCAGGCAAAGGTTTCAGCCTAGGGTATTCCAGGAGCTTAAACTACACTGTATTAAAAGATCAGTTTTGAAGCCAAGAGCTGATAGACCCTCATGTAACAAAAGCCACATTAAATATCCTAGGTCATGTATTTATTGTCATGTTTGCCTAGATCTAATTTAACAGTGTCCACCCATTGATTCTTGTTCAGAATTACCTCTGGCACAAACCAACAGGTTCCTCAGAAATCTGTGAACAATTCCCATTTGTTCCTGCTTCATGTTTGTCCCAAAATCATCCTTCCTGGACACACGAGCTACAACTATTAAATTGGTTGTATATCCCAAACCATTCTTCACTAGTGAAGAACTGTCAGGAACAGTCAGGTTCCTGAAAGTCAGCTGGCCTAGAGTGGCCCATGTCCACACAATTAAATGTTGTCACTCTCCAGAAGCATAAATGGATCCAAACTACCAAATGGCAATGGTGCTTGACCTGTAATAACTACCAGACTATGTCAGAAATCATCTGCAGGGTCCCTAGGTGGTGAAGCCAAAAGCATGCTAAGGGCTTACATAAGCACTTTTGCAGTATGTGCAATCCTATTCCAGTGCCTGGGAAATCCTGGCTCAGGTACCATTCAATTTACTGTTAGACAGAGATGGTCATGGTTTCTAAAGGAATTAATGAGATTTACCATCCAGGCAAAAAAGGGCAGTTCAATCGCATCTGGACAAGCATATTAGGCCTTTCTGGTCTGTAGGGAAGTGTCACATATGTATACTTTTTGTTCTGGCCTCTTCTTCACCATACATCAGGGGTAGAATATCATCTCCAAATCCTACTTTTAGAAATCTCGGCCAGCAGAAATGTCGCAATAGAGTCCTTCTTGCTGAGTTTTACATGGGCTGGGAGATTTTCCTTGAGAAATAAAGTCTGGGTGTCATGGTGAGCATGATTATGTTGGTCAGTTGAACAAGCTCCATGAGGAGTTGCTGGCACCACACTTGCCAAGGAAAGCAAACAGAGAAATCCACCCCCTTCTACTCGGGAATACACTAGCAGACCCTCTTGGGATCCTGCCTGAGACCCAGACAATGTGTTTAAAAAGTCTCGGGGAATCATGGTCTGGGGCACACGTGGGGAAGAAGAACACCAGGAATGGCACAGACTTTGGCAGAGAGCATTGCATATGACTTTTCATGTCCGAAAAATTTGTGCCCACAACTGGCTGAGCCTGGAGGACACACTGCTGATGCCTTTTTGCAAGAACCCCATGCAGCTAAAAGGACATAATAAGTAAGTATGGCTGGGCCACAGTCATGACCCATCTACCATGGCTGATGCACAAACCCAGCCAGTTAATTTCAGGCCTGAAATGAGCACTGGTACCTGCAAGTGCCATGATAGCAATGACAAACTGCTTTCTTCCCTTCCCCATTTCTGCAAGGGCTTATGCAGAAATGAAAGATGCCCTGAAACCTGTCCCCGCTGTTCTTTGCCACCCTCTCCCTGCATCTTGCAGGAAGAGGCAGTGCATTGTGTTTAGCACAGCAGCTGAACAAGCCATGGATATCAGGTGTTGGCAAGCTAGGGGGACCAGAAGTACAGACAAGCTAGAAGCAGTATGGACATCCGGACAGCTAATGAACCTTGAATTTGCTTCAGTCAAAGTGTAACATTCCTGGAATTAACTGAAGCTGTAGGCACATATAAAATTGGTACATAGAGATACAGCTGTGCAGTCACAGCAGAGGTAACCATTTCTAGCTCAGGTAACATATTGATTCATGACTGAAGTTAGTATAGCAGTAGGACCAAGGAAAATTAAATTTCAATACAGCAAAAGTCTATGATTGCTCAAGCAGCTAGATATAAAATGAAAACTGATTAGTAGCTTGAAAGGGGTGGTTAAACGAACTACCAGAAAAAATAATTAAACTGAGACTCCTGAAGTGCAGAAGTGCTGGCATGACTGAGAAGCTGCAGAATAGCCCAGAAGAGGAAAATGTGTTTTAAATAAGCAAGGCAGACCAAAAGCATCCTGAAATGAGGCAGCATGCCAGCAGCAGCTTAATAACTAATATATTATGTCAGAGAGAGCTGCAAGGAGAAACACTACCTTCACCAAGCATATGTGAGAAGTAGATGTGACCAGTCCTTACACCTACATGTAATGAAAATAGATGTGACCAGGTCAGAATGGCTATTCTGCAGGCACTGGTGTGCCCCATCCTGCTGATCTCCAGCAGCCATTTTTCTGTGGTTTGGCAAACTGAACATTTTAACTGAACATAGACTAGAATGGCATGGTTTAACAGTAGATAAATTGGTGTGGGGGGGATAAACTAAAACACAGGAAGCCCAGTATAAAGACCCTTTTAAAATGGTAACATGTAGATTACAAAAATGTCTGCCGTAAATAATGAAATATTCCATAATATAGGCTTCACTTCTGAATTATCATCCTATAAGCACGAGATATAAACCTCTGGGATAGAGGAATATTTAAGGAGTTAAACCCAACTAAATTGCTTTATGCTCACATTAAAAACTGAATTATCTTCTAAGAGTTATATTCTGATTTCTTTATGAGACATTTTTAAACAACTCACTATGTTCCTAAAATGAGTAACATCAGCGTTCACATAAATCTACAGAAAAGTGGAACAGAAATTATTAAAATGAAACCAAATTCTCAGCTAATTCACAAGGTCAAATTCACCAACATGATTAGATTTGGTGCTTAATAACTATTAGATCGGACAAAAAGAAATCCTGATGTTTTCAGAATACAGCATGAACTATTTTTAAAAAACTACTAAAATACAATGGCTCCATTTGAAACAGCTAAAGAAAAGTGATGTTCTCTAGGAAAAGAGGTACAATATATTGCAACTGAAAACATCCCCAAAGAGTAAAATGTTCCAAATAAAAGTGAAAATATTCTGTGACAATATTTCATTAGTGGCATTATATCAATCTGACCTGCCTGAAGGTAATCACAAGCAGTGATACTTCTATCTGTATGCTTTGTTCCCTGCTTTAGTATAGTTAAACCAAGGAAGTTCCTAAGGCAACTATCTATGCAGCCTTCATACACAGACCAGTCTTTCATAAAAATAGGTATATCTAAGTACAGCAGGAATGTTTGGAGCTCCTAGAAGGCTTTTGGGATAGGAAATTATTTTTTCCCTGAAAACAGTTCAATAGTATTGGAAGATAAACACAAGCTGGTACTGAGATTAAAGTAAATTGAACAGATGAAGAAAGATTCCTACTATATATCTGATTAATTTTTAATGCAAGTAAATTGAACTCAATTACCACTTTTTGTTTCCTTATAGTCCTCAAACTGGGAAAAATGTATGTTGTCCTCAAACTGCAACAGGACACCCACTGATCTAACAAGAGAAAAAAATGTCAATTTAGAGGGGAAAAAGAAAAAAGAGGTCTGGTTTGTTTTTAGTTATTGTCTCTTATTTATGCAGCAGAGGGAGCTGGGTCTCTTTAGCTTGGAGGAGACTGAGGGGTGACCTTATTAATGTTTATAAATATATAAAAGGTGAGTGCCACGAGGATGGAGCCAGGCTCTTCTCGGTGGCAAACAATGACAGGACAAGGGGTAATGGGATCAAGCTGGAACACAAGAGGTTCCACTTAAATTTGAGAAGAAACTTCTTCTCAGTGAGAGTAACAGAACACTGGAACAGGCTGCCCAGGGGGGTTGTGGAGTCTCCTTCTCTGGAGACATTCAAAACCCGCCTGGACATGTTCCTGTGTGACCTCACCTAGGTGTTCCTGCTCCAGTAGGGGGATTGGACTAGATGATCTTTTGAGGTCACTTCCAATCCCAAACATACTGTGATACTGTGAATTTCTAGCACTGTTTGACAGGGAAAAATGTGGTGGTGTTTTAGAAAATCTGTGTTGCACCCTTTGCTCCCTTCCCCATTTTTCCTCAATCTTCTCTTTCAATTCTATCACTGTCCATCTTTCTTTTTATTCCTCTGCTGATTCTTGCCTTCTACCTAACACCATCACAGTTTTCATTATATCCTCTATCAAAATGATTTGCCATTTATATAGTTGTGTTTGCAGCAGTGGCAGCTAAATTCATGGAATCTTTAAAAAGAACTTAATATGTGTGTATGTTTCTGTGTTCCTGCACCCATAACTCAACAGAAGTTTAAGAGAACTATATGGTAAAAAAAGATCAGCAAAGTTTATTCATAACCAAAGTAATATTTACAAGACAGCAAAAATGGAAACATTGCCCATTACCTTACAAGGGACTTTGTAATTATCCTGTGTGTGCCTGTCTGTGCTCAGCCCAGGTTGATCCATAGAATCATAGAATCATTTTGGTTGGAATTGACCCTCAAGATCATCAAATCCAACCATTAACCTAATTCTGGCACTAAACCATGCCCCTAAGAACCTCATCTAAATGCCTTTTAAACACCTCCAGGAATGCTGACTCAACCACTTCCCTGAGCAACTTGTTCCACTGCTTGACAACACCTTCCATGAAGAAATTTTTCCTGATATCCAATCTAAACTTCCCCTGGTGCAACTTGAGGCCATTTCCTCTTGTCCTATCACTTGCTACTTAGGAGAAGGTTCCAACATCCTCCATGCTGCAACCTCCTTTCAGGTAGTTGCAGAAAGCGATAATGTCTCCCCTCAGCCTCCTTTCCTCCAAGCTAAATAACCTGAGTTCCCTCAGCCACCCATCATAGGACTTGTGCTCCAGACTCTTCAACAGCTTCCTTGCACTTCTCTGAACTTTCTCCAGCACCACAATGTCATTCTTGTAGTGAGGGGCCCAAAACTGAACACAACCTCTGCAAGCTTGCAATGATCAGCAAGGTTATGGTTATCATGCAAAGCGAAATGTAAAAATACACACATCTGTGGAGACATGTTACATTCTGTGACATCTGTACTTGGTTTGCAATAACACGTCTTGCATTATGCCACTACTGCGTGTGAATATTGGGACAGAAAGACGAAAAAAGGTGGTGGAGGTGTTTGGGATAGACCCCAATATGCATCTGCAAGAAACTCAGATTTCTACTCAGTTTCTTGTATGATGGCCCAATAAGATGATTCAGGAACACTGAATTTCTACCCCCAAATCATTTCTTCATAGGATTCCAGGCTTAAGGATACTACATTATATCAGTTACAGTTTTGTCACACTTCAATTTTTTTTCCTAATCCTAAACAAAACTATTGATTAATGAACAATCTCAAAGTGGCATGTGGATTACAAAACAAACAAACAAACAAACAAACAAACACAAAACAAACAAAAAAAAAACCCTCAAGTGATACATCTGATGCTGTGTAATGAAAAGTTTTAAAGAAAATTTCAGCTTCCTGTGGAATAAACCCCTTGGAAGGTCATGTCTTCATGAGACTGGGAAGAGAACAATGAGCTTCTTGTCTCCAGATAGTCACCTAATAACAACAGAGATGAGGGCAGCTAATCGTTGTTTTCTAAAAGTCCTCTGGGCTGTTGAAATGATTTGGCAGCTTCCATGCAGTTCATAATGCCCAAGTTATGAATATTCACCATGTGTTCAATGGATCACTCACCCCTTTACTGAAGGATAGTTTCGCAGATGCATATTCCCTGTCTCTCATTGAGCTAATCTGTAAATAATGGTGGATTGTGCACTGGAAGTCTGCATTGTCACTCATTATACAGTTCCTGTTTTGTAACCAGTTGTTCCCTCAGTGATTAGTCGTTCATCCAACCATTCATTGAACCAGTACACGCAAGTGTTTAAGGAGATCATCTTGTAGTTCCTTGGGCTAGCCTGACAAACAGATAAGGGGCAGACAGGAAAAAGAAAAGTGGAATATGAGACACTTCTGCATCCATGGCTTCTATCATTTTTATTCAGGTGTTCTTCACAATCATAAATACAGACACATGATAACTGGGCACAAAAGTCTCCCTCTCCCTATTCTATTGATCTGAAGTAATGATAAGTATTGAACAGTGAGTGTTTGTTCCTGGTAGAAGAATGGTAGAAGAATGAAATTGGTTACTGTGGTCTTGCTTGAAAAATATCAGAACAAGCTTTTCTCCCTATGATATTTTTGTGTGGTGAAGCACTCCTTATTCAGACCCAACCAAAGCACTCCTAGATATGAAAATCTGGTGGCTGAAACTGAGCTATTTCCAAGCACCCAGTAGAAGCAGTATTTCAAAGGTGTGTGACATAAAGTACACGCATTTGCAACCACACATTATTCACAGAATTCATTCCACACTAAAAGAGAGGAGCTCAAAATTAGCAGGCACAATGCTTGGACTTACACACAGAAGTAATGAAAAAAAATTTAAAATGGTAGGAATACACAGTCAAGACCATCAATGTGTAACATATTTCTTCTAGATATTAGAACACAAGGAGGAATTAAAAGGGTAAATGTAAGGCTGGACAGTTTCTGGAAATAGCCACATCTAAACAAATAGGGATGCTAAAGGTCATTCTGAGTATGACATTTGGCTAATCTCAGAACAAAGAGCTAGTGGTATAGCAGTAGTCATCACAGAACTTTTAGTATATAAAAGGCTTTTCAAAATTTATTTCTGTTGTTTAAATGGGTTCTTGTGTCAGCTTTGATCTTTCTAACACATCAATAATGCTTTGAAGACAGTTGTTATTTTGCAGACAGCATCAAGGTCCTACAAAGACCTTTTCTATAATTCAGTTTACACATGTACAAATGTGATATAGGTGTCAAATTTGAGAGCTTCAGGTGAAGGCTAGTAGCTACTGTGAATATTTTCCTAGAAGAAACCTGGGGTTTTGAAAGACAAATAATTATTGAGATAAGACTTATTTGGAAGCATATTAGGCAAGTCAATCTAATATTGAGAGGAGATAAAAACTGGATGCCATCTCCTACACAAGAAAGGTATGGTTCTCCCATAGGGTTGATAGCATTGCCACTTCCATATAGATCTCAGATACCCTTCGTCCTCTAAAATGGCACTGGAAACCTGCTTTTAGACACTCACATTTCTTGATCACACTCAGGTCTTTTCACATTTGTTCTCCATTCTCTAAAATCCATTTCAAAGCAAAAGTTTTGGTTTAGTTCCAAGGTTTCTTATACATTAATAAGGTTTTCCATTATCCTGTATAACAAAAGACTCATAAAGTAAAACAAAAATTTAATTACCACCATCTTAGAAACCAGCCCCTCACTGATAATGCTCAAATAATGCTCAGCTTAGCCTGCGTGACTCTGATCTGAAGAAGGAAAGAGATAAGGTGAAAAAATACAGTGCTACATGTAGTTTTAAGAATTAAACTCAATAAAAATCAACCAATAAAGTTTGGCAATAAAGAAAAATTCCCAGTTGGCATAGAGACAAATAATTTTCTTACTTGCTTGTAGCAATGACACAGAAAACCCGTGACTCAACTGATTCCTTCTGTGATAAGTGCAAGCCACAATGTAGACAGGTAGCAAAAAATGTATCACCTATTTGAGATGTGACAACTCAAAGTCCCTGTTCAAAGAAGCCCTTAAATATCTATTTAATTAAAGTCCCATTGATTTCAAGATTCTTTATGTTAAGCAGGTGGGTTAGTGCTTTGTTGATTCATTAGATGATAAAGTAGTTTCAGTCAACACAAATATTTTAGAGGAGCAATTACATCTGTTTAAGCAGATAGGAGCAAAAGAATAAATATAACTAGAGCTAATGATATAAAATAATGCTAGACACATTGAAATAAGAAATAAGACATACATTTTTAAATCAAGGTCATTATGCACTGACACCAGAATATCTGGTTTCTCCCTTTCTAAAGTCATCATGTCAAGACAGATAAGATTAAATTCTGTTTAATTTTACTTCATCTGTAATGCTGTTTACAATTTCAAAGGTCATTCTGCTATTAAAAATGTATACATTATATGCTTTGACACTGATACTTTATAAACCTATACATTAAAACCTATACCTTATATCCCATAATTCAAAGTTCATGGCTTAGTTCTAAGATCTTTGGAATAGATCTTCTTTTTTAAAGAAATATAATATTTAATTTAAATTTTATTGATAAATACTATATATTTCTCTTTTGAAAATTACATTGTTGTATTAAATATTTGATTTAGTAATTTACACTCGCCTTAGTCTGGAATAAACTGTAGTATTTTGCAAAAGCATTTTGGTTCAAGATCATTTGGTTTTCAGCATGTATCATGCACTAGTAGAGTTGTAGCTATGGCTGCAAATAATTTTAATACTAAACTGTTTTCACTTATATATCTTTGGCTGGAATTACCTTACTATCAGTAAAAACAATATCTTGGGAAGCTTGTATAGAGTTTCATGTTTCAAAAACATTTGTGGGAATGGAAGTCTTCATTCTGCTTTCTATTGGCATTGTATTATTTCTGAATATTTTAGACTTTAACACTAGAAGACTATTCCATCACTTTCCCCACATCATAAGTTGTTCATTTTTTTTATTTTTTTATCCACTACTGCAGCATTTCCCCAGAGGTATCTTTTCCCTCAGCCCTGTTCCCCAAACTCATTTTGGTGTAATGATAGAAGCAGCATATGCATGGAAATAAAGGTGTAACAGTAGCCACCTCCATAACCTGTACATGTAAAGAACAAAACATGCATGGCCAGTTTTAATGAGAAAGGTTTTTTTTAAAGGTACATACAGAACTAAATAAGGAGAAAAAGGTTCATCACAAGAATAGTCATGATTTATTTCTGAAAATAAATTGGAGGGTATTATAATAATAACTACACTGTCTTAGACTAGTGTTGTAATGATCCTTGTCATAGTTTTATTTCCATATCTCAAAACAAATGGATTTGATAAAGAATGGTGAGTTCAGTAATTGCTCCGGGTCTAATATGTTTGAAAGATTTCTTTACTCAGTGATGTACTTTCAACCGTCTTATTAGTAGAGGACATACTCTGCATTGCCATCTCCCAAGGGTTCTGAAGTCTGGGAAACTGAGCAGATTAAGAGGTGCAGAGCCTGAGCATTCTCAGTGCTATTTTCATCTACAAATGAATTCATATTCTTTAACTGTTGGTGCTTCCCTAAGCAGAGGAAAAAGAAAACTTTCGTATTTTTCATCTAAAGCTCAAATATTAATACTAAAAGGAACATTTCTTCCTATTGCATGAAGTTGTTTTGGTTTGGTTTTTTTGTGTGTGTGTGTTTGTTTGCTTTTGTTGTTTCTTTAGGGTTTTTTTCCCCATCATTTGTTAAGATTGAAGATTTTTGATATATTTATTTAAAACAATAAATTCTTTTCTCATTCCTTTGAGAAGATTTGGGTCAGGTCTGCTTTACTATGCCTACTTAGAAATGGCAACAAAAAAGCTACCGAAACATATTTACTGTTGGAAAAGGTCCTTGTGGATTAATTCTGACTTAAGTTATCAGTCTGGTGTAAAGTCCAATGACTACAGGATCCTGGAGTTCTTCCACAAGTTTTCTCTACACAGGAAGCTAGTTACTGTGCCAAACAGTATGGAATAATCATTGATACAACAGAGAGAACAATAGAGATTACACCATTTTTTTACATGTCAATCAAATTTGAGAAGGAAATGAGAGCAAACATCTCCAGAGAGTAAGATCCAGATCAAAACTGATGAGTACTTTTCATAAACATCAAGTGTTATTATTTAAGATTTTATTTTTCACTAGTTGTTTGCAATTCAAATTTCAATATAAATATCCTTAATTTTATCTTATGAAATTATATTTTCCCTAGATCATAGAAGTAGATTTCCTTCAAATTACTGCTGCTATATTAATGTTTTCAAAGCTATTTTATTTTATAACCTCATTATTTTTTGCTAGATTTAATCACATTGAGATTATTCAGGGTTAATACGATTGCAACACATTTCAAAAGACGCATTTATTTTGATTCTTGGCCATCTGGCAATAAAATGAGTAAAAACAAACAAGATTTGTTAGACTCCTCAAACATTAGCATTCAAACAGACATGAAATCCAATAAACGTAAATTAAAAGACTGCTGGCACTTTGAAAGCAAAATGATCTTTCAACAGTAAAGTTAGTTTTAGTGCCTGAAACTACCTTTTTTTCTGAGCTCCTCCATCAACTTTGGGGATTTTTACAGTAACAGTAACAATTATATGTTTTAAAATTCCATCTCTGTTGCAACATGAAAGATCTACAGAAGTTGGAAATGAAAAAATGATTACTATCCACCTGTGCAAGGAACCAAGGGAGATTGATTATAATTAAAGCGATTCCAAGCATAGTTTAAAACATTAAGAAAAAAGCTTTAATTTAACAAATTATTTTAAATCTTATTTTTACTTCTCACCACAAATATGTTAATATAATTATGTGATTATGTGGCATAGATTTATTCAAATTCTTAGCTTTTGTACAGTCTAATGCTTGCAAATTATTAGCGACTTAATTATAGACAATTGATCAATTTCTTATTTATGTCAAGTTCCATTTCAAGTTTATATTGGAACTGCATTCTTACCTTGAAAAGTGTTTTTCATTGATCAGAACAGATTTAGGACCAAAAGCTGGTTTGCTAACTAGAAATGTATAACCAATAGTTAAGAGATGTAACAGATCTCTTCTGTTTATTTGCAATTCAAGGTTTTAAAGCTACTAGATCCCACCTGTCTTATCTCATTTCATTCATGTATTTGGAAGCTGCCTTTCCAAGTCAGTATGGCAACTTTCAATGAACAATTAATTACTCTGAAATGAGGAAGATGAACAGCTGCAAAAAAAAAGAACATTGTTGTCAACATCTAATGTATCTATTTAACAAGTTCTTTTAAGTCCTTGTTGGTTGTCACAATGACTAGCCCAAGCTTTAAAACACATTTTTATGTTTACAGACAATTCTGAAATGTTAAAGTATACATTGCTTTGATTTCTACACTCAACATTAACAACATACTTTGCTCAAACTCTCTGTGATTGTGATGTTTGCAGCCTCTGCAGCTTAATGCAGTGCATGCCCTCTGCATGCACCATGCCCAAGCCTCTCTACCTGGGGATGAAATCAGCTGGAACTAGACTCGAACCAGAAGATTAGCCAGCATAAGGACAGCATGGATGAACAATGAGCCTGGGTTTGGGCCTGTGTCCCCTTTGCCACAAACATAAAATAAATAGCTGGAGCTTTTATCATGGGCATCTAATGATCATGGGCAGTTCATATGCAACATAGATTCAGAATGCCATGAACAGCATGACACATGGCCAAGCTCTCCACAGACTCCAATTTGATACTGAACGCAGCTCTCTTGCTTCTACTGCCAGCTATTGTTGCTGAGCAGTATTGCCATGTTTGTCCATAAACATGGGTAGTGCCAATAAACCTCAAAGACCAATGTTGGCTCTCTACCATCACATAGGATGGGATTCGTCTTCATGCTGTCCCCAGATCTACCAGAGAAAACTACACAGAGAGGCCCATAAACATCTCTGCAGAGAGCCAGTCCTCATCCTGCAAAGTTGGCACTGGCGTGTAGCTAAACCATGAAGCACCTCCAGGCTGCTCTGGGCACAGATGTGTGGTTCCATCTGTGCTGCATACCCACAGCATTCCAGCCTCCAATGGAGTATATTTACTCAAACACAAAGCTGAGCTTACAGTGGCTCCTTTGTTTGCCTAAAGCACGATGCAGAGATGCTTGAGTGACTTTTCAGGGGCAGCTCACAGGGCAGTGCAATAACACAGCCTACATGGCAGCTCTGCAGTGCAGCCCACTACCTACTTCTTCCCATTACTCTGGGAATCTCATCTCCCACAGAAGTGCAGAGCTGACTACTGCAGGAACAACACATTTTTAATAAGTGTTTCACGGTTGAACTATCTAACTTCTGCTTGTTATTTACAGCATAGAATCATGTAGGCTAGGAGGGACCTCTGAATGGAGATAACCCCGTCCAACTCCCCACTTAAAACAAGACCAACCCCCACACTGAACTTTGGGCAAGCTGATCTAACTGTGTAGTTGGATCTAATTTCAAGTCACTAAATACATCTTCCGTTAAATATGTAGAAATGTATTTTTACTATTTCAGGATCCACTCATCTTTCTGATTCAAAGCCATCCTATTTTATATTAATCTAAACAGAAACTCCTTACCCTAAGCTCACTGACTCATTGCTGTACTGCTAGTGAGCTCTGTTAGAATCCTTAATGTGAAATTCATTTACCGAGCAATATGCTTCAAACCATTTCAGAGCCACACATTGCTGTGTCCACATATGCAGGCAGAGTCCAGCTTACACACTTTCACATCTAGTGCTGTACACAAGAGTTAACATACAATATACAACTAGCAGTATCCATGACATAATATGAATACATTTTAGAGGAGAAGGAGGTAAGAAATCTGGTACTGCTATAACACAGCACAGAAAGCAGTTAATCTGCACAAAAATAACACAGAACAAAATATTAGCTTGACAAAAGGTTAAGATTCAATAAATAGTAACTTTGCTTTTTATTAAAAAAATATTGTTTCCTAGTAATATCAGGACAGCTAATGCAAGAGCTTTTAAAATGGATATGGTTCTGAATTTCTGGATGACACAAGCACATATAAAAACACAAAGTCTAATGGACTCTAACAAGCAAAATTTTTAGTGATTCATGCTAGCCCAAATATCTTTTAGAAATTTAATGAGTTCTAGAAGAGCCACTCTAGCCACAAATTTAGGAGGCCAAACACCATTCAGATGAGCTTGAGAAGGCTATGGCATTCTGGACAAATTTATCAATCAAGACAAGGAATACACTCTTTGACACACAGAGAAAAGCATGCTACCTCTTCCTGCAGAAATTAAATGTCTGTGAGCTAGCGAAGAATGGCACTACTTTCACTCAGATGCATTTGTATTAAGGTTGTCATTTCAGTTCACTCATTCAGTTCCTCCATTAAAACAGCTGCCAGTGTTTCTGAAAATCACATGGTGTCACTCAACACCAAGAACAATGAAAACTGCAGCGATGCCCTTAGAGCTATCCTGTCAGTTGAGTAAGGAGCAATTTTATTTCAAGGCCAAACTGATCCCAAGAAATCAAGAATTATTTTCTCAGATGTCATATGTCTTTGAAGCATTCTTCTCTTCTCACAACTGATGCACTTCCACAGTCTGAAAGTATTGCTGGGCCTTTGCTTTGTTTTATGTAGCTGCTTCTGTAAATGAACAGTGTTTAGGGAGTTCGTAGGGAATATCACCGGATCCAGTCTGCCTCCAGTGACACTCCAGAACAGGTTGATCAACCATGCGATAGCACCCATGGTAGCACTGCTCCTGCCGTGACCTGAGGCTGCTGGTGGGCTCACTGGTGGTGAGACATGCCGCAGAGGTGGGTGGCTGCATGAGGTCACCCTGTCAGGTGCCTGCAGGCACTTCAGTGTTTCTCTTGGGACCACCTTTTCGGAACACTGGGCATACCCAGTGAGCCATTCAAAAATTTTGTATGTTAATTTCCCATTTTACAGTGTGCGTTTAAGACAGGGGTTTTAACCCTCTTTCTCATTCCTGTGTTCTGAGTAGTCCATAAACAGAAGAACTGCTTATTCTAACTACCATCTGGCATAGTTGCTTGCCTAGCTTAAGTAACAGAGCTTCATGCAGGGACTTGAGGGTTCTCAGGTTCAGATGCTGAAATGCTTTCAGTTGAAAATTTTTTTGGTTCTGTTTTAGCTTGGGTCTGCTCAAGAACAGAGACATAACTTTCAATAGACTGTGAATCAGACCTGTGTCTAAAATACAGGAATTTTTAGTGACAAACATGAAGTTCTGTTACTTGAGCACCCCAGCATAAGACATTGAGACTAAAGCATTACCCTACTGTCCTACCTGGAGTAGCTACAAAGAGGTGGTACCACACTTACTTGACTGTTGCTTATTGCAACCCTCATTGAATGGAAAAAGGAGAGGTGCAGTGCTGCTGCACAGTGGATGCTATAATATTTCATAGTGGTAGGCTATAACTGAGTCAGGGCAATGGGGAAAAATGAAATCTCCCTTAGCACTCTGTTTTTCAGCAGATGATTTTGCCAGTAAATTACTCAAATATATGAATACTACAGCACTTTTCAAAAAGAGTAAGTTAAAGATAATATGGCTACAGTGTACTGTAGGAAGTATCATAGGAAGTGTAGAAATAAGACAACAGGAAAAGATGGACATTCTTTGTATTGATTTAGCTAAAAGCTATGTCAGCTGCTGTTTAATCAGTAAACAAGCATTGCAGCTTGACCCCTTTTCAGTAGGTCATTAACATTAAAGCTGGGAGACTTTTGATCCTGAAATTAAGCTATGTACAACATCTGAAACATGACCAACTTGATTCTTATCTGCTTTAAGAAGTATTACATTCATGTCACGGTGAATTAATTAAAAAATTTGGACAAGACAATTTATTCTTATTCTGATGTTAGTCTGGTGACTTCCTCAATTACATTTTCCCAATGGGGCCAGACTCCAAATACATCTCATTCTTCTCCCTTCAGGATAGAAATTCACAGAGATATGCCCACCTAAGGATCATGTTCAGGCAGAGAGACATAAGATAGATCTAGTTCCTTTCATGTTCTCTGTCACTAGTGCCTCTCTCAGATATAATTGTTGAGACTCATCATAATTGTTTCCTCATCTTTCTTAACAGTATCATTCTTCTCTAACAGTGATGTCAACCTGGCATTAGGTTAGTATGGCAATTGGACTTTTACTTCTTACTCGTAGGTGCATCTCCCATAGCGAATTCCTACTGGAAAAGCTTAGCTTTCCTAGCATCCTTAGGTAAGATATTGGAAAAAAGCTGCAAACTAAAAAGATGTCCAACAAGAACCTCTGCACCTTAAATCAGCCTCTAAAATTAATTTCCAAAAATGATGACAAGCAAAACATGAGAAATAGAGGTTTAGGACAATGGAGTTACTTTATTTTGTTATTGTTGACTTTGATTACTTTGTTTTGTATAAAATTATTTTAATTTTAATATAAAACAAAAATTTCAAACTAGAAAAAAATATTTCTTTGGTTTTTTAATTATCAAAACAAGGAGATATCGACAATTTGTAAAAAAACAAAAGTAAGAGAATGTCAGTGAATGATTAATCTAAACCAAGCCCTTTCCCTGAAAAAGTTGTAAGTTCAACTAACTGACATTTTCAGCAGAAAGGTTTCATGAAAAAAATTTCTCAGTGGCTGTACTCTACAATTTTTTGTAAGTATCTCTGGCTTTTCTGCTTCCTAATAAGACTAACTTTAGTTTTAAGCACATTAAAAACTTTAATGAAACAATTACTCATTTATGGTATTTCAATGAGGACTTCCTTACATTATTCAGGGACCTGGGGCAGGCACACAGGTGGTTACCGCAATGGATGTAACAAGCTCTAAATTCACCCCTTATACTAACACATGGTAACTTATTTAGTTAGGCCTTAAGATTACATTTCTTCATGGTATTTAAAGTTTCACTTGTATTCTCAGGTACCTAAGCTAGTCTTTTAAATTAGATTTTTATTCTTAAATCAGTGGGAACAACACATAAACCCCTTTAGACAACTAAAAGTCTTCATCTTCTTATAAACTCATGCTTGACACTGGCTCTGGGTGCATCAAGACAAGTTCTGTGGGTGTTTTCATTTGGATGAGATTGGCTTTAGAACAGGCTGGTGCTGAGCAATAGCTCAATCACACTTTACACGTAATAGTCTTACAGAAGTGGTCCCAGAGCAGACAACACACAGGTATTCTGTGGAAAATGCTGTATTCCACTAGCTGTGGTTTTGTGAGTATTTTCCAGTATCTTGGTGTGGGAAATTAAATATTTTTTTGTATCACAAAAGTATCTAGAGACACTGACCCTGAATACAGTTCTGGTTACCTAAACCTAAAGAAGACTGTAGGGCTGGGAAGAGGCAGTGCTATGCATATTGGTGTGGGCAAGGAACTAATACAAAGAGAAATCAAGGCCATTGTTCAGCAAAACCCTTAAGCACTTGCATGAATAACCCCACTCCTGTTCAGGATGGTGTTGCTGCCCAGAAGGTTTACAGCCCTTTGCATTAGTTCAGGGCCCTGGTGACCTGTCCAAGGTCAACCAGTAAATCTGAGATAATGCTGGGATTTGGACTCAAGCCTCCTGCTTTCTACTATTATTCCCTTAGAAGGAAATCTAGTCTCTGTTTTTTAGTTTGGGTTTATCACCGTTTTGTTGTTTTTCTTTTTTTTTTTTTTTTTTGTTTTTTTTTTTTGTGTTTTTTTTTAATAGATTTTAGATATGTACCCAGAATCTCAAACAAGTAATTACAAATTTCAGTCTCAGATGCAGTATATCTCAAATCTAACTGACATGAGTTATAAGACAAAGAGGGAACAAAAGTAGCAGGAAAATAACATAAGCATGGACATGAGAATAAAATTTTGCTGAAATGTAGGTATGCACACAACATTTCATAAAATTGCCAGGACTCACTTTCTGTGAGCTTCACCACATAAGTAAGCCTTCACTAAGAAGAAAATAAATTTAAAAAAAAAAAAAAAAACAACCCAACAAAAACCAGCATAAATAAGGTTTTGCTGAACAAATTTTGGAAGCTTCTTTGAGGAGAAGAGGAGGTCAGAGTAATGCATCTTACAAATACAAATACAGCCCTCATCAGAGAATTGTCAGGAGCTATAGGCCTGTTTTGAAAAAAAGCAAAACAAAACAAAACAAAAATATCTTAAAAGACACAAAACCAGACCTTACTATTATGAAATGGACTTTGTTGTTAAGAGGTGACCACTAAAATTTTACACTAAGTAGAAAGAAAAAAGAAGTAGAGTTTAAACTGCACTTAATTTACCTTAGCTAAATAAGCTGTTTTCCGATGAAGACACATTGTAATGCCTTCATCTCAGTTACATCAGGTTGTTTTCCACTAACAAGTCCCTACAAAGTTAGAAGAAGAGCCTATTACTCTACTCAGCTTTTCTGAACGGTTTGTAAGCCAGGAGCATAAAAAATAGCCATTACCTCAAGTAACAGGATCCCAAGTACTGCCCTAAGATCATTTAATCGAAACAGCTACAGGACAAGTAACATTTCCTTGAAGTCATGTAATAGGTTTCTTTTTTTTGGCCACTCACCTCCCCTCTTTTTCTTTCAGACAAAGGAAGCTGTTTGGGAAACCAAGTTACTCCTCATCCTTTGTCACAATTGTTGAAGCAAAGTTCAGATTCAAATGAACTGATAAAATAGATCATTTTGACTCTTTTAAAGCCAGAGATTTGGTTACAAAGTGAAACTTGTTTAACTTCACAGCGCATACGACAGTGAATGAGAAAAAACTGTGAGGGAATTGGAGAAATGAGAACTAGTTACACAGGCTGTGCTACAAAAGGAAATTCGAGAAAGACATGAAGAGCAGGTTTCTGTAAGTTGCTGTAGGTTTCCTTAGTATACTTTTATGTCTCCAAGGGAAGTAACACAAGCAGAAAAATCCTCCTTTATGATATGAAGCCTGTCATCTTTTTTACAACAGTGACTGAGCCATTTAGCACAGCCTGTATGCACAGTGCACTCAGCAGCCTGTGGAAAAACTCTTTACTGACAAACATCTCACGTAGTGGTAAAAGCTCTTGTTCTGACTAATTCGAAGAGCAAGGTTTCCCATTAGGCTTGCCCAAGAGTGCCTACAAATCATGTGATTAGTCCATTTGGGAGTCTGCCACTGAGCTTCATTTGTATATGCATACATTATAGAATTATTATTGACCCTCATGCATATTGGTTGGCACCATCCATTAATAATGCTGTCAGACACTTCCCATTGTAACACCTCATTTACTAGTATTTTAACCTTGCCAAGCTAAAATTTTCCAGCCAGATGTGTGCCTGAGATCATACTTTAGTGGGAAAATTCCAGGAGCATAGTTCAGCTAGGAGCCCATCAAGAAGAAAAAAAAAAAAAAAAGTTTAAATATTAAAAACATTTATCCTTCCTTACAGAAGTTCTGCTGGCCCCTGACTATACAAAAGGACAATGACATTTGTCAGGGCTGAGCTTTTTCATCAAGCATATGCCTTTTCCATCCTGTTGAAAATCACCCCATATGACTTTAGTCAAAGCCTTAGCAAAGTCAGGGTTTGCACCAGTAAGTCCAACAGGAATTTGCCAAATTTTCTGAGGTTTAAAAGGTAAAGTTTCTGAAGATCTAAGAATGACTGAGTCCCTTCCTGGTCCCACTGCACCTACTACTGACTGAAATGTACAGGTAGTCTCCTTCCTTTCTGGTGTGTTTGTAAGAGAAATAGAAGAAAATAGGGGGAAAAATGGTTTCCAGGCAGCAACAAAGCAGAGGAAAGTGAAAATGAGAGAAAAACAAACAGAAACTGAGATTTTGGCCAGAAAGCTATCTGAAAGATCCTTGGAGCTGTAAGAAAACTAGATCCTCCGTGTTCAGACAAAGGAGATATTTTACTTTCTTTGCAAATAGACCAATACACATCAAAGAGAGCTGAGACTTTTTTTCCAAATAGAAACAATCACTGAATGTTAGCTAAACAGGAGTGAAAACTGATTTTCTGCAGGATACCTACTTTAAATTTTTTATTTAGTTGGAAGGACAAGGGTTGCTATTGATCACCAACTTAATTAATTCAATCTGAACATCAGAGTTTTCATTAGTCAGAATTTTGTGAAGTTTTATTAAATTAATAATACGATTATTTAGAAAATATGGATATTAAAGAGGCAACTATCAGTCCCTGTAGTTTTTCTTCTTGACATCCTGTTTCTGCCCTTCTACATGAAACTACTTTTGTTTACAGAATCAGATTTCTAGCATATCATAAATAACCATATTTAAATTCTATCATCATCCAAGCAGCAGCTTCTCCTAAAAAGGAATGGGCTGTGGGATTCGAGCAAAAATCTGTTTTACTTCAGTTTCCAGTGGACTCTGTTCATAAAACTGAATATAATTTGTCACAGTTGGCAACTTCTACTGAGAAGAAACATGTATGTTTCCCAGTACAATCAAGTATACAGCTTCTGTCAAACTCTGTTTTCTGCAGAGGTGGGGGATGGAAAAAACAAGAGTTGAATACAGTGTTCCAATTCCCTTTCTGAGATCTAGCCATACATATATCATCCTTATTAAAGTTTACTGTGAAACATGGGCAATAGGTAAACCCCACTAACTTCAATGCAGGCTGACACCACAGTATTTATGGTTTGTTTGAGAGTCCTGGAAGCTCTAAAATAAACACTCAGTTGCTGTGTTTCTGAATAAATTAGGATCACTGAATATATCTGAAAAAATTATTTTATGAACACTTGGAAACATCTATCCGATGATAAGAGAGAAGAGAAGGGTTTTCAACACTGGTTTTGATATTTCAAGACATGGCACATAGTCCACCACTGCCTTGGTGTCAGGAAGCCTTTCCAAATACATTACTCCCAAAAGAGTTCTTAGGAATAATCCCCAGAGGAATAAACCGGCAGGAAAATTCTCCACTGTCTGCCAGAAAGCATAGTAAAACTAACTATAACAGTGCACATAGGTAAGGATCTGTTAGCTCAGGTGTAGCATTGCCTAACAAGACCTCTCCGTGCACTGACATGACTCCACACAATATTTGCACAGCGAAGGTCTCTGCTAGGCTGGGGTCTTTGCACTACTCTCCATTTCATGGTGCAGATTTTCCCTGGAGGTGGCAGCTTTGATAAGTACTGCTCCCCTGAGGGAACTCGCAGGGCTACAGGGAAAAAAATTCTCTTAAATCATGGAGGTTTACAGTATTTTTCCACCTACATAGAAGGCAATTTCAGCAATTGCTGATTGATTTTCAGGCAATTGCAGCAAGTAACTTTGACCACCAAAATCAGGAGGGCAAAGAGTAAGCACAAGCACTGCAGAGAAAGTGGAAAAAGACTTTGTATGAAAGCGATAACAGAGTTCCCTGCTGGGTAAGCCTCTTTATTACCTTATCTAAGCTCAACTGCAATGTAACCAAAAGCAGGCCTGTTCTCTGAGCTCCAGCCTGCCTCTTGTGTGCTCTGCCCTATATGTGCAGGACCACCTTATTCTTCAGCATTATCCATAGCTACCCATTAGCCACAGACCCTGGTTTTGACAATCCTGTCTGTAGCCCTGCTCTCCATGAAAAAAGCCTAAGAGGTATTTTTGTTATTTATTAGTTTTAGTGAATGGGTTAAGGACATTGTTTATACACTGTTTCCTGATGAAAGCTTTTGTGCATGTGAGCAAACAACTTCCAGTCTTGCATTTTAACATTTAAGCTATACAGAGAAGAAAGTTGATGGTCATATGCTAACATACATTATGGTATGAACCAAAACTGCAAACTTGAAAAGAAAGAACAAAAAGGCACTAGTTAATTTACAGGTTTCTTACCTGCCTCTGACATTTCTCCAACCATTCATACAGCTGTTGATTCAGATCAAATTTTCTCCCATTTAAATCAATGAGCAGAATTTGAACAGGATGTTCCCCAGGGTCTTACTCCTACTTATTCCTTATTCCTTATTTCTTATTCTTATTCCTGCTTTGGACTTGTCATGTTAATCTAATCTCTTTATTCACCTCTTGCTTTACACGTTTGTCAGCCTCATGGCACGAATTATTGCTTTTTTCCTCTTTTTACTTATTTTACTTTCCATAGAATCAAAGCCTGCCATGACACTGACTTGCCTTGCCTCCACTTCAAAGCCTTTAGATAGCCAGATTCAAATCACCTTCCATTTCCCTTCAGCTGGGCTTGCCTTTTATTTCTTGGCCTGGCAGAAAATTATATAAGAATCTTTTCTTCTGCTCAGAAATTTGGTATATTCTCATTTAATACAGTTATTGTTTACATATACTGACACCGCATTCAAAGTCTGCTATGGGCATTGGTGCAGTGTTTGTTACTTCTCCAAAATAATTTTGGAAGTCCTTTTCTTTATTTTTTTAAGTCTATAATGAAGATCCTGTGATCTTTTCTAACCAATTCTCTCTAGACTGCTAGAAAAGGGATGCTGTGGAAAGCAGACAAAAATTATGACCTTTAAATATATATTGATGCATTTTAGACAAGAATCATTGTTATTTATTTCAGATATGTACTTTTCATTTATTCCATTCTTTACCACTTTCCTCACTTAACCTCCCTGCTTCAGAGAATCATCTGTGAAACAGTGCTTTGGCATTCCCCCAATTAAGTCATACATATTTGATCTCTGCACAAGTTCCCTAGTAAACACAGCCCCCAGGACACTGAACAATGAGAAAACCTCAAGACCAGTCTATGTGAAAATTCCAGAATGGAAGTCCAGCAAGAAAACATAATAAAACATTCATTAGGGACTGTCAAGAAATCAAATACATGTGAAATTCATTCCAAAAGGTGAGAAAATAAAGGTACTAAGACTAGAAAGAGCAAAATGTTATTGGACATTTCCAAGGAGAAAAAACCCACTGCTTTAGAGCTCTTTCATAACCTGCTCTCTTTCTCCCCTCACAGCCAGTGAGTTTCCTCCTCAGGATTTCACAGTAAACCAACAGAATAGATCTATTATCTGTGAGAGCAACAGATTTGTCAATTATCTAATGGTTCTAGACCATAGCATATTTACACTTTATTCGAATATGAGTTTGGATAAGTTTAGTGTCTCCCATACATCATAATATTACAATATTTCAAATTTATATGTAGTCTAAGGTATCTTAATAGCTAAATGAAAGTCAGTAGTACAAATGAAGCCACATATCTCCACATGTGTTTATGAGGCTGCAGCCTAAACAGCAATCCATGGTGCTTATTTTTGTTTTTTTTTTTAATACAACTTATGAACAGCTTGAACCCAGAGGCAGGCTCTAGGAAGGTAAAAGTAGTAGCAGCCTTCCGGAATTAATGAAGAGAAAACATAGTATAATATACATCTTCTTAATTAATAGTAGATAAGATATTGAGATAAATTGTCAATAAGCAAGCATTAACTAACTGAACCATGGTTCTTAAACTGTACAAAGTGGTGATGAATATAACTTGCAAGGTAAATAGGGTTAGTTTCTATTATAAAATTAAATGGCCACTTACTAATATGTAGAGTAATTGTCTACTGATCAAGGCAAGGCCAGGGTATTAGGGAGCAAATATTTACATAGTAGATATAAAAGATTTGATTGCAAGTATTAACACTGGATCAAAGCATTTTTTTTCACCATACTAGTTCATCTTAGCTGAAACTTTTATTTGTTTTCATAATGATAAAAAGTAAACTTCAAACTTACAAAAGGCAAAGGCTTATTGGAAAACAATTGTGGATCTGAATAGTCAAGATGCCCACACAAATTTGCCATAATCAGTTTTTAACCCAGCCTATTGTAGATTTTTTAGTAATGATATGGCAGACGATAAAGTTATGCCTCTTATTTATGAAAGTAAATGTAGATTAACTTGCCAGGACACAAAAATGGTACATGGAGCTGGAATTACTTTGGTAGAAAATTAAAAAAAAAAAAAAAAAAGAAATAAAAAAAAAGTACAAGTAACATATTTCACATTTTCTCATTTAAGTTATTTTCACAAATCACTTGGCATATTGTTTTCTGCTCTGTGAAGTTAGACCTTTAAATCTCTGAGGATGCATATAGCTTGTTTGTAATTCCTTCTTTGTTCAAAAATCTAATCAAGTCTTGAACATTTGGATTTAAATAATCACTTACTAATTCTGAAAAAAAAAAAATCATCTGAATAGGCATTGGGTGCAAAGTTTTTATCTGAAGAATTTGCCATTTAATTTTGTTTTTCTTTCTAGAAAATTCTTAATACTGGCAATATAAGCCCTCCTGAACAAGTAGGTCAGATTAATGTCCTCTCTAATAACAGGTATTTTTTCCTGCTTTGTTTAGATGAGTGTTGAATTGATTGATCTTTCTGTTTTCCAGTCCATGGTTTACCTATTAACACATCATTGATCTATGCACTTCTGAGATTATTTGCTTTAGAGTTGTCTGCAATTCTGGACAGAAAATGCTGTTTTGACATTAAGTGCCTCTACTCTTTTCTGTCTTGCCTCTTAGCCTATTAAGTCCTTCCCAGAAAAGCTTTATAAACCTTGACTAATATTCCAGTGATATTTGAAGATTTAGTGATAACCAATAGGATACATTTTATGATAACAAAATATGGATTCCCACTTTGTTTAATGATTAGGTGTGTAATATTTATGAGCAAGCAAATAAAAAATTTAGTCTCTGCAGGACCATCAAAATCTTGACTTTTCTGTGACATCTTGACTTTATTCCCCTTTTCTCGCAGGACGTAGATGATAGTTCCATAAAGCTCTCAGCTTCATATTATGTACTCTTACGCCATTTACTTGCAAATTCCTCTTTCTTCCCTATGCCTGCTCCTAATGTTAATCAAGTACTAAAATAAAGTTGTTTACTTTTGTGCTAATAATTGTTTCTGACTGTTTATTTACAGGCCTAATTTTCCTCTTCATAAAGGAGGTATATTCCAGTGAATGCATCAGCGTCAAACAAGGACCTGAGAAGAATGAAGCCATTTATTTGATCTTAAATGGACAAAGATTTAGGTACATATCTTAGGTACAGACAGAAGCAGAGGTGAGCTATACTTGGTTAGAAAAAATTTGGTTTGCATCTTGGTCTACCATGGGTTGGGTGCAAGCAATTATATTTTTCAAAACGAGACTACAAAGAAAATAATCTTATTCATATTCCTTCTCTGCAACAGTGTTGCTGGTTTTGGAGTCCAGAATTGTGAAGCTGTGGTCTGCAAGGTGAACAAAAATGTAGCTGCAGAATCATCTTACAGACAGCTTGTAATGCAGTAGCATTAATTGCTATTACGTTAAATGGACTTTTGCTTTACAGTAACAGAAAAATACTAAGATAAAACAATGGTGTAGACAGGGATGAAGACACTCAAAATGGATCTTCTGAATGTACAATTGTTATGGCCATCTGATAAACGGTAAAGCACAAATAAAGACTTGCAACAGCAAAATAGAAACTGGGAGTTGGTGTTAAAACACTGAAGAGCAGAAGAGAAAAATCAACAGCAACACATTTCCTAAAACTGCATTTCATATTAATTAAAACTAACATTGTCTGTAATAAGGACTTCAACTCAGCACTAAGTGTTTCCTGGCAGAAAGTCCCTCTTGTTTTTAGGAAGGCATGTTCATATCTTTCCTGACACTGTGCAATCAGCTGGAGCTGATAATGTTTTTTTTTCACCATACAGTTTACCCTTCTGTGAGACATAATTGCCATCTATGTTTCAGTTTTACCCAGAGGCCCGAAGATTGAGGCTCCCTTATTCAAATGATGAACAAACACATGGAAATGGCTTCCAAATCCAGATGTTTATAATGCAAGCATCCTGAAAGCTCTGGGTTTCCCCTGCCTTGTCAGCATTGCTCCAACACAGATTCACCACATTCAGCACACTCCCAGGTTCCAGGTGGCTGTATTCAGCAGCAGAGTGAGGAGAGACTTCAAGCCAGCACTCCTCCTGTGACAATTCCCCCTGTTGTTGTTTTTTTTTTGCCTGGCACAAGTTCCTCCACCTGTAAGCCATCTCATTTGGTCTAGATTTGAATTGGACTGAAAACCAACACATAGACAAGAAGACCAGAGAGTTTGGACTCGCATGTGACCTTAAGTAACAAACTAAGGTGATGACAGAAGGATGCATCTATAGAGACAATGCATAGCTGCCCCAGTTTTCTTCTACTTCATGCATTGTTAAAGTGCACGTGACAATGAGATGAGACAAGAGCCCTGCTGATGAATGCCCCTCAAAGTGAGAGGAGCATTGAAGTCTCTTGCAAGAGAAGCCTGTTCCAGCTTATTCAAGGTGCCTTCAAAAGTAGAGCTGAGGCAAAGCCACCCTCCCTCCAACACTGGCTGCAGCCCAGATGGACCAGAAAGCCTGGCTCAATTGATAAATCACTGGTTTTTCAGGAGAGGCTATATTTTGTGGGTTAGCTCTGCCTTTCTGTAAAGAAGGAAGTTATTAATAAGATTAGTAGGCTTCTTGAGAAAAAAAAAAAAATCTCTGATACCCAGAAGAAATTAAGATATATGATAAAATTAGGCAGATAATAAGGGGGAATTCTTCCTTGGACATGAAGTAGTAAGCAGGATTGAAAATAAGAGGCATCTATTTTATTATTATTATAATTTTAATTTTTTGTTTAAATACTGTAAGAAAGTAATGCACAACTGTCATGGACTGAGAAAATGAGATAGGTAGTTAAAGTAAAACTCACTGTTTTTTAAGAGTGTCAAGTACCTGAAGGACAAAATGAACAAAAAACTTCCATTACCAGTAAATCTTTTTCCTTGATTAAGAATTTTATGTCAAGAGGAGAATTATCAGATGCTTTCATTTAATTAATCAGATTCATTGGTTTTCAAATATCAAATCATTTTAATAACTACGAACATTTAAAAAGTTTTTCACCTTTCTCTGATGATTTTTGCCATTCATTAATACTTCTGAATGTGTCCTTGCCTGTAAGACATCTTGTCTCTTCTTAATGATAGTCAGGCATCCATCTTCCCCTTATCCTGACATAGACTTTTTCTTCCACAGTGTTACCAGATCTTCAATATTTCATATACTGATATTTAATTCATAGACTTATTTTTATTTCTGTGGTAAAGAACATTTTAGAAATAGCAATAGGAAAAACAGAAATTGTGCTTCTAGTTTGCTTGTTCCTGCTTTCATTTAAAGGTGCAACTGTTTGCTATATGTAAGGACAGAAGAACAAAGACATTGAAAAGGAAGGCTCTTGTAGCATCTGGGACTACCTGCTGATTGGTTTGTCTTTTAGTATCTTATTGGTTAGTCAAAATTTTTGCACTAATTCTGCCCATCCTATGTGTGTGTATCTGGTTTGTTTTGCTTTTTTAAATAATTTTTTTCCTATACATGGAGAAGACCGAAATTCTCTCTCTTTGAAAAGTTCTTGCTACAATTCTAGAAAGGCTGGATTGAATTTTGTGTTGCAAGGTCAAAACTACAATAGAAATAATAATCCTTATTATAAAATGATATCTTTGGGCTAGAAAAATTGTTACATTTCAAAAATAAATGTCAAGAGGATACTTAGCTAGTGAAATGTCTTTCACATTTTTAAGTGAAACATACTATATATTAAAGTAGCATGCAGAATGGTACATTTGAAAAAAAAAATAATAATACAAATTTACAATAAGCACACAAAGTAGGATTGAAATATGTTGTATGAATGTGAAAAGCATCCAAATTCATGAAAAAAAACACAGCGTAGAATCTTTTTTATTTGCATTTATTTGATTTTGCCATCTGTACAGTACATTGTTATATGGCAATAGAGAAATTTATTTACTAGGTTTGATAAAAAAACTGCAGTAACTGCATGAGATAACTGTAGTAGGCACCTGACATAGAACATGATAAGCATGCACTATTTGCGTTTGCAATTGACAAAAACTTGGCTTTTTCCTCCAGATAAATTTACTTTTTGAACACAGAAATATCTGAAAATACAACTTGGTCACTCTAAGAGTAAAGTAAAATTCTATGATAATTTTGAAGGATAATGATAATAGTTAAGTTATTGGGTAATCATTTAAGAAAATATCTGCTAAATCATCTTGTCCATCCTATCAGTGCAACTCCTTGAACAGGCCTGTCCAGCTTCCTTTCCCTTGCCTAGTTTCTTTGCACTGCAAGACACTATGGTCCAGTATGTGAAATATCTTTTAGTTATGAAACAATCAAACAATCATCCAAAAAACAAAATTTCTAAGTTTACCTCAGTACCTTGTTGCCATTTGGAATGTAGAATTGTTGTGTATAATTGCTAGCAATTATTTCAGATAAATAAATTTGTGAAAATGAATATAATTTTCTCTCTGTCTCTGATATTTTTTTCTCACTGTGTCTATCTCTTAAAACACTGTTCATTTATATAAAGACAGTTCATTTCTATATCTGAGGGACTCCACAAACTGTTGTCACAGACATAAATTTAATTACTTTAACAACATAAAAACAAGATCAATATAACCCAGCAGGCAGAAATGCTATCTAACCTTTGAGTTTGTCTTGACAGCAGTTGATGTCAGCAAGCAGCTAGAGAAGGACCAAGATTTGATGCTTTTATTCACTCTTAGAAAACACTAGGAGAGTCTTAATGAGGGTAGAAGACGTGTGTCCTCTAACAGAAGGGGTTGAAAGCATTCCATGTCATCTCACCTTCAAAAGCAAACAGTGATGGTTTGCTACATACTTAATGGTGATATTTCCTAGAAAAACACAAGTCAAAGAATCAAAGTCATCAGCAACAACAGCACACCAGTCCAACAGGCACTACCCTGCTGAAAAGAGCAAGTCTGGTGCTTATGGCAATACCTGCTTTTGTAAATCCAAAAGCCACTTCCAAGCCCTTCAGCTCAGTTGTCTGTGCCACAGTTGAGACCTGGTGGGGTTTCAGTCCCTGTGTCTGAAGGAAATGGCAGACTCCCATCTCCATGGCTGGAAGATTAGGTACCACAGTCCAAAACTACTGAGAAGTTTCTGTATACCCAGTCTTGCAGCCAACATGGCAGTTGGGAAGAAGGCAAAGAATAGAGGAACAGCCAGTACTTTGACAACAAAAGATTAATCATCTGAACTGAGACAAGGAAACAAAGGTATGAAACATTTAATAATCATTGGACCTAAAACCACCACTGTCTCACCCATATATTACAAATTACCCCAGCTTTTATGGAGCACCCAACTCCCACATCCATTTCCAATCATTTCCAAAGCTTAGGGGAAAAACAGTGCAAAGAAAATCCTACTTATAAATGAACATTTGTTTAAGTATTAAAAAAAAAAAAAAACAAAACAAAAACCTACAAACTTCAGAACAAAACCAGCAATATAAAGCTACTTAAGTCTTATTTTGTCCATTTAACAAAATTAAGATAGCTTGCAGCTCTTGTTGCTCTACATGCCTGTTTCTAGTTATATTTTTATTGCTCAAGTAATTTCCCAAATCAAAACTAGGCCATGCATTGTTACAACTGCTTAGAACAGTAAACGTGTCAACATATTTCTGCAAAATTTACATTTCTAATGCAAAATAAATCACCATAGTATCTAAAAGATTTTTGTAAAGCAAAAAGATACACACTGAATCACTACAACTATGCACAATAATCCTGAAACACAAATAAATTTTTACAGATTATATTTTCTTAAAATTAATAACTAAAATATTTACAGAAAAGAAAGAAATATGTTTACACGTTCTACCTCAGAGCAAAAGGATTTTGCTCAGATTATAGGATTTCTTGAGTTCAGAGAGTTTCCTTGCTAACTTGCCAGCCATTATGTGGAAGCCCCAGAGATGTACTAATGTTCTGCTGTGCACACTCTCCACCACTTCCAAATGAGAGGAAGTCCTTTATTTTCTTTCAGATACTCAACTGAAGAATTTGCTTCTGTTATTAGGCAGGGTTTATTTGAATGGTAGAAACAGCCAAAAGTACTTTTATTTCCTTAATACTTGTTTCTAGTAATTTGGTTTTTACTTCATGTCACCTGTAACCAAGGACCTAGCATGACTTCTAGGAGGGAAGAAAAAAGCACTTACTGGGTCATGTAAATAATAACCCTGAGATTTTAAATCCCTTTTTATTCATAAATTTTACCACACCATCTTTATTAAATGATGATTGCTTCCACTGCCAGACACTTTCAGTTCTTTTATTGGATTACAGCAAGCTGTGCTGTGTTAGGTTCTTGTTTTAGCAGGGTCATCTCCTGGATTCACTTCAGACAGAATTTATTAACTCTCTACTCTCAATGATTCCAAGTTTTAGATATATATTTTACAGGCATCATGTCTGTAGTTCTCTGACCAAGTCAAATATGAAGTAGTTGTTGCTGCTTTAGTAATGAAGAAATATCAGTTTGTTTCTCATTCCCAATGCATATCTAAAATCTTATACAACTAATACACATAACAAATAACTGGTTACGTATTTACAAAATCTTTGATAGTTAGAGAGGAAATAAGTCTCGTGGTCACATAGGTCTCCATGCCCTCGGTTCTGACTCATGAAAATTATGTGCCCGACAACCTACCACTTTCAGCATCTGGTTGTAACAAGGATAAATTAATTTACTGAGTGATACTAAAGTACCCTTAGTTTCTTGCTTAACATGACTTAGCTTCTCCTTACCTCAAAAGGGTGGAGACTCGATGGTTCAATTAAATAATACAAAATCCATTCAAAGAGACATTCAGGTTTGATGCCCCATCTTAAACCATCACTTACATTCTTTGTTAGGTTGAAGTCTCAGTGCAGAATTTGGTAGCTTCATCCCCACTGATGAACACAATATCTAACCGTAATGAGGTCTAAGTTAATAATTAAATAGTCAATGTAAATGCAAAAAGAGCATACACCCAGTAACTTCATGACAGCAACTGGGACAGACATAAACTAGTTAAAAAAAACCCCACTGGAATTAAAGCTATTTGTCTTCTGGTTTTCATCAACTTTTTCCCTTTCAGGCATTTTTTTAAAAGACGTTGTAAGCTCAAGTGGCTTACTGAAAACTTCTAAATTGCCTTAAGTAGGAAGATTTATCAGGTTCATGATTGATAGTTGGTAACAAGTCTTAAAGGATTTATTGAGAGCCTCTGGTCTCCAAGAGCTCGTTATATTATATCTAACCTGTCAAGGGTATTGACTTCAAAGCAGGAAAATCTTTGAAGATTTTAATAAAAAAGGGTCCTGAATTGGAGCACTGAACAAGACTGGACAACACTGCAAAGAAACAGGAAAAGTACACAGTGCACAAAAAGCCCTTCTGCACACTGTGCAGTCTGCATTGCTGCAGCGTCCACTTTGTAACACTTTGCAGATGAATTGGCAGATGGGCTTTAGGTGATGAAGAGCACCCTAAAATTTGTCACAGAAGGAGAGGCACAGACACTACCTAACCTTAAACATTACTGCGTGTGTCCCTCTAATCCTGGCTCTCTCCAGGCACTAGGTACCTTAGTTTTCCCAGACCTGCACTCCCTCCTGACTACTTCAAAAAGTGAGCCTGGTCTTTCACTCAAAGCGGGGTTCCCCTTTACCCTCTTGCTTTTATTCAGCCAGTTTACATGAGAACTTCACTTTTCTTCTGATCTCAAGCAAACATGGTTAAACATTTCCAGTCTTTGAGGAGTGTGCAGTGTGGCGATTAGGGACAACGCATAGCAAGACGCAGACAGAGATTCACGCAGAGACAGAGATCTTGTTCTGGAAAAAAGGCACAGAGCCTGGCCAAGCAGAGACCTGACCTAGGCCGCCTTCTTTATTCACCATCGACAATTTATAGGATTTACAGGTACGGGCCTGGACTAAGATGTTTACAAAAGGTGTTTTTCCACTAATTGTTATTAAAAACACACTAAACTCATGTGATATTTATCTCACTTGTTTTTCCACTCATTCACAGACCAGGCCCAAGGACATTTACACATCCCATGCATTTGGGGGCAGTTATCCGGCCCAAGATACCATTCTCATGAGTTTGGGCTATCACTTGTTACAATTATGAGAAACATACTTCAAAATAATCTGTCCAAGGCCCTTTATACATTATTATGTTAGTATTATGTCTTTGACCATTCAGATGGTCATGTTAGTATTGGTCTTCCTTCATCATCCAGGTGGCTGGAACCGCACATCTTGCTTTCCCACATTTTACTTTCCAACAGTGCAGTAATTTCAGAGTACAGAGAATACCTGTTTGCTGACTCATGGAAACTATATTTCCTCCCTCACAGTAAGGAAATAGGTGAACTCTGTTATCCCACAATTTGTGCAGAAGGCTCTCCTCATGAGGCTAATGAATTAAAGGGGTTGTAAGTAATTCTGGAAGAAATCAAATACATTGTGGGTGAACATTTCACCTATCTTCATCTTTCTAAAAGTAATATTGTTATTTGAAAAGAAATTATCCTAAATGTGACATAGTACAATTCACCAAAAGTATAGTGTTCTTCAAACCTCACTAAATCCATTGAATGTGAAAGATAATTTTCTGTTGTCTTCCACCAGGCATTGGAAATACTAAACAGTGGACATGAGAAAGTGAATCATCTTTCCTCTCTCTTCCTCCACCCTATCAAGGGTATATCTTTATGATTTTGATGCACTCCCACGCCATGATTTCTGACAGGCCACGAATGAGATATAGGAGGTGGTCATCAACAGTTTGCATCTGCAGCCAGTGGATCCTAGACAATATCACAGTACCAAACACATTAATTCTTAGCAAGGAGTAAATTCAAACTTGCTTAGAAAAGTACAAAGGAGTGTTAGTACTAATACATCTGCAAGTATTCCACTGATTTCCTTCTTTACCCTAGCTCTCTCTATCCAAGTATCATAGAAAATGTCCATGAGTGATGAAAATAAACTGAAAATAGTGTTGGGTTGACATTTTTGTTTTGTTTTTTTTTTTTGGGGGGGGGAGTGTTGGTTTGGTTTGCTTTGTTTTTTTAATGAAAGAGGCAAAACTCCTACAGATTTTTATTTGCTGGTATCTAAGTATAAATATGCAAGCAGATAATCTTAATTATGTGTGACTGTTTCAATCCTTTCAAAGGTCTTTGTTGCTTCCAAGGCAGTGATTTCTGTTAAAAGCCAGTGACAGAACTAGAAGCCACAGGCCATGTAAATTGCTTATCTATTGATTAGTCAGTAGAAAGTGCACAGTTGAATAGAGTGAATCAGTTTTGCATGAAGGCACCTTGAGTATAACAATAAATGTCATGTGTAATTTTGGACTAAAAACAAAGAAGTGAGTAGCTGTCTTCAGACACGATCTGGCAGCTCAAACACGTTTGTCAAACTGGAGAGAGCCTAATAATAACCTATTCGGGCAAATGTGACATCTAGCACAGAAATACACTGGAAATCGTTCACTTTCTGCACAAAAATGTTTTCAGTACCTCACTGATAGTCACTGGCAAATAACGTGGCAAACCTGTCCTTCAGATTTCTGCATTTTTTCTTTTTTAGGTATGAAATTATATTCCATACATGATACAATTGAATGGTTCTTATTTTTCAGTTGAAATATCCAGAATATTACAGTATGTCTTATTATATAGATAGTTATTGTGTGAAACTACAGCAGTCAAAAATTAAGGCATCAATGTGTATTCTTGTTATCTTCTTTCTTACAGACTTCATCTCTTGTGCAATGAACATTTCCAGTTTAATGCCTGATCAAAATAATGATGCTGTTAATTAAATTCACACTGTGCCTACTCTTTACCTCCTGCCACAGAGTGTTAATTCCTGGGTCTTAACTGTCACATCTGTTAAAATATATGAATGTTGCATTGTATTGATAAGTATTATGGCACCATACATAGTATCCCTGCAGTGTCCTTGATCCACAAATCATGTGGAGCAGTATAGCATGTCTTATCCACTCTTGGAAAGCTAAGTTAAAATACAAAAAAAAAGTCGCTGAAAATCTGGATGAATATCTTTTTCTTGACCTTAGGCAAACATCAAACATATATGCCTAGATTTCCTCCAATAAAGAAGCAATGTTTATGGCAGTTATTTGGCTGAAAATTATGGCTGTTGCATGGTTGCAGTAATTCAGGTTTCTAATGCTAGCAACAAATGCCTGCATTCTGGAAGATACTTTACAAATAGAAAGTATCATTGTTGATGCTGCCTAGAAATCTTCATGTCACTATTACATGCACAAGTAAGAAATTTTTAATTTCAGCTCTGTTCAGTCTTGATGTAACCCCCTCCACTATGAACTGAGGAGAAATCAATTGAAAATTCCTACTTATCAACCTGATGTGAAGCAAGAGAACTCTTGCTTCCACAGCAGACTCATGCCTCATGTTACTTTCAGGTCCCATGTATTATTTTGCTATCTTCCCTGACCACCCTTCACTTTTGCCTCTCTCCTACCAGATGCTGCTGGAACTGCCCATTCTCCTACTGCATCTCCTGGTTGAGTTGGTAAAAGGAAGATCTTGACCAGGAAAAACTACAAGATGAGGTGAAACAAAGTGACTGCAACAGTGCTAGTGCAGGTCAGTGACAAAGTGACTGTAAGTTCTCTTAAACCTGCTACTGAAGTGTCTTTAGGACTCCTGCTGCATTGCTTTACAGCCACAAGGTTGATGGGCAGAACCTGGAACTACAGTCCTGTTCTGCTCCACGGCCAGGACTACACAGCGCCTCATAGCACAAGGCACCTTTCTCCTCTTGTGCTCAAAGGCCTCTCATCCCAGCATCCATGAACTTGATTTGGAAGACATCAAGCACCCCTAATACAAACAAAGTTGGTAGAAGCTTGGTTCACTACTCTAGCCCCCCTCAGATTGGCTTTATTAGTACAGATGAGCACAATAAAAGTTTAGCTTAAGAGCAAGAGTGCTACAGAGCAGGATTCTGAGTTCAGGTGTATGAACCCCCATCTCAAACCCTCCTTGCATGATCACATCCTCTTACTTCTTTTCAACCTTGAGGCTGAAGGCAGAGATTACAGTAGCAACAGTAGAAGAAAATAAATTCATGGAGGAGTCTGGCAACTAGATTTGTGAAGGCTCAAATCACTGGCTACCAGCAGCCAGGTGATAAGTAAGAAGTTACATGGATTTAGCTCAAGCGGAAAGGCAATACAGCAGCAAAGACAGGTACAATAAGAGAAATTTTCTAGGCTGATGTTGATCACCACCATCATTCTTTCTTGCTTTTGTTTCAATTTAAATTAATTCTAGTAATTTCAAGCATACTGATGTGATTCCTTTCCGGATTTTATTTTCCCTCCATGCACTCAGATGGGTTTATTATGCAATAGCTCTACAATGAGTGTTAGGCAGGAAATAATGATTCATTTAATTATTTGTTTGCATTTGATATAATAGAATTCTAGAATTTGTTTTGGAACACCACATTTCTCAAGAGTCTTAGCAGTTATTTTAAGATTGTAATCCAGCAGGCACTCAGATGGGCTGAGCTACTAAAATCTGAACAAAAGCTTGGAAATAATTAATACCCATTCCCACTGAATAACTGTGAAATGAAGTGGGCAGAACTTTCTGTCTTTTTCTCCCTAGTGAAAAAAAAATGTAAAGACCATTATTTATCTAAATAAAATGCAAAAAGAGTCCCAACAACATAGTCAGTACACAAAGTTTTAAAATGAAAAAGTAAGAGACTTTTCGTGATGCCAGCTGGTGACTTCAGTGTTATGACTGATTTTACTTCGGAGCTTCCAATTGTACACCTTCTGAAGCAGCAGCAGAGAAGCCATTTCTGTGCAATCCTGAACAACAACTGCCAGCAGCCTCATAGCAAAGACTGCAGAAAGGCGATAATGCCCACTGTGCTGGACTCACAACTGAAGTGAAAAGCAGAATCCTTCTTACATGGTATTGCAGTTCTGCCACCAAGAAACAGAAGGCTCCTTGAAATTCAAAAGGTGGTGCTGCTCTTCACACAGCTAATACTGCATTTTTGGGGGGGATGAGCTGTGGTGACCACACCCGCTGGGGCACAACACCCACATTGGACCCAACACCTCACTGCCTGTTTTGGTGAGGAGGTCTCAGTCCCACTGCCTCATATCAGATGTGAACATCATAATATTCAGACAAATGGGCAGACAGTGCAGAGACTCTTACCAGAAATGCTGGCCTGTGTCAGCGACGCAGATGGCCAGGCAGGTTCAGCAGCCTCTCCCTCTGCGCCTGTCCCCATGGCACCACGGGGAAGCTGTGGGGCTTCTGCTCAGCCTGAGTGCCAGCTCCACTGAGCTCAGCTCAAAGTCGTCTTACAGACTTCCTGGACACACAGACATATCTCAACACCTGTGAGTACAGGGATGCAAGCATGTGTGGGTGCAAACTAGGGCAGAGCGTGCACCAGCTAAATAGCTTCTGTTTAAAATAAATATTGCTTTGCCTTTCCAAATTATCTCACATGAAGTTTTGTTTATTATTTTTCTGAAGTAGAAGTTCACTGCTCTAAAACCACCCCTCCTACACTATTTCATTTTGTATAGGGTGCTTAACACTTTGCTCTGGAAGAGTGGGAACATCCTCAGAGCTGCTCAAATATTCACTCTCTCTCTGCACAAGACAGAAAAGAGACCATGACCATATACCGAAAGTGTTATGCAAAATCTAATTGATAATAAAGATCTGTGTATCTTTTTACAGTCAAAGAAAATAGTTTTTTCCTTATATAACAGCATGCATGATGGAAACTAGAAGTACTTTAAAATGGATAAAAAATCAATAGACTTTCCAAATAATGTGCCAGCGAATAGGTACTGAAAATGGTAATTTTGCTTGGCAAAATCTGGCCAGGTGCTAAATTAGTGTGGTTTTGAGACATAAGTTTGAAATAACTTAAAATAACTACTTAATTTTGACTAAGACAGAACTACATTCACTGCATTTTCTTCAGTACAAGAGATCATTGTTTTATGAAGATTGCAATTGCTTTTCATTATGCAAAGAGAATAATCTTCAATAAGTGGAAAAACTCTTCTCTACCACTGGTAAATTCACGTCAGAAAATGTTTCATACAAGAACCATATAATTGGTATATAAAAGTAAAAAAATAACAGAGTAAAATCATAAGTGGGTGAAATTGTTCTGCTCTCATCTAAGGAAGAATATAAATGTGTATGGAAGAAACAAATGCAGGATCTTTGGGGATAATCTACCATATCAGTCTAGGATTCAATTCTTACAATACCTTGCTATTCACTATGTAGTATTTTTGTGAACATGATTATTTTTTTGCTACTCCTGCTTGAAAATCAGTGTGGATATTTACTGCCTAATGTGTACTTTTTGGAGCACCAGAAACAGAGGATCACATCCTTCCTGTTATAAAGTTAACAGTTTAATCTCTGGTTTCAATAAGAGTGGGAAGCTCCACTCTCTCTTTTTTTTTTTTTCTTTTCTTTTCTTTTCTTCATTTAGCGTTATCCTTTCTGTATGTAAACATTTCTTGCCACCTAACATTTGGGGAAGAATTTTCTTGTATCCATGACAATCTAAGGCAATAATAAAAGCAAGGGCTGGAGATGAAAGCAATTTCTTCTATAACAACAACTGGTATATTTACAAAAAACAAGGGCCTTCTAAGCTCACAAGCCCTCCTTAAGGTCTTCACCACAATAAAACTGAGGGTTGAGGATGCATTTATCAATAATTTTTTAAAATGGTAATTTAAAGTTTCTTCAAAATTTACTAATAAATTAAAATTTAAAAGTTGAATAAGCAGTAGTACCAATATATTGCTTTTTAAATGCTTCTTCCCCCAAAAGATCATCCACTGAAATTATTTTTAAAAAAAGGCAAAACAACTAAATTTGAAACTTCATAGCCATTCTATAGCATTAACTGACTGATATGAACAAAGATGGACCTTCACAACTCTGATAACATAAACCACCTCCAAAAGGAAGGCTGTGGTAGTTGCTTCTCTTTGCAGGGTGATGCATTTGTTTAGTAAAAGGGTATCACTCAGATTTATAAAGCTTCTTTTTTAAAATTTTATTTCTAAATGTTTGATTTTATTTTTCTAAAAACTTTCTACAAAAGTTATTATCTCAATGGGAAATTGTTTTAATTAAGGAATTTCTCCAGAAAAAAAAAAAAAATAATCAAGTTTCACACAAGTCTACACATTTTCAGCAAGAAAAAATATATAGTTAACTTTTCAACAATGACAAAAATACTCTCACAATGAAACAAGTTACAAATTCCTGTCTGCACCCATTCATTTAAATCAATATCAGCTAGGGATAACTTCAGTGGCTTCCATGGCTCATACAAAGACAGTAACAGTGCTAGAGGAGACCTACAGGCTTCACAGGAATTAAACATATGTCAAAGACAAACTGCTGTTGGTGTGCCTAAAGCTACTTACAAATTCTTTTAGATCTCTTTTTAATATTAATAACCCCATCTTCTCACACACTGAGATCACAATCCATGCAGAACTACTCCAGGGAGAGCATGAGGTGGACAAGACTAAAAGTCTTGTCCAGTCTCAGGCCAGAAACCACATCCACTTGACACAAGCTGCAATAATAAACAATATAGACAACTGAGGGAGAACTTCTCCTTGCAGAACTGCACCAAGCACTTCAATCTGTATGGCTGTATCTTGAGATGTTACCTAAATCAGGCTTCCTTTCATTGGGCATGGATATTAATCTGTACTGTAGTTCTGAGCAGCAGCTGTGCAAAACACGTGCCACTTCCGCCCTGGATCTAAAAAAATCCACTTAAATACATGCTTGCCTGTCCTTATTTTAGGAAGATTTTGTAGCAAATATTTAATTTTGAGTACAGGCACAAGATGTACATGAACAACTAAGGGTTTAAGTATTTTCAGTAGAAGAGAGAAGATGTCAAATTCTAGTCAACAAAATCTAATATGAAGAATTCTGAAGAATTCTTCTAGAGACTACCAGGTAAAATGATATGAAAATGATTTGATTTTGGCATTGAAGACAATTCATCTTTGTTCATTAGTTAGAAGGGTAATGAGCCAGTTATGTACCATTTTGTTAGGACTGAAAGGTATTTTGACTAAGTAGAATAAAACAAGTTGATTTGATTCTTTATATTTATGAGACAAGTCTTGTTAGCCATTATGCATTTGACACTCTCAAAAGCCAGCTGCCGCATTTTCACTCTCTCACTGACCAGAAAGGAAAACTGCCTTTTGTGAAACAATTAATAATAAGCACTAACTTTTCTTGAGGTCCCCCACTTTGGCTACCATTCACCTCTGCACAACAGAGACATTCTTCTGGGCTAGTGCTGAAGTTTCTTTGGTATGAATCAAATTATGAGAATAAGGAGCCGTACCAAGATTTAAATAAAGACATCGATAATGATACTTTTGCACCATGCACTACCTTCAAAACCACTCATTACTGCTTCTCTAAATTATCACAATTCAAAGACAAACTTGCAATTATTTTATAGAAAGGCTTTGTTATGCTCACTGTTCTCAGGGAAATATTTAAATCATATTCCTGCTCTTACAGCTTCCAAGGGCAGGATAATAAGTTGTATACTCCAATTGGGGAATCTTCTGCTAGTCATTAAAGATACACTGATTAAAATGATATTAAAATAAAAATCTTTCTTGAAGTTGAATCAATCACTTGGTTTCCCTTTAAAGGAAGCTTTCTATTCTTGATGATAATGAGAGGATTCAGATTTCTTATTTGCAGTTTTCCAAATAGAGGATGATTTTATTGGCTTGGCATCCTACTGGGGAAGTAACACATACTATGTTGCACATTAGCAGAAAGAAAGAATGCAATAGAATGCAAGAGGAACTCTTTGCACTGAAAAACTTGGTAATTTTCTCTGTTGGACAACTCCAGTTCCAAGAAAAATCTACAAAAACTTCCAGGAAGTTTTTAGGTTCAGAACTGAAATTCGTTCTCAAAGGACAAAATGACTGTTTTGCTCCAAAAGAGTAGAAAAAGGTTATGATTTAGAGTAGCATCTTCTATAGGGTCTTAAAACTGTGTGTTTCTTAGCCTGTTTAAAGGGTCAGAACTAATGTGAAATTTCATATGTGAAAATGGTTGAATATTTATATTTCTGTGATGGTTGAAAACGTATTTCTGTTTATTTCTGTGATGAATACACAAAATACGTGTTTCTGTTGTCATCAAAGAAATACACATTTTCAACCATTTTCACACTTTCAATAATGACATACTAGTTCTTTGAGGGAGGTTCATAGAGAGCAGTGAAATGCAGAAACTATTTTGTCTGAGTGGACCAACAAGTGTAGGCTTTGAAAACATCTCAGAGCTGCTTCTGCAGAGCACCTCTAATAGTCAATGCAGAGAGATTCCTGTGACCCTCTGACTCAAGTGTAAAACTGATAGGGGCAAAATGTCCTATCCATTACCTGTCTTTCCTTGTTGATGACAGGAGGTACCTTGTCAAAAAGGGTAGACAAGACACTCAGCTTTCAGATGGCTAGCCTAAGTAAAACTTTTTTCCTAAACAATGTGGAACATGTGCTTCCTATTTCCAGGTTTATCTGTTAAACTATGAGAAACCACAGTAACCAATCAAAACTCTCAAATAATTAATTATAAGCTGTAATTATGTGGCTGTGGGGGAGTAAGTATACAAAAGTCTTTAAAACTCTAATTAGCCCCAGGAATTAAAAAATGAAGAGTGACTGAATGTGCATCGTAATAAATGCAGAATAAATTATGCTGCTGTGGCAGCTCAGACAAAAGACTTCTTTTTCTGTTAAAAAAAAAAAAAAAGATTATTTCACATTTAAACTGAACCACTTTTTTAATATTGAGCTTGTAAAGGGAAATTAATATAGGATATCTCAGCTGGTAGTGAAATGCCTAGAGCTTTTATACTATTTTCTCTAGTCCAACACCTTCAAAATATTGTGACTCCTCCATCTGACAAAAGTCTACTCACCCCTCCTTATCATGAGGGGAAAGATACTTAGGATAATTTCAAGGTTTCCAGCTGCAGCAGAAAAGCTCACTCTTGTTCCTGTTTTCCCATCTGCCTATTCTTGTCACCACCTCCCATAACAGGTACCTCCAACTGCACCTGAATTTTCTTCTGGTTTGTTGGTTTAACTTGATTAGTGAAATAAGAGGCAGTGGTCTGAATTCCACCTCTACCACCTTGAAAAACTTTACAATAGCTCTCCCATCATTCATCATCTGCTACTTTCCTATATCCTCTGTCTAGGAGCACCAAGTTATATAGAGATGCATAATTTCTTTACCATATCATTCCTGCTTCACTCCATGTACATAATAGATAGCGTCCAGGGGAGGAAGCAAGGTAGTCTGCTGCCTTTTGGAAATATTTGAAACCAAAAATTGATCTTCAGCCCAGGTTTTTGAAAATTATTATGATTCATAGCAGCACTTGAATTATGTGTGAAGAAATTTAAGTTAAAACATCAAAATCAAGGTCCTAGGAACCACAAACCAAGAGATGTATTTAATAGAACATAGTCTTCTGGACCAAGTCACTTGCCTATAAAATATGTCCACTTTCTGGAGTAGTATCAGTATGAAATTTGTGTGAAGCACTCAGGTTTTATATGATGAACCACAGAGCTACTGAGAAAATGCTGAGAAATAACTGAGAAAATTTTTTATTTTCATAAGAGAGTGTAAATAGCATGCAGCAAATAATACATGTACATGTATTGTCAAAAAGCAAAGTCAAGTATATGGGAATGTGTTTCCAGACTTAATTCCAGCTTGTTTATATGTGTGTGCATGTGTACTTACATAAGTACTATATATAAAATATATATAACTGTATGTTACAATATACACATACATGTACTGTTAAGGAAAAAAAAGAAGGTATTTTGTTTGATCAAGAATCTCGTCACCATAGTTTTTTGAGAGGAACTTTGCCTTCTTGGGAATTATACAGTTAGTTCCAGAAAGCATTAAAAATACTTCTAATATGGTATTTTACATGTTTCTGGGGGAAAAAAAAAAACTATTCTAAAATGTTGGAACATTTTTGAGATAAAATGGTTTATAAAAATCATTAGGCACCACACAAAACCAAACCACACACATAAAAACCAGACTGATGTTTTCCTAATATAAACAACCCATAAGCTTAATGTTCCATCTTTCAGACTATTACAGAACCAGAAGCTGGGTTTCATGGCCCTACTGGACATCCAGGAAATTTTACTGTCAAGAAATATGAAGTCCACATTTTTTTACTTTGAAAGGCTGATAGATACAAGATTTTAAGTTGTCACTTGCGCATGATTGAACAATGTCCTCTTGTACTCAGACCAGTATGTTTTAGAGGTAAAATTCCATAGCTAAGGGACAAGCATGTTTGATTTTTAAAAGACAGGCCAGCTAGTTAAAGCTGTGTAGGGACTTGGAGCATAAAAATTTGCCTAGCCAAGATAGGTTTGTAGACAGCAGAGTGGTAAAACAGATAAAATATTAGAGGCATAGCAATTACAGTCACTGATCTGACCCTGCAATTTATGACATGTTTATTACTCTTGACAATAGTCACTGACTTGTAATAGAAATAAGTAGTTGATCAGGCCAAAATCATATAAAGCCATTAATCTGCATTCAGAGATTATTTTTAATGAACAGACCGGTTTAATATAAGAACACACACACACACAAAAAAAAAAAAAAAAAAAAGGATTAACCAAAATGTAAGAAAGATACTTCTAACAAGACTAAAAAGATAACAGAACAGTTAACCTTTTTAGCACAAGAGAAGCCAGTATACAGACCAAGAACTGTGCTAAGATCTGTATTGTACATAACATTAATAAACTTTCATTACAATTGTGCTTGAGGGCCTTCATTGTAGTCCATGTGGTGCAAATGGGAAAAAGAAAACATTGTGATTACACATTGATAGAAGAAAGTAATCGAGATCTTGAGACCCTAAAACAATGGGAACACTAAAATGAGAGCTTGTTTTGGTGCAGGGTCAGGAGTTGTTATGAAATCAGGACAGGATCAGGCAACAGAAAAGGGAAAGAACGCAGCATTCAAAAGAGAAGATAAAACATGGAAAAACAGAACTAAAAAAAAAAATAAATAAATAAGAAGAAAAGCAGCACCATCTTGGCCATCTTGGTTCTCCAAAACTTCCTTCAAACCTTCCTCCAAATTGTCTTCCACCTTTTTTTATATTATTCATTTAAAATACAATAAATTTAATCCTATAATTTTGAAGTACTCCAAAAGCATTTTCCCATATATCTATGCCTATTTTGCCTCATAAGAGATTAGTAAAGATGAAACCTTAAGGAGCCTTGGAAAAGAGGCAGCTTGGGAAGAGAGGATGACAAAGGGATGGCAAAGGGATCCATGCACAACACCTGCTAAAAAGCTTCCAGGGCTCCAAGAAATTAGGTAAGGAAGAGAGTAGACAGGAGCTGACTGAGGAAAAGAAAGGCCTGCTACAACCTGTAACAACAGAAAATACACAGGCTATGTACTCTGAGTAGCTGACATCTAAAAACATGGAAAGTAGCTTGCTGTTGACAAGAAATGAGTCTGAGTTCTAGGTTCTCTTTAAAGGCTCTGTTTTATTATTCTGACCTCTGTTGTGGGACCTCAGGAACTCTATAAAAAAGATGATGCCTTTTGAGAAATCTGGCAAAATTCAAGCTTAATCCTGTTCAGAGTACTCTAATTCTCTTACTCTGTTCTCTATCCACATGCACAGTTCTTGCTGATGCAGAATATCAATTGATATTCACCATGCTTATCTGTAAGCAGATTTATATTTAACACTTCTGATTTAATGAAGGAAGCAGATAATAACACACTAATACAGTTCACTAGAAATACAATCCTGCTACAGAAATCACATTATTTATTGACCAACAGCTTTTGCCGTCACTGCCTCATGCCATGTGCATCGTCTCCAGTCCTCAGCCTGAAACATCAGCTGTTTGCATCCTGACAGCAAAACACGCAAGGCTGTCATGTCATTTTAAAAGGCATTCATCTGGGTGAGCAGCTATCACCAAATTTCCAGAAAGGCTTTCTTAAAGTTAAGTGTTATCAGGTTTAGAACCTCAACCTTTAAGGAAAAAACAAAATAATAAATAAAAGAATATGCAGTCTATATGTATTTTTTAAAATCCCTTAAGGTTTACCAGATCCTGCATAACCAATTGCATCCAGTCTTTGTAAAGGTGCATGAAAAACTTCCCATTTCCTGCCTCTGCAGAGTGTTTTCAATTATTTAGATTTCTTAACCTGCAAAGTCATATCAGATCAGAGTTTGAAAGTAAACCACTGTCTATTGTTTACCCTCTCACATATGGTTATTTCTCTTATTCTCTCTCCAGTATTCTCTTATTAGGAAAGACCACCACATTTTATAAATGAAAATGTAATAAGCATGTTCAATAATTTTACTTCACAGCCCATGGCATGTTAAATGTTGATAAATCCAATACAAACCAGCTTTACATTCCATAACAGATCACACCATCATTTGCTGCTTCTCTCCTTTTGCTAAGCACAGTCAGCTTTCACAAGTAAGGAGGATGGTGGACCAAAGCCTTATAGCCCTTCAGCATGAAAATTTTTATTTGTCACCATCGTCCTTTTTCAAGCTGTGCAAACTGTAATGCTTCTAAACAAAGGGTACCGTGAGACAAACATATTCTCCAGAGGACAAAGTGTTGGCTCTGCTGTTTCCACTACTGAGCCACTGGAAGACTTTTATATGGGCATGCAATCATCAGCATGAAATTACCTGACAAATGGGATTGTAGATAGGAGAATAAAGTTCTAAATGAGAAAGTACAAGACAAATTTATTCTTAAAAACTCAAGTGTGCTAGTACAGCGAAAGTATTGTTTTCAGTTTAGTCTAAGGTGAGTCATTTACAGATTGAATGAGTTTTAAATACTCCTTCCCAAAGGAAACTTTTTTCCTTTGTGAATGCTGTGCATATTTCAGTATTCTACCTGATCCTTTTTAATACCCAGGGAGAAGAAATGTATCAGTGACTATGGCAAGTAGATTCTATAGAAGATAACAACAGTTTGGTGAAAACAGATATTTTATGACAGTTGATGCAACACATCTTGTAAGAGATATTACCCATGGAAGTACACACACTGCTAGAATGTCTCATAAAGCAAAAAAAAAAAAAAAAGCACCCACATTTCTCTAGCTTCTCTTTAGCATCTTATTTTGTTTAGCATCTTATCATTGCAACTTCTTTTTCATAAATAACTTGTCTAATTGTTTCACTTTTATTACTGAAGGCCAAATGGGATTGAAAAAAAAAACCTTATTAAATACAAAAAATAAAATAAATGTGTCAGCCTGTTCATTAAGAATCCCCAGATGAGATGGTGATAATTTATTTATCAGCGCAAATAAAAATATTTTCATTGTAAACCTAGATCTTACAAAAAAGCTGCAAACAACCTACCACATCAGTGCTACATAACATAGGTGTTGCATTTAAAAGAACCTTTAAAATGTTTTGCAAATTAAATAACATCCAATAACTGATAATAATGTTAGGTATTAGTTGGTCTTTGGAGTTTTTTAAAGAGATATCTTTATTATGTCATAAAATCATAGTGTAAGTGTCTATATGAATAATTTAATCTGTTGCAAATTCACTGAAGACATCCAGTTTTATATATCACGTTGATTGTAAATATAATTTATCTATATATATCTGCAACCAGTTATCACCACGGTTGGTCACCATGGTTCTAATTTGGCTGCACATTTCCAGAATATTATTTGTGAGTCAAAACCCCTCCATTTTCTAATTTTAAAGTTCACTGTTTAGTGTTCCAAATGCTGCTGCACAGTGGATCGAAAAGTTGAGCCTACAGGTCACATGGACTGCAAGAAGCACTTGTATGCAGACACATGCAAACACACAGCTTTTCTGGCTGTCCTTCTGAAGTCATGATTTGCTTATGCACCTTCATGTCACATCCTAGCAACTAAACAATCTTAAATGAACAAAGACTCATGGCCCACTCCATTAGCACTTGAATGACTTAACACTTTCAACAAGTAAAATCATATCTTTGCACCTGGCAGATAATGCATTGTTTTTCAGATGTGCACACTCTTTGCCTCAAATGACAAAGAAAAAAGGCTTTTTGTATGCAAACAGAAAGCATTCAAAGCCAGGTTCATTGACAGTAACACATTGCTTTCACCCACATAGCCCAAACACAATCCCAGGCCCTTAGCTTGTATTGTACCACTGCACATCAGCTATCCCCTCTCAGAAACAGTTCTCATTCTGCATCACAACTCAATGACAAAATCCAGAACAAAAGCAATATGAAGCGCTATTATCCTTTTGCAAATTTTCTGGATAGAAGGAGCATGTATAACAAAGGTTGCACCTTAAAATGTTATTCCTTAAATACAGCAACTTTTTTATTTTTCAGTTTTTACTTCTGCATATTGATGGATTCAACTTAGCAGCTAAAGATGCTCCTGCCACCAGATATCTGCCCATACATGCTCCTTGACTGCTGTTGCTAGACAGGAAGGTATGTTAGCCACAAATCCACTGCAGCATGGTCATGTAAACTGATATTCATTTTCAGTTACCTTAGTATGCTTGACTGCAAATGCTTCAGCTCAAGAAATGGTTCATGTGTGCTTCAGCCAGGCCTGCCATTTGTGGCAGCAAGATCTGCTCCAGAGCAAACAACAGAAAGCACCAGCTGCCTCAGACATACAACTTCAATCCATCTGGTTTTGTCTGTTTTTCATTAATATCTTGCTAATAGATATAAATTCTCCCTCACTGCCGTAAACAACAGCGAAGATGTGTAATAGATGAACAAGTGCTGAATTCTATACATATGCAGTCTGAAAATAACATAAAACCAACAGAGCGTCAAGTAACAGTGTATAGAGCTGCTATGCACAGAAATCTGACTGTCCCAGAAGACGTATTTTTTTGAATACCATGCAACTTTCAGAGACAAAAACAAGATCTAAGAGCAAAATGGGAGACCACGTTCTGAAATATATTTACACTGAGAAAGATTCTGGAGTCACAGTAAATGAGCTAATTAAGCATGAACATTCAGGACAGTGCTATAGATTAAAAAATGGCTATGATCCCTGGATGATTAAACCAGTAAATACTGAGATTACTGAAGAGCTGGTATTTATCTCTGTAAAGAGTGTTAGTGAGACAATTACTGGACTATTATGTCATGCTGTCCAGTGCACACTTTAAAAACTACCTGGTTAAAAGTTAGAAAGGATTAAAAAAGGTTTTCAAACTAACTTGTAATAGGGAAAAACCATCTATGAAAGCATCAAGAAGCTCTAATTAGTTGATCAATTAGAAGACTAAGATATTACTTGATCAGCCTCTATAAATACATGTAAGTAAAAGATTCATGTCTTATAGCTCCTTACAGTAACAATTTTTAAAACGTATCATGAGATCCAGTAACCAGAAAACAATGAAAGATGAAAGCCCAGGCTCAGGTTTACATTTCAACTACAAGCCCAAAGAAACATTGGGAAAATATTAGGAGAGAGACGGATTGTCATAATTTTGCACTTTTTAAAATTATACCTTTTTCTTTCAACGTATGCTGTATCTTACGCTGAAATCATGTGCAGCGTACAGATTGTCACTAAATGAACACAATGATCCCTTTTGCTCTTAAAATTCATCAAGCTCTGAGTGTTCCTCAAATTTCATGGTTAAACCAATTTTTTTAAAAAGCAAGAGAGTCCCCAGGAAAAAATGTTTATTTTTCTATATGTTTCTCAATTGCATGTCATCTAGAACAGTATCTGATTGCATTTCTAAGTCCTTTGCAGCCCATTCAAAACTTATTTATCATATTCAGTACTCAAAGATTAGTTCCTAAAATCTTTTTAAGAGGCATATAAACCGAGTGTCAGGAATCACGAAAGACAACCACAGATAACAGCCAGATGCAGAGCACATGGCGTAAGGCACTCACAGGCAGACTGAGTTCCAGCAGACAGTTTCTGATTAAACTCATGCTTATGATGCTCTAAACGATGCCTCTGCTATGACCATCCTAGGATAAAACCTTCCACTACTATGCGTAGCTTGATTTGAAAAGCTTTGCACTTGTTCTTGTGAAGTTTCCCCTGTACAGAGTGGCAGCTGTTTACAGCTGGACAGTCCCCCTGCATCCCTCCATGCACCTGCATGTCTGGGATGCTTATGAAAAGCTTGAGAACATTTAGGCAGTTAATACTCTCTAAAATATTTCCTTTCTAGGTGAGGAGTTTTGTCTTAATGTACTGTACTCCCCACTTGTGATACCCTCATTTTACCCATATGATTAAACCATACACTTTTGGGAACATGGGCTGCCTTTTTGCCTTAGCTCTGTATATGCTAGGGCCCGTAGAGTCCTAGGACATATCTAGGTCCAGCTGGCAATAAAAATTAAATACAGTTAACTGACAAAAGCCCTGTAGTTTACAATACTTTGATATATTTGAAAACACTGAACTATGGATAGAAAGTCTTTCGCTATTTTATGTTTACTACTGCTTCTGTCCCCAGCTAGAAAGTGTCCTTTCACTCACGATGCAGACATGAGTGTTTCAAGACTGAAAAATCACAGACCAGTTCTTGAAAATGAATTCAGCTAAGGGCATCTACAACATCAGACTTATTCAGAAATTACTTTTTCCCAATCTTAAGTTATTGTACATTTGTTTTAAGTATTGCTGTTTCCAGCAAGTCAAGGAGTCTTTTCCTACAAGGAATACTATCTACTAACTATCACATTTAAAAATTTGAAACAAACTTATCAAATTCCTACTATCAATCTTCACTTTTTGTCCTGGCCTAGTTGTTGGTACACCTCCTTTTCTCTAGCTTTCCCTTATTGTGATTTTTTTGTCAAGTTAATTGGGTGCAAGCTTCTGTTTACTTCCCAGTCAGCCTTTTCACAAATACCTTTCCTGTCCTGACATCACCATCTGCACCTGCTTAATATAAATTTCCTTGGTTTTCAACACTCTGTATAGCTATGTTACTGCCCATATACTATTTTCAGTCACTTGCTACCCTTTTGCCAGTTCTCTTGTTCTCCTGGGCCAACGGCCATTCACATTCCTTCTGTTGTCCTCTCTCAAAATCTCTCTTTCACTGTTTTTTATCATCTGGTCCCTGTATGGAGAAAACTTCCACTACCCGCTATAATCTCTCCTCGTTACCTGGCATTTTTCCTATAGTCCCGCCAAAAATAGTTTTCTGATTTCCTATAAACTGGAGTACTGCCTTGTTCTTCCCTGATTCATGGCTCAAGAAATGTTGCTGTAATAATTTTTTTCCATCTGTAAGACCATGTCTAGTTCACTGATGTTTCTAAAGTTAATCCATCAAGATATGTACTGTATGTAAATAACTATCTAATATTGTTCCCTTGACTTTCTTCTATTCTTACCTTGCATCTCATATTATTTGGTATTCTTACTTGCTGCAGGATGTCAAAATTACACAGTAAGTCTTTGTAGATGTCTCTATTAACTCTATAATATGTTGTGTTCACTTTCGGCTGCTATATACATGATGTGAGCAGCGGAAGTCTGGTATGAATAATATGAAAATAATTTTTCTAGTGTAAGAAGCAGTTTAAGAAGGTATAAATCTCAGAGGAAAAAATACATTTTAATAGTTCACTGCATTGGGAGAGCACTACAGGGTGATAACAAATAGACAAGTGGATAAAAAAGCCTATTAGCCACTGATAATATAAAACATTATTTGGTAATGTTCTCATGCTAATGTGCATCCTCATTTTAAATGAGTGAGCTATCACAAATATACACAGCTGTGCTGTTAGCGAAAAGGTAGCTATTATGTTCAACAACCGGGCCAAAGTTGAAATGGAACCTGACCCAGAATGTGAAACTACAAACAAACAGAATTGTGAAAATAATTGCAATTGCCCTACATGTTCAAGTACAAGAGACATTTCATTTACTCTTGTATGTTTAAAAAGGCACTAACAAAAGTAATTAAAAATGTATGACAGAGCATGTTAAGCTATTCATTATGTAAGAGGACATACCTTGGTACCCATATTTTCCTGTTCACCTTTTCAAAAAGTGCTTTTGCACATATAATTACATTTGAGAAGCTAATGTGGAAAGTTTACATCTAGTGAGCCTTGTTGATTAGATATCTTGCTTTCACTCCTTACAATCAATCTGTTAATCATGAAGTGTGTTACCCATGCCATTCCTCTTTGGTGGTCACAAGCTTTCAGAACTCTTTTTCAAGTTATGTGGTGCTGTAGCTTTGACAGATAATAACAACAGTGAGTGCTTCATGCCATGTCCTTCATTTCCTTCTGTCTTCAGACCATTCTACCACTCATCCTAGGAACTTAGTTACAAATGCTAAAACAAATATCAACACACCCATGCTTTGTTTAAACATTTGGTTTAACCAGACTTGATCTTGAAAAGCACAGTTTTAAGACTACAGGTTGCATAGGAGAGGTGCATTAATCAAGTATGGCTAAAAAAAAAAAAAAAAAAAAAAAAGTAATTTAGCACCAGTCTTGGTTTGCAAAGACAGAGGACTCTTTAGACTCACTGTTTATTTATTTGCCACATGAAGCATTCAGCAAGACGAGGCTGATTCAGTGAAGGAAAGTTCTTTTCAGATCATCTGAAAGGAAAAAAGAAGCTTTCAAGGGAAACAATGCTATACTCTTCATTCTGCAGAAATAACTGCAAATCTGTTTTAACTAACTTGCTAGTGTTACAAAAGTACAGCACACATAGCAAAAGAGTCATTATTTTGTTCATGGCCATCTAGGGAGAGTTCAGCTAAAATAAACAAAGACAAAATTATTCATATATTAGTGTGCATTTCAAATAAATACTGAATTTGTAAATAACATGATATATCATTACATCTTTATCTCATTAATTCATTTCTGGTAAAAGATTTGCAGTCATCTTTTGAGAAGAAACACAATCCAGACCTTACATTTATGTTGAGAAGGCTAACTTCTGACATCAAATGTGTCTGACATCACGCTTCTTTATCCATCTTATCCCAGAATACTGAAAGTCAAAAATCCTGTTATTTGTATCCACATCGATTATGTTCATCAGTGGATGCTGACACAAAGTCAAAACCTTGTTTAAAATGTGTCCTAGAACTACTTTACATAAGCTGTTCCGTGAAAAGAGGTAAATAAACAAAAAAGCAAAGCATAGTTCTGCTACTTTGCATAGTCTAGATGAAATTACTTTAATATGTAATTCCAGAATTAAACAGGTTAAAGCATTGTTATTTAATGGGTTTCAGTGATATGAACCCTTCAGAATAATAATTAAAAATTGAATAACCTTACATTGTTTGTAACTATGGTGGAGATAAGTGTTTTGATTAATTCAGTTATAAAGGAATTTTCCAGAGCTGCAAATTTACTTTATTAAATTACTAATTATCGCTATGGATGGATGTGCTGGGAAATGCTTGTTTTGCCCAGTCCATCCTGAGGACTGTGCAAATTAGAATGAGTGAATCAGTATTGTTATTTTTAAGCTACATATACATGTTTCTCTTCCTGTTAATTCTCAAATTAAGAATATTCTAGAATATCTACTGGTTTCTACTCTTTCTATTGAGAAATTAATTTCCCATACAAGCTTGTAAATCCATGATTCTGTCTCTTCAAGCAAATGGTTTTTTATCTTAGTGGCAATTAAAATACAAGTGAAAAAACATGTATTTGGATTGGAAATGTAATCTTTGTTTTCTTCAATAAAGTTAAAAAGAAGTGCTTTTTATTATTTCAGGATTAATTAAGAGTATCTCTTCTCTAGTTTTTTTTAAGCATCTCAATATTGACAATTAATGGGAAAAACAGAGAAGACATTCACAGCATTGTTGGGGAAAGATGTGTCATCTTCTTTTTTTTCCAAGCAGCCCAAAAGCAGAGCCTTTCAGTCAGATGTGAGACTCACGTTCAAACACACACCTGTTCTTTTTGATGGGATTTGAACTCTTATATCCCAGGAGAGTATTTTTACCAACAGGTCTCAGTACATTTCTCAGTAAATTGTTCTCAATCTCTCTTCTTGACACCAACACTTTTTATAGAAAAGTGCAATATATATTGCATTAGAAAGGGAAAAAGAACTATTTTACAGCTAATAGACAGCTTATTTGCAAAACCCAGTTTTCAGTCGGTACCTCAATTAAGATGCATTTTCTGCAAGTGGAACAGTAGGAGAGACCATGAGAGACAGCATGCTCACAATTTGCCAATGAAAAGTTTGGACAAAAAAAAAGAAGAATCTGTGGTTAAAAACTGTGAGAAAGCATTGCCTATTTCTAATTTTTCTGAAATATTTCTTCTTCTAAGCAATTGGAAAAATCAAACTCAAAAATCAAAACCAGTTTCACATTAAATAAATTTTTAATATCATAAATAAATAAACTGGCTATATTGTGGATCCAAAGGCCATCTAAGTGTTTCTGAAAAAGCATTGTGATTTTTACAGTTGGAGAAAATACTTGCAAAGCTGGATTTTAAGACACATCCACTTCACTGTCTTCAAATAGCAAATTGGCTCAGTACTGGCTCTGATATCTGAAAATATTACTGTTTTTAGTTAAAGTTTGCACTTGGAAAAAACTTATGAGGGTTTGCAGATGTCTGTCTTATATTCGGCTGTATTTTTTCTCCTTCTTGCTTGTTTTTCCTAGCAGACCCATATTAAACCAAATGAAAACAAACAAGAAACTTTCCCACAGCTTGGTCAATACACCACACTAGCAAAAGATCACAGTGCAGCTCCAGATCAATTGTGTAACTGACAGAGGCTACAGAAAGATAATCACTTCTGTTTTTCTGTTGAAGTGTTGAAGGAGCCGACATATTGACGAGCATGAATTAGCAAACAATAGTCTAACTATAGAAGTGAACCCTGGTTTAATCACATTATAAACTTGAGATGACAAAATATTTGTAACTGCCAAAAGGGGCCTGTAAATGCAGAATAATGCCAGGCCATGCAATCCCTGAAATAGCCCCAAGCCTCCCTGTATGACAAAATGGCACAGACAGACACAGAGAAATGATTTAAACTATCGGTCTCAAAGGAGTACAGGGGTATCCCAGTGACACTTGGTTAAATGAATAAACTGTGCTTCATAAGAATATAAATGATGTTTAGCGATCTCACTGCTGTGAGATCATGGAATCATAGAATCACAGAATCGTTTGCGTTGCAATGGACTTCAAAGATCATCTAGTCCACCCCCCCTGCCATGAGCAGGGACATCTTCAACTAGATCAGGTTGCTCAGAGCCCCGTCCAGCCTGGCCTTGAATGTTTCCAGGGATGGGGCATCTACCACCTCTCTGGGCAACCTGTGCCAGTGTTTTACCACCATCATTGTAAAAAACGTCTTCCTCATATCTAGATGACTACATTGCCTGCAACTTCAGATTTACCTGAAGGAGTCAGGTAAGTACTAGTTCAAGGTTGTCTTTACTGGGCTCCACAGCATGACATTGGCACATTCCAAAGAGCTGAGGGACACAGCTCCCGGTGACTTTCAGTGCAGTTGCCATAGCCCACTCTTGTTTTCTAGGTGGGTGTGACTGAAAAGTAAATATTTTTGCACTGATATAATGTTAGATGTACACGTGAGATATACACACACATTTTTATGAACAATGCTTCCCAAAGAGCTAAAGCAAATTTTAAATAAGGAAAGCATAAGCAGTAAATGTTGAAACTACTTTAGGGAATCATTCAAGAGAGCCCAAAAAGCAAGGCAACTCATCAGGACACTAGCAAGACAGCCATCTGGCAAGCCCACACCATTTCCAAAGCAACAGCCAGAGCAGACGGTGGCAGCTGCCAGCTGATTAGATGTTGTAGCCAATGAGATACTACTTTCCATATATTTATATCTAACTCCACTACTATCTAAAACATACATTTTCTTCATGAAAATAGAGTATACAATGGAAAACCAACGTGAGGAAGACAAAATTGTATGTTTGATGTTTAAATGGGAAAGTTATACTCCATATTCCCAGAGTCTGCAGGGATCTGAACCATAGTTCACCATCTCTGCTTCAAATACTTGAAGGGATATAGAATATGAATAAACTTGAACCTTTGAAAAAAGGCCTTTATTCTACAGAAATTCCTTGCACACTATCCACACAGAGCTCTGCAGTTTTTTTTCAGGCACTGGTTATGGAAGACCACCTGTGCAGATCAGATTATAAATTCAAAAGGAAACACTGACAGGATCAGCTCTTGGTCTTGAAACCACCTTATGAGACTGCCTGAGAGTGGGTGCTTTAAGGTACAAAGTCAGGACTCCTGTGATACAAGCAGCTCCCACCCTACCACCCAAACCAAAGTCCAAACTATTGCTTCCTCTGGAAGGGCCACCACCATTGCTTGAAGGCAAGGGCATGAATGAAAGATGGCTACTCATGCTCTAAATACACTGTTTTAAAATCAGGTCCCTGAGCTATGTACTGGCTCCTGGCCAATGAGCTGCAAGAATTTTTACGAAGGTTAAAAATAGCATATTTGCACACTGTTAATTATATATAGTGAACTAGACTATTTATAGCAGCTGTTCATGTTTGCAGTAATTTAAGCACTTCAGTGGCTCACTGGGCATTTATTGCTAAGCTTCTAGGAGGTGTACTAAGGAAAAGAATACAGAAATACTGTAAAACACTAATCTTGTCTCTCAAGGCTATGAAATTCAAATGGCCACACAAGTCTTTTGATGCTAATTCTGCTTTACAGGCTATTATTGGGTACCAAGTTAAAACTATGACGTCTTCAAAAAAACATTAGATGACAGATTGACTGGAATGTGAGATGTGAACAAGACTTCTCCAAATATTTTATTAAAAAAATCTCACTGTTCAAAGGCAACAAATTAAAAGTGTTACCCAAAGTGTATTTAAAGACAATTCAGCAGATGTGCACTTAGCCTCACAAGCACTTGAATGTGCAGCATAGGACAGGAAACAAGACTCTTCAGCATAGTAATCCAAAGAGATAAAGAATATGCAAGAAAACCTGTATTTGATTGAAGCATAAGATGATTAGATTTTCCTTGAATAGCGGGTGTCCCTGACAATACTGGCTTAATTAGATTATAAGCAAGCTCTGTCATGGACCACTACTAAGACACCTCCCTCCCAAACTTCAGCATTCCCTGTAACACTGGGCCTCCCCTCTCCAAAGCAACATTCTGTCTATAAATCACACCAGCTACTGCATTAGCTGTCTCATGATGTAAACAAATAGGGGCTAAATATTCAAGCTCCTATTTTTGTAGATAGAAGATATTCTGTTTAAATTGTATTCATGGTGATTTTGGTGATCTAATTAAAATTCCAGTTAAATCAAAGAGCCACCTAATTTCATGACCTGTTTTTTTTTTTTCTTTTATACCTAATAGAATTTCTTCTGTTGCTCAGTATAAAATTTTCACAGCCAGAGTTGTTTCTCTGAAGTTGAAGTTCTCAAACTTTATCTCTTTGGAGAGGACAGCCTTCTGGAATGGTTCAAACTCTCAACTTGTTACTTCATCATATTTTTCATTATACTTTCAGCTCTTCAAGATCTCCAAGTCTACAGAACCTAAAAAGGCAATTCTGAGTTCAAAAGGATTTTCTTTTTTCCAAGGTCAAGTCTAACCCAATCTCCAATCTCCTTATTTCTTCCCTTTCCACACCCAAGGGATGCCACCTTAAGGAAAGGCGGAAAATTACACAAAGAACAAAAGAGTCTGAGATATTCCTGCTTGTGTTGCTTGTTAAGCCTGTAATCTACTTTTGCAAAGACGAACATACAGTTTTGGCTATCTGTATTGCCAGAGCCTGCTCTGGAAGAGGAAGGGCAGGAAGGGAACTTTGGGGCAAAATAGTTCCTGCAGTGCTACTTCTCACAGCACATATATCTGGGAAGATAGCGATGGATTTGAATGAATGCAGAGAGAGAAACAAAGAGTTGGGACAAGTTATACTCCTCACTGAGTGAAGAAGACAAAAGACATCAGACCACAAGCAGGTCCTCGTCTTCTTGAAGAAAGCTAAACAAATACATTGTCTCTAACTACAGCTAGACTGAAAAATTACAAATTAATGCTACACAAAAAAAAAAAAAATCTATGTTAAAAGAACATTATTAAAATTGCCATTCAAATGCTGTAATTCAGACTTAGGATATGACAGAACTGTCTGTACAGACATCATCATTCACCTCCCATCTGCTCCAGGAATATATCATCTATGACAACATTTTGTTGCATAATCATGCTCTGAGTGCAGATCTATCAAATCTCACAGACCAACAGCTAAACACAGATAACGGGCTCACATCCCATTCCCTCCCACTGCAACCTTTCAGCACAATGTGGGACCTTCCTCTTGCCCTGTGTCTTCTCCTCAAATTTGGTTTCCCCAAATGCATGGATCTGAGGCAGTCTGAGTGCAGCTACAGATGACACACTAGGACACGAGTTGTGCCTGGTGGGTAGTATGCCTCCCAGTGCTTTGTCACTGTGGCCCAGATCATCTCAAGGTGTCCAGATGTACAAGACTGAGTACAAAGAGAGAGAAAAAAATGAGGCATACATAATTTGTTCAACTACAGAGCCTGTCAGATTTGATGTGCAGAACGGACTATGTTCAGCTAAAGGGCTTGGCTATTTCCTGCACATTCTTCAAACCTTTTTATGTAGGCAGTATGATTAACTTACAATTCTTCCTACAGAGGTCCTCAACAGAATTTCTGCAGACTTTGTGGATATTCAACCATCTTCCCAAAACACACCTATGAAAGAAGCTAGTGACATTAACCTTGTATGGCTGAATTTGAAGTAAATGATAAAGTCACAGTTCTTCTCACACACTATTCCCAGGACTGGGACCCTGCCTCACTAAAGAGAACCCTAACTAGTTATCCTGTTCTATAAATTAGTTCCTGATGTACTTGGCCAGTCCAGGTCATTCTCTTCCACTCTAATCCCTGCTCTCATCATTCTCCTTTTGAACAGCTGACTCCCAATTTCACATTTCTTCCCCTTTCTCCAATCCTAACAGCAGGATCTCCATCATTCCTCACTCAACTATCACAGCAAAATCCAATATTTTGGTTTTTTGTCCTAATTAATTACCAGCTGCATTCTCCAGTTCCTTCTCCAGTTTTCTTTTCTGACTCTCCCCATCTTTGTCTCACCACACTTTGAATTTATCCAGTTTTGCCCTTCTGCTTTTACTTTACTCACCACAGCAAGAACAGATTACTTGCCCTCCTTCAGAAGACCAGGCTCACCAGAAATCAATTTATGGAAAAGTCTTCTGTAACTCCTATAGCCTTGACCTTCAGCATCCTCCAATATTTTGTAGCAGTTAATTATTCAGCATGGTCATTTCTGAGCTACATGGATCATGTTCAGTTATTCTATAGGGATGATACAGATGTAGCTTGAGCACACTTTTCAGATCTGAGGAAAATCAGGGTGAATACAAATGGCAATTTAATTTTTTTACCATTTTAACTATGGAAATTTTAAAATTCTCTACAAAGTATTTCAGTTCTCACAGAGATTGCAAAAAAGTTCCCCCTGACAAAAAGTGAACCTTTTCTCTCAACAGCTGGGAAGGCTGGAGAATTTGAAAGATATAATCTCAGAACATAACAACATGGGCAAAACAAAATATCTTTACTCTAATAGTGCAACAATGTGTGAGGTGCAAAGGAGAGAGAATAGCTGAAGAAAATGAGTATCCTTTTGGCTGAAATTTTCAAAAAAAAAAAATTCACACATGCAAAGTAAATGTTTGAAAAGCTACATACCCATTAATGTATACTGCTCAGATCAGTTTCCAATTGCCACTTATTGCAAGGAAATGTTGTAAAAGGTTCTATACAATCACGTTTATGTATCTTTTAACTTCTGTTTTTCTGTGGGAATTAATTTTTTTACCAGGAAATGTTTGTGACATTTTGCAAATTATGTTTATAACTTAGATTATGAACTAGAAACTCTATTTCTTTCTAGATTCAACAAAAGTTGGTCAGGAGTGGTTTGTGTGCAGTCACTCTTGACTTGGGACAGAAGGATGGATTCATGCTTTCCTAAATTTTCTTTCAAACTTATTTTATCTGATTAACACAACCCTTTTGAGAATTCCTACACCTACACACCTTTACAAATACAAATATGGACATTCACAACATCAGTAGCCTAAAATAGTCACTTTTGTGCCAACAGCACATGAAGAGAGTCAGTAACTGCTTATGCTGACTGCAGCTTAATTTATCAAACTGAGTATTTTGCCTCTAGCCATTTCAGTTACTAAAAGTCATGCAAAGATACCACAGAAATTAAAAAATCTGAGGACTGTTGAGGCTACATTTCCATTAGCAAGAGGCAGAGGTGCCAACAGAAGCAGGCTTACAGGTGGAACAATTAGTACTGAGGACCTACTGTTTGCAACAGTGGACAAATGCGTATTATGGGTGTTTTACTATGGACTAGCCGTTCTCTGGTCCCATGGCCAGTTAGCTGGTAGAATAGGTGAGTGCATCTTCTGACTTAATTTCATCAGAAAGGAGCTAGTTCCTGTCCAGTCTGTCCAACTGAGAGACTCACATCAAAAGAACACTCCTGGCCCAAACCAGGAACCTGATGTAGGTACACCCTGACAATGAGGTTTCTGAAGCTATGGTACAAACCAAGACTGACCCTATTGAAGGAAAGTAAGCAAGACCTAAATTGGGACCCTGTGACAATATTACTGAGCTTTAAAACTGGATTTCCAATGCTTACATAAAGGTTTATATTTGCCTACAAGGAAACTGAAAGAAAGCAGACAGCCTGAGATCTGAGTAGGTAAATTACAGATGATGCTCATCAACATTTTGAAGAATTACCAGGAACCGTTACCTTAGCTGGATAAGCTAGGTAGACTGTAAATTCATTACTATCTTACCTGAACTCTCCAGATGCGCTGTAGGAAGAGAAAACCTACTTTACTTTTTGTTGGGGTCATGCAGGGCTAGATGCAGAGAATTTGGGTGGACTGTGTGACACGAGGAATTTATAAACTCTTGCAAGGTAGCCAGAAGCTACCAATTTCTAGATTCCCAGAAGTCCCTATTATAACTGAATTCTAAAAATTAGAGAAGAAGCTGTGGTGTAAACATATGTATTGTTCTCTTTTAATGCCTGCAGCCCAAGTAACTCTTATCCAAATGTGGTGTATAAATTAATTCTTCTGATGAGCAAAGGAGATTCTCTGCTTATTTATCCAGTGTGGGTGAAGGGACCTGGACGTGTGTGGAAGGGTTTGGGGAGTTGTTTGTTTAGTTTAATGAGTAAAATTTCTGTATTGAATTTACAAGTATACATGAAATTTCAAGCAGACCATTATTTCTTTGCAAAGCCTCATGGACGTATACCCTGACAGACTTTAACAAAGAAAAGCACACTATATAATTTCTCCCTTCTACTTTTCCATAGAATGAAACAATAATAAAATTAAAACTCCCATAGCAAAATCTGTAACTTTAAAAACCAGTATTCAGCAAATATGAAAAAAAATACAAAGATGATTCAGGCTCTTTCTCCATGGCAAGCTTTTCTGTCTTCCCAACTCAGCCAGCTAAGGTCAGTCTTTGGAACAACATTTCAGTCAAAAAGCTACAGAAAATCAATAGGAATATTTTCTTTGTAAGGCACCATTTCTTGTTTCACATTGAAAACTTAATAACTTTAAAGCAACTCATCCTTCCCAGGGGAGTACTTGTCAGAATCTTAAATCTACTACCTGAGCTCTGTGCTGTATGAACTAGACAAGAAAACTGTTATACAACATGATACAGTATAACTCTGTGTTACATTAACTTTGTTTAAGTGAAATTCTGTCAGGTTACCCTGGGATAGTCAGAAAGTCAAGATGTCACCCAGTAAAGGAAAAAGAAGATGAATGGATAACAGTATTGTCCAGCTGGAGGCTGCTACCCAGTAACTTATGCAATAAGCACTTATGCAATAAGCAATGCAATAAGCACAGAAGTATTAATAATTCTTGTTAAATTAGTCTGCAGGATCTCAGCCCTACTCCAAATGGCAATCTCATGGCTACACATTTCATTACATTTTGCTGTAACCTCCATATCCCCCACCTCATTCCAAACCCCATCTTTTCCTAACCCTGTTGGCTGACCCACCGCTGATCTACACTCCCTCTCCACTACATAGCCCTCCCTGTTCAGACTCAGCTATGTGTTTTCAAATGGAGGCATACAATGATTGCACATCATTAGTGTCTCTAAATTGCTTTGTCTCCAGGAGAGGTCACCCACATGCTATAACACAAGCCCTCAGCAGGACCCTGAACTGCTGAATCAACTATTTCCAGTCAGCAGGGTGCTGCTGGAGTGCTTCAAGCCTTACCAGTGAGGGGTAATGGCCTGCATTATGTGGTATGAAAGGAAAGAAAGACTCTCTTTTTTAGAAGACTTCCTTAGCCCAGATTCTTAAGGCACAGCTGCACTGGCAAAGGGTTATGGCACAAGAATGTGACTGAAGAAGGACAAAAAGCAAGACCAAAGTTTCCTCAGCTGGTTTTGCTGCCAGAGACAAAAGAAATACCCATCTAGTCTGCTCAGGTGGTGTCCTGGAGAGCAGGACAGTGATGGGGCAGGAGCAGGAGACGTTCACAGGCTGGGCAGCTCCATTTCCTACCCACACCCAGGCCTGTCCTCTCAGCTTTGTGAGGCTTCATTCTCAGGGCAGCCGTGTCCCTTCTCTTCTAAGGAAAGGGCCTTGCAGAGACATCATCATTTTGGAATGTTTGGAAAAGCCTGTCCTGAGGCCTGCCAGTTTCTGACACTATGCAGTCTTGCCTGTTTACGTGCCCAAAGAGAAAGTCCTGTCATAAGTATTTGTTCTAGCAGAAGTTGTTTTGTGGGGAAGAATATGGAAGCCCTATTTCAAGTACTCTTCCTTCCTTTATCTTTGTCTCAGGTACATTGACATGATATTAACCTCATCTCCAAGTTTAAAGGACTTAATTCCATATTCCTTTGTGACTGGTAAAGAAAGAAGCAGGAGACAAATTTAACTACAATGTGAGGTACAATTATTTCAATTACCACCTCCTGCCTAAATGAAGTCTATTCCTTCAAAGACATCTGCAATTTTACACTCATTTGCTCTTAAAATAGCATTAATTATAATAGTTTCACTGGAAATGATAAAAGAATACATGAAAAAAATTAAATAATTACATAAATTTTAAAAATTGCATACATGTTTCATTTATAAATTAGTTATTTACCTTACAAAATTAATCATGCGGCCAAGAACAAAGCTAAACAAGTATCTCATGAATGTGACATGAGATTTTATTCCCTTTTTTACATATATTGTAAGAGTCATAGTAATAAGGGATCCCATTCTGGAGGCCATTTTACAAAACAGAATAGATGAATCTTAAGTAGTTGATCCTTACAAAAAAACCCACCGTACAGTGATGTAACTCACAAGGGAAACTATCACGCTATGATTTTGGTGTTTTCTTCTGGGATGCAGATCACAGGTGTTAGTGGGCCTATTTCTCTGTGTGGGATTTTCCTGGGGTGTGGAATAAAGAAATGAAAGAACAAAGAGAAAATAAAGAGAGAGAGAAACAAAGCAGAGGAAGAGAGGAGAGAAAGAAAGATTGTTGCACTGTCAGAAAAGGAGCAAACTGTCTGGGAAGCTGGCAATGGTGCTCCATGCAGGGTCCCAGGACACCAACTGCAAAAAGCCTTCTAGGAAAAACATAGATAAAGGCCAGGTAGGAAGAAAGACAGGTCTTTGTGATATTTTCCATATAGAGACAGTATTTGTCATTTGCTATGTAAATATTTTATTTCAGTTACATGAAATGATAGTGAATAAAGCCCTTACAAATGAGAAAATACTTCAGCGTAGCAGGTATACAGGATTGAATTGTTTTAGTTAAAGACAACCCTGTTGTAAGGATGTTTGTAACTGAATTTAGTCAGAACAGAAAATGAACTGACACAAACAGGCACATTTCTGAAAGATCTATTTTAAAATATAATCCATATTTTTTGTCTAATCCTAGGAAATTGTTTCTGCACCCAGAAAAGGCAGGTGCTGTAATTTAAGGTGAATAAGCAATAAAGTAATTCAATTTCTGCTTAGACTGCCAGATTCCATTCAACCTTACCTGTGGAAATCACCCTCCATGTAACCAGAGAGAAATAGAATGTAAAATGTATAATCCCAGGGTGAACAATCTGCATATAAAAAATTTCATTCCCATACTTAGCCAGAAAAAGTACAGTGGACATTGACAACAACAAAGTGCAAGGAACCTTTAATGTGTCTGCTCCACAGCACAGACTGATGCCACCGCTTTGCTGGGATCAGTGTCAAAGACATCCCTACGGCAGGGTACTCCTGTGCAACATATTTACTGGCTTCCCAAGACATGTACATACCTAAATACATACTGATTCTGCGCTAGGAGCTTGTAAGACTGAGTCAGGAAGACAGAAAAGAGTATGTTCCATTTTTTTTCAGAACCATATTATTTGTACCATTGAGAGCTAAGGATGGAGTTTGTCATGATTCTGCAGTGAATGTGGGTGACTGGGTTTAACAGGATGAATATCAATGAAATCAGAGACTGAAATTCTCTGTATAATGTTGAAGAATCTCCTGTGTTAGCATTGTACTAAACACAGTGGCATCATTCAACAAATAATGAATCAGATCCCAGATGACTGATTACCTCTAAATCAAAAGCACATACATTGATTTCATTCTTCATCTGTAGGAAAATTTGCAAGTATTTTATTGGGTAACCACAGTCTATATGTCCATTTACAACTCAGCAACTCTGTATAGGACATGTGAAAGCAGGGACTGGATTTTAAGAGTAACCCCTGAGTATTGTCAGTGGCATTATGGGCAAAGAAATTGTACACACATAATAAATCTGGCTTAAAAACAACTACCATCTTTTCCCTATTATTTCAAGAAGTTAGGTGGTAAAGAGGATAGAAAATCTTAGCTTTGTGGGCTCACTAAAGGCATATTTTCTTATTAGAATCTTGCTGAAGGAGGAGATTTAGTGTACCAGGGCCAGGAGATTACCCTTTCTGACAGAGTGGTGATTAGTGAGTGATATAAAAAGTGGGTGGAAGCACTGGTGAATCTTGTGCTCCTCAGAGATGTTCTATCTGAGTAGAGAGATTGCTAGATAATAAGAAGTGCTGGTTCCTTGTTCCTCTCCATCTCAAATAATTCCCAAAGTAAATCTTATATACAACAACTCCCACTATCTGACCTCTGATGTTTCAATCCTTTTCTCTGTCTCTGCATTATACTCTTCATCATTCCTCGGTGCTTCTCATATCAACATATCATAGTTGTTAAAATCCTGCAAGAGCAGCATGATAAAAACACCTAGACAAATAGCTAAAGAATATGTTTAAACCTGAAATATTACCATATTAAAAATGTAATTATTTTGTTAATTGAACATTTTTTCTGTTGCTTAATCAGATATTAACAGAAACAAACAATGATTCCCAAAAACAAGACAGAAACACGTTGTGTAAAAATCTGTCAGATTTTTTCCATTATTTCTTTTTTTACACAGATAAGGTAAAATTGTGGGGAAAAAAAACTCAAATGCTTATCCCAAATCAACTTCATTCATTCTCCACAGTGATACAAACAGTTCTCTGTATGCCCTCAACGTCATAGAATATAGTTTAAGTAGTTTTAAAATTTAAAAGGAACGTTCACAAATAGGAAAAATATATAGAAATTGGTGATAGTTTTATTTTCTGATTTTCCTTTACTTTAAAGTTATAAAGATATGTCATATGTTTTTATTAGTCAACAATCTTTAAGATTGCACCTAAAAGCTCTGCCAATGATATCTAAGTAACTGTCATGCAGAAATTTCCTCTTCCTACATTGAATGACCATTACTTCTAGACTAGGTTCTAATGCATGATAAGTTGCCACTTTGAAATCGTGGATTGAAATACTGTGACCACAATTCTGTTGACACTTTTCGAGAATTACTAGTTCTGGATAGGTGTCTTTCTTCCTCTACTGTGGCATCACCATGTAAGTGACAGTGAATACAAGAGACCCCAAGAGACGGGGATCTGAAGTGGTTCTCCTAGAAAATGGTCTTGATGCCTTTTCAAAGGACAGAGAAAGTAGGATCTGGGTCCAGAGAAATGTAAACTAGATAAGCTATCTAAAGATCCCAACATTCACAGAGATGTCTCCTTTGTCATTTTTAACCCATGATCCAGTGGTGAATTCCCTGATATACTAATTTGAAAATGATCCTCTTGGTTACCTACATGAACAGCAGCACAACAGCTAATTTAACAGGACTCTCTTGCCAGAAATTGAGACATGGGTGACGAATTAGGATGGTATGGAAATGGTGACAACATGCAGCTGACTGTTAATGTCATATTTCAATAGGATATTTCTCCAGGGCCATGTCAGCTGGCCTAACCTCTACCATGCACCAGCAGATGTGGAGCAGAAAGAGACATTCCCAGTAAGTATTCTTGGAGAATACCGCTAACAAAAGGAACAACAGACAAACTGTCCAGTCCTCCCTAAGAAGACAACTTTGCATGGTATGAGGCTTACACTAGAGGTCAAGCTAAAAGAACTGAATGACCGTTTAGTGTGTGCACAGAATCTGATGGACTTTAAGGGACAGAAAGGACCTGGAAATCTATGGCCAGGGAGCTCCAAACCCACTTAAATGAAACACCTGAGGTATATTTCTAACAGGTGTCTGTGAATCATGTAAGAAGAAGCTTGACTCAAGATCAGGGCATGACTTATGGCAGAGGGGGTCTGAGAGAGTACAAACAATGTTTTGTGTCTTCCTCCCCACTGTGTCAACCAGGGGACCTCATGAAATCCTGAAGAGTGGCCGATGGGCTAGACAGTCTGAATGGTCTAGACAGTCTGAATGGTCTAGACAGTCTGAATGGTCTGGATGGAGACTCCATGACCACCTCTGGAGTATCTGTTTTGTTGATGTGATTGTTACTGTCTAAATAATCTTACAATCTGGAGATAAAACAACTAATCACTAGAGTAGTCTAATGTACTGAGTGTATTATGAACATCATACAAATAGGAGACACGGTACAATAAAAGACATATTCTGCATAATAAATTTGTATTTCAAAGTTCCCATGCAAGATCCTAGGTCTTCTTCAAGAAAAGGGAACACAAAGTCACCTTTCCAGTTCTCTGGAGAAGTGTAGCCATTAGGCAGATCTGTAAAAGGGTAGGCACCACACCTGTGCTGTTAGAGAACACTGATACAGAGCATAGTGATAATTTTCATTCAGGAAGCACAGTTGGCTGTCAACCAGTGTTTCTACTCCTTAAGTTTTAAAGAAGATGAGCCATGAGGTTTAGCAGGAACTCAAAATTGTGTATTTGCACGGTATTTGCACTCATGTAGCTCAATGTGTGACTTTTTGAGATTACCTGAAAACAGTCTCAAATTCTTTATTGCTTAAATAGTGAACCTAGACACCTGTTGATGCTGCTGGGCTCAAAACCTTGTTCTTAGGCACTGCAATATTTAAGAGTAATTTCAGGAAGCAGAAGGGATTTTATGTGTAGATCTTATTTTCCTCAGTACTTTATCAACAAAATATCAGCACTTATTTTAATTCCAGAGGTGATCATTAGCTGAGGAGCAAGCAGACACTAGGAAAATGAGTCAAAATAAAACTTTGAGAAATAAATACATCTTTATGACAGCTGCAGGTACATATGCATCTTTAATTTACCTGATCTTGTTTTGATTGTTTTATAATCCCGTGTCACTCAAATGGAATTTTATGAAAGTGTTCAGGTCCCTGCACACATCTGTAATGACACTGTTCCTGCTGACCTTTCTGTCAAGAAAGATGTCGACATTTTTTGAAGATGCAATTGACCCTCGAAACCTCATGTCTTATTACGACAATATAAAGCAAGTAGATTTGTGCCCCAGCTCAATTTCCATCCCAGTAAGAGGAAAGATTTAATGCCCTTAATGTCCAGGTGAGAAATCTGGTGACACATATGGAATTCATTTAATAATTGTTACTCTTCCCGCAACCTATTAGCAGATGCTACAGTAATAGCCCATCACGGCATGTGACAGAAAAATGCATTACTTCAGTCAAGAAGGGTTTCAGTTCCTTTACTACTTAGATTTTTTGGCAAACAACAAAAGCTTCCTTGAGAAAGGAAAAAGAAAAATAAATAATACACAAATGTGTATTACGTACATGCATTATTATATAAGTGCAAATAATACACATAAACTAACTGCCTTTTGACATGACTTCATGACTCCTACCATAGCCCAGAAAAGGAGAATGGGGCCTAGAAAGAAAAGTCAAACAGTTAGAAACACCTTCCAGAAGCATTACAGAAAAGAAGACTCTCCATGTGTCTGTCTTTTGCTGTGCAAAATAATTAAGAGTGGAAGCTAAACAACAACTGTCTGGCAATTGTACTTTTTGGTACAAATAGCTTTCTCTGGGTTTCTCTCAGTAGGAAAAGCCCTGTAATGTTTTTCACTGACCCCTTTTATATAATCCTCCAGTTTCATTATTTCTTCCAATTTCTTTTTGTCTTTGCTCTTGCAAGCTTTCAGCGTCTCCTCCAAGGCAAAGGAAAACTAGTCTAACCTACAATTAAAGGGCAATACTGAACTACTCTTGGTGAGCAGATTAGACAAAGAAGAAACCAAGAATATGTTAAAAATATTCTGCAGGTATTTTCTGTTTCCACATGAAATTCCTCAGCTAAATGCAATTGCAGATACATTTCTGCAAAGTATAAGAAAACAATGTTAATATTTTACACTATAACTATTTATAGATATTATATCTTTCTAAGAATATTTCTTTTGTGTATATAACATTGAAGTCTCTGAAAGAAGCAGCTGAATGGATAGATGTATTTTAAAGAGATCTTGCCAGCCAACAGATCACACGGATTGCTGGTTAGGTAAAAAACACACATTTGAACACAGAATTAAATAAAAGGTTGCTTAGCCCAACATACACTGTCTACCCATAGGCCACTGATCATGCTTAGGGAAAGAGTACAAGAAACAAGGTGACCAAAGATTGATCTTTTCCCTAGTGGATTACCCAGCTTCTTGAAAAGAGATATTGAGGGACATCTTCAATCAGAAGTTGTAGACAGACTATCATCAGTTACTCCATAAATCCATCCAGCCATTATTAAAACCTGTATAGTCTTTTGGCCTGTCCAGTATCTCAAAGCAGTAAATATCAAAGTTTAATTCTATCTGATCAGCAGCTCTTCTTCATGTTTTGAACAGGATGCCTGATGGTTTCACTGGATATCTCTTCCTGCTGATGTGAAGTAAAGAGGAAGGTATAATTTTTACAAGCTGTAAGATTATAATATTTAGTGTATGGCAAAAATCCTGTACTTCTTACCATTTTGTTATTCTTCGTTATTCCTGTTCTTCTATGTCCAGAGTGAGCAGTGCCTCATCCAGCACGTGCAGATGGAGTATATCCTGCTACAACAAGCCCGGGGCAAAATTGTGGCTTCAGCCTTCCTACTAAGCAGCAATTCTCATAATTCTAACCTTCACCACAACTGGGCTCAAGTATTAATTTCATGCATAAAGTGCCTAAATAACAGATTTTAAGGCATAGAAAAGAAATAATAGACACTAAAATGCAGTTCTCTCCCAACCTCCAAGTTATAGATTTATACTTATGATTTTTAGAGTCCTTGTTTTAATTTTAGAATAAGCCAGCTATGTTTGCTTTTTTTACAGAAATATTCTTTTTCTAATTAATCTTGCAATGTTCCTAGTCAAGCAAGTTTATTTAAGAAATTACAGTCTGTCATAGTGTCAGATTGTAATGTCATAAACAGAAGAATTTGCCCTTCAAGTGACAGCAAAAGAAGTTGTGTTAAGTTGTATGTAGAGGGAAAGATTTCTCATTGAAACATACTATTTCTTCAATAAACACAAGTGGAACATACTAAAAAATGAATTGCTTTTTCTGTCAGTTCCTCTTTCTTGTAGTGAAAGTACTTGTTCTAATGCACAAAATTCACAAAATAAAAAGAAGTTTTAAAATCCTAAATAGTACTGTGTTTAACATACTATTTAGGATTTTAAAACTTCTTTTTATTTTGTGATAAATGTGTAAATTAGCTGTTAAGGTCTGTACCACATGTACTAAATCACAGCTTCACTGATGAACAAATTTAACAAACCTTCAATAGCAAGCCATTCACGTAAATAAAATAGAAGCTGTTTGATCTTTAATGAGATAAGAGTGGTATATACCTTTATGTTTTCTGGACAAAGCTAAACATATTGAAGAGAGTGCTCTTAAATAGTGCTGTATTGAACACCGTGTTGGACTCCTATTGTTTTCAGGCAGGTCCATTTAAGTTCAGAATACATTCATACCTAGCAGATAATAACATCACTGCTTGTGATGTGAACCCTGACACAGAGCATTTTATACATGAAAGGCAGAAAACCCTCCTGGTTGATCCCTTTTATCTAGAGTTCACAATTTGAAAGTAAGGACTTGAAATAAAAATGCAACACAATGCCAGCTTAAGAAACCACGGAGAATCTCCTCCCTTCTTAACATGTTTTAATATCTTTGGATATAAATACTTGTTGTAGAGAAATAAATTTATGCTTTTATCATCTTGAGAGGATAACCATGGGATTTCGTCAATTCCCAGGGTGTAATTAAGTGACTGAGATAAATAGATGTATTTCTCTTTTCAGTAAGCTCCCATGATTATACAAATGCCTGAAGTGTGGCTTCAGTCATTGTACTATATAGTATTTCAATATGAATGCCTTCCAATATGACCATGATTATCACAAAGCCAAATATATCTTATAGTTTTGTCATTTATTAACCATTTGAAAATCATTCCTGGACATCTAATACAGATTAATTATTGCCAAGTAATAAATCAGGAGTCCTAGTGAAAAAGAGGAATACTGTAATATCGTCCTGGAACTGACAAATACGTAAAACACAGCCTATCTCATTTATTTCAGAAGTATATCCCAGAAATAACTCCTCAGCTTCTCTGATGGCTTTGCGAAGATGGCACAGGAAGGCTCAATCAAAAGACATACAATGACAAATTCAGCATTACTGAGAGAAACGGGAGCTAGTCCTAACTGGAAGACTGCAGTCAATAGTGTTTAACAAGTATAAGGAAGCCATAAAATTAATGTTTCTATAAAAATGCAACCACCACTACAAAACAAAACAGTTATTCTGAATTTAGAAAATAAAATTGAACTGGTTTTGCAGATTTTTTCTACAGATTTGTTTGTCTCCCTTAGACAGTGATTAGGTCCAGGCTATAGCAAAGCAGGGAAGACTGTGCCACCATCACTGTGTGATATTGACTTCAAAAAGGCCTTTTGCTAGACAGTGACTTGGCTTATTTTCTGCTAGCGAAGAGAAAAGGAAAAATAATTATTACGGTTAGGATTATTTTGCAAAGCATCTAGGGACTGACGTAGTTCTTAACCTAGGCTGAGTGCTGATTAAGCTTCATGGGATGAAAAGTGTGAAGTGCAGGATCCATTCACCTCCAGGCCGATGTACATACCTGTATAAACAAAGGCAAGCTCTGGCTGCCACTAAATGCATCAAATTTCTGTTTGTGTTCAGTACTTGTACGATCACCTGCAGCCAACTGTGTCTGGTTCTGGGCTCCCAGGACACAAGAAAAACATTAACACACTGGAGGGAGCCAGTGAGAGCCACCAGGATTGTCAGGGGCCATAGTACAGGATGTATAAAAAATAACAGAGAGAAATGGGCTTGTACAGCGTTAAGGAGAGAAGGCACAGGGGAGATTTTATGGCTGTCTTCAGCTATGTAATAGGAGGACATAAGGACAGAAAGACAAATCCTTCTCAGAATTTTTTACTGGGCCACTCTGATAATGAAGACAGCTGCATGAAGGCTCAGAAGGCTCAGAAGCAGGGTGAATTTTCCCCCATTGTGCTCTGTTCTTACATTGTGGCTACATCTATATATTGTGGTTGTATGTGTAGATGTGGTTTACATCTATGGCTGCACTGGCAAGATAGTGTGGGTCTAGGTACAGTCGTCACATGGCGATGAACCTTGAAATGAAATGACACTAAGAGAAAATAAATTTTCAGGCATCATAAGTGGAGAGGGAAATAAAATACAACTCAGACAATTGTACAGATTTTTCCTACATGTTATTAGTGAAAACGCAGAGGGCTTAGTTTCAACCTCATTATTCTACTTTACAAATAAAGTAAATCCTGTAGTCCAAGTGCAAAAGTGTTCAGCGCTTTAGTTGCTGTTTATATCAGCCTGCTGGATCTTTATTGATTCAGCAGGAGTCTTCAAACTGTTATTCTGGTATTATGAATGCAGCATGCTAGCAGAGGAGATTTCTGAATGCTGATCATATATTTGGCCTGCAATATAAAGAGTTTCACATATCAGTCAAAGTAATCCACTTATAAAATATTTAAAGTTTCTTTCTTTCCTAAGAAAAACTTTAATTGACTTTGTAATACGAATGACATCACTTTAAAATGACAGCTGAGAGGCCTACAAATAATGTTGTAGCTTGCTGCTGTTATGATGATTTAGCTAAGTGGCAGGAGCAAACTTTGATAACAGTGATTAACACTTCAAGAAACTCCGGTCTCTCCTTAGTGCTTCAGTTTGTGACAGAAGCCAACACAGCTGAAATTCTGCAGGCCTTGAGGGATCCTTCAGTTTGTCTGCTGGAGCTCTTCAGTTGATGATTTGAGGCACTCAGCTTTTCCCCTAGTTTACTCTGACACTGATTCACATTTGCTATCTAATACAAAGTGTAAGGGAAGCTTTGTAACGCCAAAGAGGTTTGTGCTTTGTCTTCAAACACACTCATCAGTAGCAATACAACAGTCAGTAATTCCCCAGCAGCTCATTCAACGTTAATAGATCTATGCTCGGCTTAGAGGAGCAAGGGAGTGTAACACTCCTGATAGCTCCACATATACCCTAAATTTGCCATTAATCACAGCGCTGCAGATCTGATTTAATAAATTTTAAGAACACATTGGTTGTTTACTTACAGCACTTGAGAAGTATATTAAAAATCAAACTTTGAAAATCTTCCTAGAGGTGCTTGGTAAATACGAAAAACATTTGGCTCTTGATATTCTGTACTAGTTCATTTTCATGCTGGAGCATGCATCAGATCAGGCAAGTTCTCTGAACTCTCAAGAACTCTGAAGTTCTAGAGGTATATAAATGGGAACAGATCATTGTTAGCATTTAAAAATGTATACTTAGATATGACTTCACATTCGCAGACAAACCAAGGTAAAAAGGCTCTTTGCATACTTAAATATTGCATCTTTAAAATAAAATATTTAATTCATTATGTGTTAGGGAAAAGTTATAATTTCTCCCTTCTAAAAATACTGCAATAATGTATACTGTGCATTCTTCAAACTAATTTGCACTTTCTATGTGGGAAAACATCATTAAATTTGTAGTTCACATTCAGAAAGACAAAAAACTTTTTACTTTGAAAAGCATAAGAATGACTTCAGCATTTATTTAAATGCTGCTTAAGCTCCATAAACATAACAAAGAACTTTTCCCTTCCTGTCATTTGAGAATATGATGTAATTCCATAGCCTTTGAAGCCTTTGATACATACTAATCATTAAACAAATTTATACATCTCTTCAGCAGCCTTTAAGGAAAATGGTGGTCCTGATTTACTCTCACTTGCATAAGCACTAATAGCTACCAAAGTATTGAAGTTTAAGAATTTATTTAACCGACATAGCTAAGAACACAAGGTCTGACGCAAGGAGGCACACATTATGTATACGTGATCTGCAGTGATACGAAAATATTGCCTAATATAAATCTTTAGAAAAGTAGAATTACTACATAGCTTCTGCAGGCATTCTTCAGAGTTTAATATCCTAGCATTGTAACAGAATGGCTTGGGATGAATGAATTAGTGCCATAAAAAGTGTCTGAAAAGTGAGGCTCAAAAACCATTTTGACGTAAGTATATTCAAATTAGTAAACCAGTGAATTTTTTTTTCCCTTCAGGGGAAAAGCTGCATGATTTGACTCTGTAGCAGTATATAATGGCTTTTGTCTGTCTGTGAGTCACAATTCCATTCCTATGCAAGATTAAGTACATTGTCAATAATTAACATTAATGGTAGAAAACTTATTAAAACAGTAACTCAAACAATCAGTAAATTAAAGCCAGTGAAAAAGAAGGCTGATATTTTTAAATGCTAGGTGATGCTGAATATTTCTTTCCAATATTTTCACTATTTCTCATATCTTTTAACATTGCAGAGTGATAAGGGCATTGTGAAAAAATATAACATCAGCATCTGATGAGTGAATTAAAAACTTAGATGAAACTTAGGAGCTTCCTAGGAATAAGAATGCAGCAGAATTGGCCTGATGTTGGCATAAATAAAGTTTCCAGCAAACCAGTGTTTTACATTCATCTGACCTCTGCCTATTATTTCTTCGGGCAAATTCTTCTGAGAAAAGGTTATTCCTCCTGTTTTTTAAACTTAGGCTGAAGAATAGCAAGTTATTTAAAATAAATTCTAAAAGGTTTGAGTCAGAATTGAGAAAACACACCTTGAAAAAAATACTGGACAATAGATTTTTATTCCTACAACCTTTAATTTATTTTCCCAGATTATCTAGTAAGTGCTAAGGTGTGTCTCTGCATGGCTGAAAGTAATTTGTATGCCAACCAAAACTGCAAGCCTGCAATTAAGTCCAAACATGGTACAAAATAACTGGCGAAAAAGTTAAATTATTATTCTTCTGAGACAACCGCATACTGCTAAAATTTTGTCACGTTCAGATGTCACAGTCTCTCTGCCACTTTCATCTGTTTCATGAACTCTAATTCAGGAAAAGAGCAATAATTTCCAAATCATCACCTAAACAAATCTGAAATCTCATAGCAACAGTCCTTGCCACACCACAGAGAAATATCTCATCACCTCAATCTTTCACAACATCCAAACGTAAGAAATGCTGAACAACAGTGATATTTGAGTGCTCAGTTACATAGCCGAGGATTTAAAAGTGTTGGCCTGAAGAAAAAACAAGAAAAAGAAAGACAGAACACAAACATGAACTTGACACATTTCTTCTTCCGTGACATAGACATGTCACATAAAACCCTTAACATAATGTTATATTTCAAATTAAAATGTGATTCCATCATTTTTTAACCATCAGAGAGAGTTAAAATTTACTTTCTTGGTTCAACAAAGTGATATCAATAACCGAAACTCTACTTTCCATAAAAATTGCATGAAGAGGCTTTCTTTATAAAATATTCCTGAAAAATTATCAAAAAGTTGTTTTCAAAATGCAATTCTGAACCCACAAAATGTAGATAAGTACTTGACCCAACTCCTAGTTTTCCCATACGTGGAGATGTCTCCACTTACCTTTAATGACTAAGAAATGTCTAATGCAAGAAAATAAAAGCCAAGAATTTTGCAAGGGGCTGGAAACAATCTCAAGAAATTATTAAAATCACATCTACCAGTACTAGAATAGAAACACCTGCATAATGAATTTTCCTTCAATGGCATGAATATAGTAGATAATATATGTATATAATCTGCACATAGGGTATTGAGAAACTCTAATTACAAGAAAAATATGCAGACTTTTTATAGATCTAACAGATGAGAGGTTTACCACAACATACTCAGATAAATTACTTCCAAGTCGTATCATTGCTTAAACATTACAGCAATCCTTCTTTAACAGGTAAGAAACAACACAGCTGAGATCAGTGTCTAAGCACTTCTTCAAAGCCTCAGTGATTCCTGTAGTTGCTTCCCTGCTACAGTGGACTGTAAATCTAATAATGTCTTAAAGGGAAAAAGATGACTGAGATTAAATATAGCTTCAGTGTGTTACATCTCTATGTGAAACTCAAGTGAAGCCAGAGTACAGTAGAGCCTTAGCTCCCCTCAGGATGTGGCCTATAAAATGATAGAAATGAAAAAAAATGTAATTAAATCAACACTAATCCAAACAGAAACAAACAAACCTGCAGCATTGTCCTGGTTTTGTTAAAAACAAGTTTCTTTTTTAGTGAATTTGCCTGTCAGCTAAAACATTCTTATTAAATGCACTCCCACACTTATTAAATGCACTACCACATGATTGGTAGACCTAGCAATGGTATGCAGGGCCATTGATAATGATGCATCTTGTGAGATGTGCAAGCAGGAGGTTACCAAAAACTGACCAACTGAGTATACCATTCCATTCACGTGATACTTCACACGAAAGTGGGAGATCACAAGGATCTCATCCCTTTTCCTTATGGCCAGCATTAGGAGAGGACCTTTGGAGTCGTCCCTGTGAACTGAGACCTATTGACAGACTGAATCCAGTTCTGGTTGGCTGCAGAGTCCAGTCCAGGACTTCGGATGCCAGTCCTACGTCTGCCAGAGCAGTTGCCAGGACTTTCAAGATTTGTTTTGTATATTTTGTATTATTTTCTCTATTTGTATTGGTAGCATTAGTAAAACATTTTTAATTTTTCCAGCTCTCTTCTCTCTGTCCTTCTTTACCTCCCAATCACCTGTCCTTAGTGGGAAAGGGGGAGAAGGAGAGGCTGAAAGGGGAAGAGAAAGAGAGAGGGGTTTAACAATACATCTGCCACAGATTTATTGTCACCCCGCAATCAAACCTCGACAAGCATTAATTTCCAAAATATTTTCAAGAGAGATTATTCACACACTGCATCAATCTACTAGATGAATAGTGGAAGAGAGAAATCACTGTGTCAGTGAACCCTTGAGGTAAGGTGACGAGTCAGACCCTGGCAAAGACTATGAAGTTCTCCAAGTCAACCAGACTCAAGGATATTAATTTTAAAACAGCAACAACAGCATCAACAAAATCTACTGAATGTATTTTACTTCAACAAAGCTTCATATAGTTATTTGTACCCATTAATTCAACAGAGAAAAGAAGGCTTAAGGGGCATCTTAGTGCTGTCTATAACTAACTACTGGAAGGGTATAGAAAGGACAGAACCAGTCTTCTTGGAAGTTAGCAATGAAGTATAAGAGATAACAGGCAAATACTGCAGCAAGGGAAACTCCAACAAGATAATGGGGGGAAAAAATCACCATGGAGGTGGTTGAGTCCTAGAAGAGGTTTCTCCAAGAGATTGTGGAATTTCCATCATTACAAATACCCAAAACTTGCAGGTCCAGGTCCAGTGCAATCTCCTCAGACTAGATCTGTTTTGGTGGGAAGGTCAGATAATCTTCAGAGGGGTGACCTTATTAATGTTTATAAATATATAAAGGGTGAGTGCCACAAGGATGGAGCCAGACTCTTCTCAGTGGCAAACAATGATAGGACAAGGGGTAATGGGATCAAGCTGGAACACAAAAGGTTCCACTTAAATTTGAGGAAAAATTTCTTCTCAGTAAGGGTGACAGAGCACTGGAACAGGCTGCCCAGAGGGGTTGTGGAGTCTCCTTCTTTGGAGACATTCAAAACCCGCCTGGACATGTTCCTGTGCGACCTCACCTAGGTCTTCCTGCTCCAGCAGGGGGATTGGACTAGATCACCTTTTGAGGTCCCTTCCAATCCCAAACATACTGTGATACTGTGATACTGTGACCTCTTACATTCCACACCATTCTATGATTCTGTTCAAACATCTATCAAAGTTGCAGCACAAAAGAGTTTCAAATGCCACATTAGAGAACTCAGTATTAAAGGTAGTAAGGTAACATGCTTTCACAGAGCAGCAATCACTACATGTATATAAAGATTTTTAAAAACATAACCAGTACTGCTCATTCACTAAATCTTGAACTGTAGTGAGGAAAAAATAAATAAACCCACACCACAATTTAGATATGCATTTTGCTAAGTAATTTATATTTATAGCTATAGCTACAGATCCATAATATATTTTAAGAAGTGTATTTATTATATTTATACTGATTAATGTATTTGAAGATCATAATCTGTTCCTAAAGCCCTACAAATATCTAAAACAGATTTAAACTTTTCATTATAAGTGACTTACCAGGAAAAGAATTAAACAAAACTCAAGTGGTGTCTTATAGCTCTTTCATTGCAACCATCCTAATTTGAGCAACTAAGAACATTAATAAGGTTTGGAAAACAATAAAAAGCTCAAAATGATAATGACATTTGCAACTGATTCCACTTCTTTTAATGAAATTGGATATGAATTCTACCAACATATTTAGTAAGTATTAGGCCAGTATTTTAATTCCTATCATAAACTAAATAAAATAAACTTTCAGATTTATGGAACATAATAAAATTTCAAAACCATAAACTGAGGTCATTTACAAATATCACATTCTATTGAACCCGTAACAAGTTACTAACAAAGTAGGTGGCCACACTTCCCAACAGTAACAATGTGAGATGCCAGAGTAAGATGCACATTGTAAAATATGCAGTAGTTTGAGGGATTCCTAAGCAGCATATCCTAAGTTGGATAGTAGCAGAAGAAGCAAATAAGCTAGCAATATTTAGACTAAGCTAATAATATTATGAAAAAGGGAACTTTTTTCTTTAACTAGTGCAAACTTAACAACAGGCAAGTTATTGGCCATGAATGGAAGTATGATACAAAAAAATAAACTAAATTAAAGGGTATTGTCCAAACACCTGAATGACAACACAGCCATTGGTCCCAGCCAGCATGGGTTCATGAGGGGAAAGTTTTGCTTGACCAACTTAATTTCTTTCTATGACAAGGTTACCCACCTAGTTGACCAAGAGAAACCACTCAATATGATCTTTTTGGATTTCAGTAAAGCCTTTGATACTGTCTCTCACAGCATCCTCCTGGACAAGACGGCCAGCATAGAGCTAGATAAACATACAATGCAGCGAGTGAGCAATTGGCTGATGGGCTGGGCTCAAAGGGTTCTAGTATATGGGGTTATGTCCGGATGGTGACCAGTCACTAGTGGGGTTACATAGGGATCCATCTTGGGGACATGGATGCAGGACTTGATGGAATACTAAGTAAGTTTGCCAAAGACACAAAATTGGGAGGACCTGTTGACACTCTCAAGGACAGAGAGGCCCTGCAGAGGGATCTGGAGAAACTGAAGAACTGGGCAATCACCAACCATGTGAAATTTTAACAAGGGCAAGTGCCGGATTTTGCGCCTGGGACATGGCAGCCCTGGCTGTACATACAGACTGGGGGACAAGATGCTGGAAAGTAGTTCCATGAAGAGAGATCTGGGGGTTCTGATTGACAGCAAGTTGAACATGAGCCAACAGTCCCCTGGCAACCAAGGGGGCCAACTGCGTCCTGGGTGCATCAAGCACAGCATGGCCAGCCGGACAAGGGAGGTGATTGTCCTGCTCTGCTCTGCACTGGTGCAGCCTCACCTGGAGCACCGTGTGCAGTTCTGGGTGCCACAGGATAAAAAGGGTATAAAGCTACTGGAGAGGGTCCAGAAGAGGGCTACAAAGTTGTTGAAGGATTTGGAGGGGAAGCCATTTGAGGAGCAGCTAAAGTCACTTGGTTTGTTTAGCCTGGAAAAGAGGTCACTGAAGGGAGACCTCATCGTGGTCTACACCTTCCTCACAAGGGGAGATAGAGGGGTAGACACTCTTCTCTCTGGTGACCAATGATAGAACTGGAGGGAATGGCAGGAGGATGTGCCAAAGGATGTTAGATATTAGGAAAAGGTTCTTCACACAGAGGGTGGTGGAGCACTGGAACAAGCTCCCCAGGGAGGTAGTCATGGCCCCAAGCCTGACAGTGTTCAAGAAGAGACTGGACAACACCCTCAGACACATGGTGTGAACTGTGGAGTTGTCATATGCAGGGACAGGAGCTGGACTCGATGATTCTTGTTGGTCTCTTCCAACTCAGGACATTTCGTGATTCTGTGAATTTTATTTACAATTCTAAATACAGATACCTCTAAGCATAAATCCTGTTGAGTCCATAGGAATACTCTACGCTGACATTCCTAGATCTAACTTTAGCTCTTGTTGGATATAGAGCAAGGAACGCAGTTCACACACACCTAGAGGGGTCCATCTTTTTTACCAAGATCAAAGTCCATCAGTCTGACTCCAGGAACCGTTGTTTATTGTCTTAATATTTCTTCCTTCTAAGGAGCAGCCTTTGACCCTCCAACTTCTCTGAACTTTGATTGTAAAGGAAAGATAATAATTTCAGAATTCTTACAATTTTTCATAGTTATGGCATTTAATGCTCTACTAGTTCATAGAAATCGTAGAGTTAAATCAGTCACATACAAATTGGTCTGAAAATTAATTTTTATGAACAGATAAAAGTACTTTCTTTAATTTTATTTTCAGAAGGTGCCTCATCAGAGATACTAGGATTTTATGAATGATTTATCTCATTTTGGAGGTACAATAGGTGCAGAAGCCAAAATCTTATTTCACAGGAATTTCAGACTAATGGATTTACAGCTTGAATCAATCAATATACATGGTGTCTCTTTAAGCATTAAAAAATCTTTGTCATCTTAAATGTTAATATGATGCAGTAACAGTGATCTGCACCTATTATATCACCTTCTAGCTAAGGGTCACAAGTTGGTTGTCAGAGATCCATAAATTATACCTCAAAAAATCATTGTTACACCAAATTATTTTGCTAGAAAGGAAACAGGAAAAGAATGGTTCCATGTCTTCCTAAAGGTTATGGAAGAAATGTTGTAGAGGAAACATGATAGAACCCAACACAATATTCCAGGGAAGCATATCCTATTAAGTTACATGAAAACTTTATGTAAGTCCAGGATCATTTCTATTCTGTTTGGGGTCTAACCACTGAGGTGTCAAAAGTGACAGTTAGGTGTTTGTATCTTGGTGGCTCCATATTCAGACCCCAGTGAGAGATATGAGAAGTTCCAATTATTTCTTCTAACACTGATAAATTGTATACATCAACCATAAATTATGTTTACCATCTTACTTCTCAACTTCTTAATTGCCTCAGGAGTTCCCCTAAAGGTTATTTGTAGAATCATACACAAACATAATAGATCTGAGCAGCAATGCTTTCCAGTGGCCAATATATCAGCATGATTTTTTATATAAATACGTTGAGGCAAATTCTAATGTGAGGTAGTATGGTGTCTTTGATGTCAAAGAAGCTGAACACAAATACCACTGCGTAGAACCAAACCTTTTAAAATTTTAATCAGGAAAGGAATATGCCATTGTTGCCACCAATTCAACCCTTCTCAACAGAAAAAAAAAATATTAATACATTGGATAGGAGGGGTTTTTTTACATTCATTCTTGTCATTTAATAATCAATGATGTAGACAAATTGATAGTTCTGACTAAGAGCATAAATGTACTTCCACACTATTTCTGCTGTCTGTGTCTACACCTCTGTGTTTGCAAGGCTTCTAATTATTTTAGAGGGGTGACTTTGAAAAAAAGTGCACTAAATGGATCAATGCATGTAAATTAGAACAATCTCACTGAATGCAAAAGTAAGGTGGCTATTGTAGTCTTATGTAAATACACTTAAAATAGCCTCTATATTTTCTACAAATAAGCTATCACTTATGTTTCAGGAACTGCTGAAAAGATGGTAAAGATGATTCCTGAAATTCCATTTTGTAAAAAAAAGACACAAACAGAGAGACTGTTCAAAGGCAGGATTTGCTTTCATTCCTCAGGAGAGAAATTTTCAAATAGATTTTTATAAGGAAAGAGAAATTGTGAAATTGTATGGAGAAGCATTACATCAATGATTTAAAAGCAACAGGGAGGCCTATAAAGTATGAGATGTCCCCAGAGTCCACTGACATTTCCAACATAAAGAAAATCTGTCAAGGATTCTTCTTCTTTTTTTTTCCTTTGGTAGACAATAGGAGTTATATAAATCCTAGAAAGATATTAAAGTTAAGCAGGCAATGACAGGCAGTCTATCTTTTTGTCTTGATAATATGAGAGTTCAACGAAATTTCTTACAACAATTCCTACTAACTGAAGAGTCATCCCCTGATGAAAACAGAACTTCCCATCTCTAAGTTTCTTCGCCAGTGCTTTTATTCAGATCATCAACCTTGACTTGAAGTTGCCTTGTCTGTGATCTAAAAAACCTCATGAAAACTTTTTCTTTTATGCAGGAAAGGAAATCTGTACTATTATGTCCCTACTCATCTGAGGGAAAAGGCGGGCAGGGGCAGGGGATGGACTAGATGACTTTTAAAGGTCCGTTCCAAACCAAACTATTCTATGATTCTACTCTATGATTCAGTCAGGCTCCCGCATGCACCTTTTGAAGGTATAGGTAAGGTCAGCAACTATGCACAAGTCAGCCTTCCAGTTTTGAAGTTTTTGTGGTACTTCTCTTACTATCATAAAAGCTCACTTTTTTAACATGATCATCCCTCCAGTATTGCCTTGAGATAGGAAAGTTTTATGGAAATGAGTTAGACTGATCAACAAAGCTCCAAATGATCAAAGACTATTAGGCCCCTGACTACTCCTGATTGCAGCCATAGGGATCTCACCCAAGGACTTTGCTGAAGGTCTGTAGATGAACACAGAAATCAATCCAGTTTTCCAAATTCCCAGAATATAACTGTAATTACAATTACTTGAAACTCTATTCTTTAAGTAGATTGCTGAGATAATTTTCTTATATCAGAAATACTCTGATTCTTAACATCTAGATACCTCCTGTCATTATAAAGCTACAGAGTGCTTAGTGGCAAAATATAGGGGCTTGGGGGGTCTTATTTTTAAGTTGTCTTAGTTATCTTTAATATTGTATCAGTCAGGATTATCTCAGCTCCTTATTCACTGACAGTTTTATTCAGGGTTCATATTTGGATTAGGTAAGGCAATATTTACATACATGTGAGATAATGTTCCAAATAACCCAGCCTCTCCTGTGGACACTTCTTATTTCTTGTGTGTTCAAGTAGCCTGAGGAAAATGTTTAGTTGCAGTCTCAGATTCAGTCATTAGATGTCCCTGTGCACTGTGAAGGATTCTGTGCAAGGTGCAGTCCCTGGTAAACAACACAGAGCTGAACTAGACCACTTCTGGGAAGTTTGTTTATTGTATTTATGCTTGTTACTATCCTATTAACTGGCTGCCTCTTTAAGAAGGCCTGTTATTTATAATTTTGCAGAATCCAGGTGATTATATATGCAGAAACATCAATTGGTTAATCCTAATTCAATAGCATAGTTCCTTTTATTCGGTAGGACAAGATGCTGTCAACTGTCCTTTAAGCCAGCCTCTTCGGTTTGTCCAGTTTAGATTAATAGCTTTACCAATGAGAACTAAAGATCAGATTGACTTGTTTGTGTGTCATGAGCATCTTCATACCTTCCTTTCCCTCTCCACTTGAGCCAATGCCTCTGTATAGCTTTCTGGCTTTTGCTCTCCATTCATCCTCCTCATGCAATATGTGGTCTCCTGAATAATGGAGTAGATTCTGTGGGATGAAAACCAGCTGATTTTCCCATAAGTCTGCAGTTTCTCATGAGACTGGAATTCTGGACTCAGCAATTCTATGACTATTCCAACTCATATTCACTAAAAATTAGTTATAAAGCATTAAAAAACCAATACATTGTAAAATACAGACATGGATATACAACACTGCATACTGATTCCCTTGAGACCATAAACAACTTCAACAAGAGCACTGACTGCACAATTAAAGCAGAACAAGCCAGTCAGTGTCATAGAAAAATAATTTATATTATCTGCTGTATCAACAGGAGGAAAACTTTCTGCAGTGCACTCAACAAACAGTGGAATTTTCAGCACTGACCATCAGTATCAAAGTACCATTCTGCATTTGTGGATGTGAAATAAGGCTTGTAAAAACAGGGGATAAAATGTGCTTTTCTACCCTATCATTTGGCAAAGTGAATTAGTTCTGCACAATATTTTCATATTCCTTAATGCTTTGGTATCTGTCATGTGAATTTCACAAAGCCCTTTTATATTATGAAGTGGAAAATATGTTCAGAAGCATCAGAATTCCTTGATACTGAATGTTTCTCTCTGCAATGAAGTCTCTGTATATGTAACAATAGCAACTACTGTAGCAACCACTCTAATCACTTTCATATAACACTGAAAGGAATGATGACATTTTAATGGAAATTTAGTCTATGCACTTTAACAAATATGTACATTCCTATTATTTCCCTTATGTTGCTTTATGTATTGTGAACATGTGTAAGACTGTGTAGGTTCCTCACTCTTCAACAAACATCTCAGCAAAAGATTTTCAGTGAATCTTTTACTTGATGGTCTTTTCACTATTTTTATATTCTGTATAAAATGCCATAAATTAGCTATATATTTTTAAGAGGCTTTGACAAAGTGATACAGTCCATCCTAAATTTGTACCAACATTTGTAAGGGCCAGAGGTATTTAAATTTTTGTGTAAAAAAAAAAAAAAAGATGTATATGAAACTACAACCTACTTTCGAAATCCAGTCACAGTCCAAAACAAATCCAAATTCAGAGTCAAAAAGAAATAGCTAGTTTGGCTTGGTACATTATTTATACCATGTCTTTGACATTTCTTTATCATTCTAAGATTTCGGTCTCTATAAATTGTAGCTGATAATCAAAGGATACTAATACATTTATTATGTTGAAGTAGGAAACTATGAACATAAGTTCAGAAAAGGATGTATCCAGAGCTTCAGTCTTATGAACACATACACATGTGCTACACTTTGCTTACAAGTGGAACCAGTAGTGTGGATAAGACTGATGGTGTACTTTAAGTCAATTATACACCATTTTGTAGAACTCAAGCCAAATAAACGGTGGAATCCAGTCCTTTATTAAGAGTACACTCGGGACACTTAGTTACAGAACGCTTCGGATTATAGCTCTCCATCTGTTGTGTGTTAAACGGAATTAGAATAAAGCTAATTTAAGAGCTGAAAGGCAATACACTTTCACTAAAAAAGCACAAATCCAGTCTACTAAGAGGGTTACGAGAATCAGTAATGCAAATATAAGATACTTATCTGGTGTTGCTGTCTCTGTGTAATTTTCTGGAAGGAGACGCTTTCTTCCCGTTCAGCAGAAGCCTTACCTTCAGTCTCTGCAAGTTTTCAGTAGAGCTGTCTGCATTCATATCTGAGTTCTATAGAAGAAAATGATTAAGTCCCATGTGGGACTTTTCAGTTACTCTTACAAAACACTTAAGCTGACAACTATTCTACAGCACATGATACTTTGTGGAAAGTAATATAATTCAACCAATGCAATAAAATTAAGCATGTAGTGTAATACATAATGATTTAAATTTATGTGACATTAACTGCTTTTCTGCAGTAAAGCAAATTATAATTTGAAAACATTTTTCCTCCATTGTGAATAAAGACCGAATTTTGAAGTAATGATGATGTATTATAGAAACCTTCCTGTATGTTTTGGTAGACTCTGTAATATTAAATGAGGATCTATGTATCTTTGCTTTCGACTTCTCAGACATCCTACTGATGGTAGCCAAAGTTCATTTTACAGACAAGTGCTAGTTCAGCCAGGTAAATCACTTGTATTTCTAGATCTAGGTATATGCAATCATCATTCTTCCTCACAATTAATTCCATTTTTATCCAGTCTGTTGCCATAAAACATGCAGCGCACCTGGCTTCAAGACGGCTTCTACAAATTCAGTAGTGATGTGTTTTTATTTGGCAGTTTTGCTCATTTGTTTATTTTGCTGTGAAATTCACTGTGTAAGCAGTGTTTCCAAGGTGCAACAGGAATTCAACGTCAAAAGCCTTGTAATTGAAATTTTTTAACATGTTATTTAATCTATGCTACCTTTGTTATCAGGAATATTTCATTATATATGTGATAAGAGTTTTTGTTACTGTATTAGAAAAATGAATACTGGTAAAAGGCTAGTGCAAATGATGCAAATTTTGTTCAGACTGTCATATTTTAGCAGAACAGAAGCCTCTTTCTAGATTCAAAAAGTTGCATTAAGAAAGAACATGGAGTACAGTAGTTTCCTTTCAAAAGTGATGTACGAATATTGACAGTGGTCTTATTTACAGATTTGTAAGATATTTGTAAGATTGGTCTCAGTCCGTGTCTTCTATTGTAGTCATTGCCACTTAAAAGAATGAATCCTGTCAGCAATTGCTAACCTAAAGACATGTAAATCCTTTTAGTTTTAGATCAGTCTGCTCCTCTAAAAAAGATGAGTTACTTGCAAAACACCTGATCACAAGCTACAGACAATATTGACCTTGCAGCTTTAGAACTTTTGAAGCCTGCACAATTAGTTGAGTCTTGTTTTACCACATATCTCAAGACTGTTAGATAAAGTGTCCTTTAGCTGAATGTTGCTCATTGTACATTAAAATTATTATGTAACTAATATGCAAATGTGTAACGAATTGGCTCTGTAGGACTTCCCTGAGTAGTGATAAAATTTTGTATATAATGATGGTTACTTTACTTTCTGGCGTGCCGGCTTTATTCCAGCATCCAGACTTGTGCAGCTCTGTAATGAACAATATCTAATTTCTGCGTGCTAAATTTGGCTCATCTGCATGCATACTGGGTAAAGAACCCTGTTTTCGGGACACCTTCCTCTTACCTGGTTTAGCAAAGTTCTGGGGTTTTTAAGGTAAAAATGGCTTCTATTTTCCGAGTGTTTATACATCCATTGTTTTCCATCATTGCTATTTCTCACATTTATATTATTAAATGTTTGTTAATACTGGACCTCCTCTTTATTCCATCCTCTTTTTGTTGTGTAAGTTTGTTGGGGTTTCTACATTTTGCTTTCACATTATGTTTCTGGATGAAAGACTGGTCACCATGAGGGATTTTTTTTCTAATCATAGTGGGATGTTTTCTAATGATTTCCATAACACCAAGAACTCAGTCTTTTAATCTATGCAAATTAACTTATTTTTTCTGACCTTCATATGTCATATTGCCTAACTTGTTTGGAGATTTTACTGATTTCAGTAAGTTACATTTTATGGCACAGCATTTAAAAACACATGTAATGTTTCTCAGAAGTGGCCACTGATCTCTTCATATCCTAACACAGCATTAAACTTTCTGCAAAAGGGAATATCTCACACTTTAATCCATCCTGTAGTATAAACTGTGTCTCGCATCTGTGTTGCAGGACTAGATCTGACAGATGCCTGACACCAAATCCAGGCAGCACTAGCGACAAAATTACAGTCCTAAAGATATCAGTGTGAGAAACTGCTCCACTTGGCAGCTATAAAGCCTGACTATCAACAATTTGCGTTGCACCCTGCCCTATAGGAATGACCTGAAACTCTGACCTGAAATTTAGGTCAGCCACGGGCATCCCATGAGTTCATTCATGAAACCCCTTACCAAAACAACAAAACAAAACATAAACAACAACAAAAAAAAAAAATTGCTTCTTACTAAGTATTGTTCTGTTTTATAATCACTCATCTAGATTTCATTGTTACTAGTAAGACACAACAATGCCAGTTCAGGAATTTCAGCTAAGTGAAGCATTCCCTTGCATTGTTCTTCAAAAGGTGTTGGATTTCCCCAAACTGTCAGTTCTTTCCAGCTAAGAACAGAGATTTGGATATGTAGCCATGTTTACCTTGAATGAAAGTGAGATCTAGGGGAAAACATATGGAAATAAAAACAGGGATAAAAAGGAATTTGACGTATTTAGAATGAAAGCAGGAGAGGATGTTGCTTTCACCTTGTTCTTGTAGTCTAGACAATCATGTGCTTACCAATTTCCTAAGGCAAAACAAACATCCAACAGATAGAACTCCTACAAAGCAATGCCATTTGACTGATGAACACTTCAAATGTATTTGAGTAAATGGCCATCATAGACAGCCCACAAATTATTTTCAGAGAAAACTTAGATCTCAAGAAGGCAGGAGCTTCTTCACATATGATGAGTGTGCTTATACATGTGGAGACTGTAGGACAGGAGGAGACAGCTGCTAAAACCTTGCGTGGGCTTCCCATGAGAGATGCTATCACAGATCTTAATCTGGATTCCACTTGGTCTGTGCTTCAAATAACGATGACTAATGACCATGCTTGTTTTAAACTAGGTAATTCAGTCACTGCCAAAAAAAAAAAAAAAAAAAAAAAAGCAATATAGAGCTTTGCACTGCCTGGCTGTTTAGGTTTTTGCTTGCCTGATTTTCACAGGCAATGCTGAGTGTGTGCTGCTGTGGCTCTACCACTAGCTGGGTGTAAACATGGGTGGACTTTGAGCATTGCTGCACAAGTTAGAAAAGTTCTCAAAAATGATCATTCAAACCAAAAACAGAGGCATCTGTGGTAAATGGAAGAAACACAAAGCAGTGACATCCCTCCAAAGACACTGTTCTCTTACTTTCATCCCAAGCTATTCAGGCTGTATGAAGTAGTAAGTTGGAGCCACCAGCCAGTGCCACACATCCTCACGTGGGAAGACAGGTCAATGAGACCAGCTTCCTCTAGAGTGCTAGTCTATAAAATGCTCCTGGAACATTTCCATGGAAGCTGGCACCCAGAAAAGCATCTGAGCCCTAAAAAATCTTCCAGCCTGATGAGAAGGTGCTCAGTTTCAGAAGCGGGACATTTTTTTACAGAACCAAGATACCAAAAGGATCTCAAGCTGACAACAGTAAAATAGCTGCCCCAGCAGCCTCAAGGCATGGCAACAGCAGCCTCTGATGACATTAGCATTTATTAAATTTGTTACCACAATGTTTATGAAAATGGGGCTTGTACAATATACACACAGCATCCCTACTCTGCAACAGCTTCTCATCTAAATAGACAAGCAGATAAAAGCTACAGAGAGAGATTAAATATACAAATAGAACAAGAGGAGAAACAGCCTGCAAATTTTAGGTCAGTTCAGGCACTTTTGTTTACTTCTCCTTCGGGCAAAGTTTAATTAATAAGAGATTAACTGACAGAAAGACAGAGGGCGTGGTGTTAAAGATAGGCATGAAAGAGGCAATGGAATGACCAGAGGGAGAGAGAAGAGGCACACAGAAGGTGGCTGAAGTGAGTCTGAGCCCAAAGACTCTCTAAGAAAGGAAGATCAGGGGATTGCAGAAGGTGACTGCATGGTGCAAGGGAGACCTATTCATAATCAGAAGTGTGAAAAGCAGCCTGTTGTCTCTGGTGTTAAATGAATAGGGGCAGAGACACTGTCTTGTCTTGTGTCTAACAAGTTCATAGCAAAGAGGCAGCCCTGCATGTGTAATGGGTATGCTCAGCCACAGATTGTCTCACATAGATGTTATACAGAAAGTTTTGGTTTTTTAACTTTTCCAGTGTCAAAATCAGCCTTGAGCTGGCTTCTCTGAAACCATTTATCTGTCTGAGAGTCGAAGTGGTGAAAAAGCTGATGCATCCCAGAGGGTGCCTCTCCTCTGCTGTTCCAGATCAGAAAGCTGAGGAGCCCCGGGGACCTGCAGTTCATGGCCCAGTCATCTCTGGGCTGAGGTGAGAGGAACTCACATAACACATCCTCTTCCATCTGCATTGATCAGAGCACCAAATCCAGCCAACAAGAGGAACTCATTTCTGGAGCCTACTTTGGCTCCAGGAAAAGGCCCTCATTGTGTTGTGTCATGGGGAAGCTGGGGGCCACTGTGGGAAACTGAAGACAGCAATGAAGAGAGAGGAGTTGGAGTGAAAAAGATGTCTGAAAAGGAGCTAAATAAACCCTCATGTTAACACAACCCAATGTAGGAGGTACAAAAATGATACGTTGCTGTTGTTTATTTTTTCCTGATAAAAAAATAAGCCATTCAGCCTTTAAAAATGATCATTCTCTTGTGAATTTTGAAGGCAGGAGCTCCCTATATATTGCTGTAGCCATTAGTGAAATGCAGAAGAGAGAAAGGAAGAACTGCCAGTGGAGGGAGGTATTGTATAAGATAAAATAAGCACTTTCACCCTTCTTATTTCTGAGTTTCCAATCAGGGTAGCTAATAATCACCACAGCTATCCTCCACCCCACTCTTAGCTTTCAAAATAACACAGCGTAGTGGGCTGGAAAGCCACTTCAGGCCAAGGACATGGAAGAGGTGAGAAAACTGGAAAGAAGCAGAATGAAATTGGGAGATGGGATGAAATGGGAAGGTCGGAAAGAAGAGATAGCATAAATGGAGAGAACGGCAACCTGGGGAAAAGAAACCAGACAAAAGGTCAGATGCTCACGAGGACAGAGGATCAAAAAATGGTGCTTGGGTAAATAATAACCTGGTGGATAATGGTTTTGTTTTGTTTTGGTTTGTTTTTAATGGAGCGAAAGATCAGAGAAAGATTGAATATTTAGGGTTCATTCTGGACTGAATGGGAAGGAAAAACAGAATTTCTATGCAACAGATTTTCTAACCTAGCTTCTCGCTTCTTGGCATCCATGTGCACCATCAACAATATGCAGAGGACAACTGTACCCTAACTGAAGGATGTAGGTTATAAACCGGAAGTAACTTAACCACAATTAATCCTGTTTATACCGTGAACTCATTTTTTAACTCCCATCCTATTCCTTTGATCAGTTCTGTGTATTCTTTTCTGGGAATGGGTCATATTTAATTGAGGATTTGTGCAGGGTGTCTTGAATTGTTAAAGCCTGATTTAGGAATCACAGTAAGAATGATTAAACAAATAAAAAAACTGAACAGGCTGCTAACATCATTTCTAACAAAACACAGAAATGAATTCTTGCTACATTGCAGAAATGAACAAATTCTAGGATTTTTTTCCTTCTTATTCACTCTAAAGTTTTGTTTCTTTAAAACGAAATTTCAGCTTTCTAGACTTCTGTCATGGTTTAACCCCAGTTGGCAACTAAGCATCACCCATCCACTCACTCAGTCCCTTCCAGTGGGATGGAAAAGAGAATCAGAAGAGTAAAAGTGAGAAAAATTGTGGATTGAGATAAAGATAGTTTAATAAGTAAAGAAAAGCTGTGTGTGTAAGCAAAGCAAAACAAGGAATTCATTCACTTCTTCCCATGGGCAGGCAGGTGTTGAGCCATCTCCAGGAAGGGGGGGCTCCATCACATGTAACAGTTACCTGGGGAGATTAACACTATCACTCAGAAAGTCTTCCTGTTCCTTCTTCTTGCCCCAACTTTATATATGGAGTGTGATGTCCTATGACATAGAAACCCCCTTGGCCAGTTTGAGTCAGCCATCCCAGCTGTGTCCCCTCACTGCCCTTCGTGTGCTCCCCACCTTCTTGTTGACAGGTCATGAGAAGCTGAAAAGGCCTTGACTGCCAGTTCCCCTTGCTTGCTGCTTAGCAACAGCTGAAACATCAGTGTGTTATCAACATTATTCTCATACCAAATCCAAACTACAGCACTATACCAGCTACTAGGAAGAAAATTCACTCAATCCCAGCCAAAACCAGGACAACTTGATAAACTAACCGTACACAGAATAATGCTTCCTGTTCTGTGTAGGTTTTACTCTAAAATCATTGTATGTGAATACCTTTGCCACATCAGAAAATCCCATTGAAAATAGTGTTTGGCGCTGGATGTGGCTTATAGAGGCGCTACAGTAGGCTGAAGTGGTGCTCAACCTGATTCAAAAAATAGTTATTTGCCTCTTTATAGGGAGTTGTTTCTGTTTGCACACTGACTATTACAGGAAGGCTGAGGTAGGAAGGTGCCTCTGGAGATGACCCAATCCAACCTCACAGTAAGACCAGGGTCAGCTAAGGCAGCTTGCTCAGGACCTTGTTCAGTTGGGGTTTGAGTAATTCCAAGAATGGAGACTTTACAACTTCTCTGGAGATCGCTGTCCCAGTGTTCAATCACCCTTATATTTAAAAAGTCTGTTCAAATGGAACTTCTTGTATTTCAGTTTGTGCCCATTGCCTCCTGTCTTTTCCCTTGACAGTGCTGAGAAATCTGGTTCTGCCTCTTTACTCCCTCCCGTCAGGCATTTGAAAATGGCGTTAAGATTCCCCCTTCAGTCTTCCCTTCTGAAATCTAAACAAACTCAGTTCTATTCAGAATGCAGAATAATCCATGTATAATATATTTGGCCTTGTAGAATAGTACACTGAAACTGCAAACACTTCCACAAATATGAATCTGCAAGAAAGAAAAATAAATGGAAGTGAGAGGCAATTGTCATCTTCATAGAAAAGCAAGGTCACAATCTTACTAAATAATATGTGACAACTTCTAAAGCTGCTTAATGAAAGTGAAAAAGCGATTTTTACACATGTGAAAAACTTTACAATTACTACATTTGGAAACAATGAAGATACACATGTCTTCATATAAATTAGTCAAAATTTATTCAAATTTCTTTTGTTTGGAATGGACTCTAAGAACTCATCAAATTGATATTTCCCTTAATATTTATCAGTAGCAAAATACCAAAATGAGAAAGAGCAACTGAGCAATACAAACAAGAACTATAACGTGGTTTGAAAGAACTAGAGCAAATATTTCCATATCCTTAGTCTGCATGAGCTGCATTTCCAGAAATGTAGCTATGAGATGCAGAGTAAGACCCAACTAGAACAGAGCCCTTTGGAAAGAATGTAAAATAATAATAATAAAATTTTATTTAATAGTCTAAGATAAGGTGACTAGTGATAAAAAGAACAAAGCATGATCTGTATAATGGCAATGTTACAGTCGTAATATTATACTAAATAAGCCATAAAGGAGTTTAATGGTTGTAACCACAACATCAAAGTTAACTATCTGAGATTCCATGGAAGGATCCAGCAGCAACAGCACTGGGAAAAACAGCTTCTGTACGTACACAGAATCCATTAAGTAAACAATGACAAGTATGATACTGTTGCCTGGATATAAAAGAGACAGAAATCTATCAAAAGAAGAAAACAAGCTTATTGGCCAATACTTGTAAAGTTGACATATAATATGCTTTCCAAAACATCTTGTACAGAAGAGATTTTTCACAGTTTTGCCCTGAGTTCAAACACAGCAAGTTTATTACTGAAAGTAACCGAAGCAAAGAGACAAATAATACAGATAAAAGCAGTGTTTAAATTGTTTAAATAATTCTCCAAGCATTGCCAGGCCTAATTAAATGCAAACTCCACAGTAGTGCAGCTTCCAATTCTCCTACAGTTTGTTAAGAAAATATTGGAATTAAGTTATAGTATTTACTCTTGCTGGAGCTATGTGTTATCCCAGCCATTATTTTTGTTAATGACAGCTATTGTCAGGCATACAAATTGAGAAGTTCCAGGTTACAGTCAGGTGCATAAGAGTCCTACTTACTGTCACCTGGCCACCGCTGAAAATGAAAACAACACCCAGCTCTCCCAAAAAAGGAGAGTAAGAAACTGATATGTATAAAAAATATATATAGATTCCACCATAAATATAATAAATTTCTATACATTTGTACATACTTTTATCTTTCTCAGTAGGTTTTTAATTTTGATGCTTTCAACAGTTTCAATGTCGCACAACAGTGGTGCACATACTATGTTTTTTGCAAGACCTTTTATTGAGCCAAAAACTCCTGATTAGCAGATCAGTCCTGTGCACAAGAAATATGGTCATTTCATACTTCACTCACTCATGGTAAACCTAGAAGGTAAAACATTGATGAACAAATGACAAGTAATATTTGAAACAAAAACTGTGAAAGAAAAAACTGAACAGCATTAGGCTGAGCTATCTCATGTCAAATCTCTCAGAGAGGGAACAACTAAGCTACTATGAAGATACAAGCACACCTAAAACTTTAAATGCCTCCCTTCCTGCCTTCTGACTCACTACTAAACATCTTCTCCCATTAACAGAAAAAGAAACTGACCTAACAGCTACTCCTGTTTTCTGCTGCTGATTAGACAACACATATTGTAAAAGATCACATCACTGCAGGCTTGCTTCACATAAAAATACATATTTGACTCTTGAATTTTTTATAGCTGATAACTACAATGTTCAACCTAATTTGCTGCACTGTTGAGGACAGTTTTTTGAATAGTAAATCTGTCAGTTAACTCTATCAGTTAAATCTAGGAAGATCCATTCCAAGCATCAGGAGAAAACCAACTTGTCAGGCATGGGAAGAAAGATGTTTCATCTCATTACAGCTTTCAGAATAACAAAACATTGTGTACTGATATGCAAGCAAGTGCATGATAATCTGTTTAAGCAGATGTAATGTAGATTTTATTTCCACTGACTGGAAGCTAATGGTCAGCTTGCTGTATCTCTGCCCATTAGAAAAAACAATTTTAGTCCCACTTAGATATTTGATGGTACCAAAGAAAGATCATATAGCTACCAACATGAGTACAATCTGTTTATCAGTGATGATCCCAAAGCATCAGTCAGACTGAGGCCTTTTCCTCACAAGTGGGCTGACTTACTCATTTAATACCATGCTTTTCTCATACTCTTATCACAATGAACAGTATCTAAATACATTAATCTTTTTAATAGCATACAGTATAAAAACTTGGAGAAGAAAGCACAGATGATGGTGTTGAACAGTCATCAGAAATATATCTGTAACTTGTCATGTAAATGTATGCACACAATACTTTTTCCCATTCTAAATAATAAGGAGTGTGAAGACTTCATAACTGTGTTAGTAATAGAAAAACAGCAAAGCTTTTTAAAGATCCCAGAGAATCTTGGAGATATGTTTTGATTACAGAAGAGGTCTAGGCTTATGTTCATGAAAGGAGACAAAGAACTACATTAACACATCGTCCACTTCAATTTTGTATTCAGATTAGAATTCCACAATTTTTGCTGTAACTGCAGAACAGAGGATTAGGCTCCTAGATTTGGAGGAAACAGGTATCACAGAAAACTGATGAGTTTGCTGCACCATTCAGTGTGATCAGGAGTTGTTATAACTACTGACTAAGCTTTAATGGCAAGTTAGTCTGAGTTAGGGACTATATCTTAATGCCTTGAGTAATCATGTTGGATCAGATCCAAGACCCAGTTAATCTACTATCTTATCTACATTTATGGCGAATAAATGGATAGTGAAATAATATAAGGAACAGGCGAGCAAAAGTGATCCTGTTCCCAGCGTGCCCTCACAGGGTTCAACAATCAGTGATTAACGAATGTTGTGCAAGAGGTTGCAATGGGAAGAGCACATGTATCCCATTCCTTGGCAGACCTAGTGTTCATGGATATGTCAAATTCCTTCTTATTCTTACATAAAGGAAGTGGAGAAAAAAAATATTGTCCCAGAAAGCTGCAGAGACCAAAAATATAAAATGCTCAGGACAAAAGTAGAAAATAGATGCCTGAAAATTAAATTGGCTATTTTCCTGTTCTCATATTATAAGAAAAACAAGTAATTTAATAATTTTCTCAGGCCAAAGTCTCCTAGACTGTGTAATTTTTCTTTATATGGAAACCCTTGCATGTCTCTGACAATTTTCACCACTATCCCATTAACATTTATAGTTTTGCTAGGTATTATTGCTATTACAGGACCAGAGCATCATTAAATATGCACAATATACCATTTTATTAAAAAAAATGCTTTCCTCTCTATTCCTTTCCAATAAACCGCAAATATTCTGTGTTGCCTTTTAATCATGGCTAAAGATTGAGCTGCCATTATCAGAAAATTATTCTTTCAAACTTTCCTTGCCAAATAGCTATTGTTAAATTAGAGCAAATAATCACCTGTTCATTGAGAGCATTATTTTTTTCCTATGGATAAATTTTATCTGCAGCGTAAATCTTAGAAACGCTGAGCCATTCTGTACCATCAGCAAATTTTGTTATCTTACGATTTGCCCCTTCTTCCAGCATAAAACCTCAAGGTAACACTTAGCCTTCGAAATGCCTCTTGCTTTCCCTTATTTCTCATCTTTTCACAAGCTGTTAATACAGAAGATTTTTCTTTCTACTCTGTGACAGGTTAGTTTCTTTAAGAGCAGACTTGATGAGAAAGTGTTGATTGTCCAAGGATATTGTAACAGCCAGATCGTTCTTGTTGTAGTGCTTGTTTCTTTTATTACATTTTCTATCCATTTGCCCTGTTACAGAAGTTACACTTGCTAAAGTACAATTCTTGAGATTTCTACCGAAATCTTTCTGAACACTCTTTCCTCTCATATAGAGGCTGATTTAAACACTCAGTTGCAGACTCAGAGACTCAACTTAATGTCCAAATTTCTTCTGAACTCCTGGGTCACTGATATCTATTATTTGCTATTTCTTGCAATGCTTTATTCCAAATCAAACCAAACTATTAGTCCACTTCTGGCATTTGCTTAGACGAAAAACTAACTTCATTTCCACAGCATTTTCTGCTTGACTATTATTTTAATGACACCTCAATAGAAAGGTAGTGCATTATCCCAATGTTATCACTGTCTGTGGCCATCTGCTACAAGACTAATGCTGATGTCTATCTTTGATATGCAAAACAGAATATCTAAAAATAAAATAATTTATGAAATATTTTCTCTACATTCTAATGCATGAGGAGTGGGGGGGAAGGCCATTCTTGCTTACACATATTATCTTGTTTGTTCCTACAGAGACATTTCAAGTTCTCCCAGGACCATCCCCTCCATTCCCAACCATGAATGCTGAGAGACAGGGCTTGGTTTGGCCAAACTCAACAGCAAATTGGGGAGCAAAAATAATTCAGGTTTCCTCACCTTTAATCAGAAGGCTAAAGCTGTGCCTGGTGCGTGCTGGCAGCCAGGTACCAATCTGATTCCTATGGAAATAATGAATACTAGAGAAAGACTTGAGGTTATTTAAAATGTACTTAATTATTTATCTACCCTTCCTCAGAGTGAGACAGGTCTCTCAGTGAAATGCAGCATGAAAATTACATGGAAAACAGATGGCTAAACCAGTAGGAGAAATTACTCTGGACAACTAAAACTAAGACTCAGACAGTATAGACTCTGATGGTATAGAATCTGACTTGCTTTTATGGGTAACAAGAGTTGGTTGGCTCTCTGATTTATGTACCTACGTAAGGCACCTGAAATTTAGCATTATGCATAGCAACTTTTAGATCACATTTATGTGACAATGTCTTTAGTCCCAGACTTACCAACAATTTACATCTAAATTCTTCTAAACAGAGACCTTGGTGGCCTAAATTGTCATTTCTCTGCAAGAAAATGAAACAGCTTTAGTTGTATTTAAACAGCACATCAAGAACCTCAGCATACTACTTTAGATACGTGCAGTGATTCACTGAGGTGACCATTAAACAGGTCTGACTTAACCCATTTACAAGCACTTACCCTGGTTGAATGGGTATTTTAGCATTCCGTTTTTCCCTTCCCATGTCCTGGTAGTATTTTTGTAATGCCTTATTAATTATGCCTTATGTAATTCATTAGAATTTTTTTAATCACCTCTCTAACAATATATAATTACTGTTGACTGCAAACCAACTAGAAGAAACCTTTCTAGATTAATTAACAGTGACCTATAATTAAACACTATAGTACTTAGAGATGGAGTGGTCCCTAGATAATATTGCTTTATCTTTAATGACTGTTTATCATTCCTGTTTGTTTCTGCTGTGGCAGTTATCAAGGTTAGCTACAAAATTTCTTAATTAAATGCAAATACATAGAAGGCACTGCCTTAACCAAAACCAGCTTGAAATATTCATTATTTAAGTATCATATGAAAGTACGAAGACTCCTGTCCTGCAAATTTTTAGTCACAGTTTACTTAAGGAGCTCAATATTTTCTTTAAGTCATACTCAGACACTGTCAAGGTATACAACATTGTGGTGTGTTCTAGGATTGTTCCTGTTCCTTAATCTCTGAAATATGTTCTATTAAATGTTTGTCTTCTCCAGTATGTGAAGTGCTCAAAAATACATTTTTAAATGAAAACTTTGATAAGGTATTTTTGATTCCTCATTCAGGCTTCACTAACAAGTCTCTGCATAGTAATTAAGTAAATCTCTTTATTGCACATTTTCAAAATGTAGTCTGGTGCTTAAATTAGATTCTTAATGGAATTAAAGGATCACGTTCCTACCAAATTCCATAGAGAGTAGTCTGTTACTTAGGGTGCTCTGAGGAAATAATCTGTGACTTTCGCCAGTCCCACACTTTCAGATGTCACCAGAAACAGTGGACTCCACCACCCTTGAAAAAATTCCCTACAATTTCAATCATTACAGACAGAGAGATGAAACAACTCAAAATACGATAACATTTTGGGGGGAACTTCATCTTTCAACTATGACATGCTTGTAAATGCTTGCTAAAGCTTCCCTGGTTAGAAGAGGTATTACTTACATGACTACACTATATACCACATGATTATGATACATAAAGTATGTAAAGGCAAATATTGATACTGCTTAAGAATAATCCTTAAATAATACTCAAATTTTCTCCAGCAGAAATCCTCATCATCTCCACTGTTACTTTGCATTTTGCTGCTGGCAAGGTATTCTTAATTTGTTTTGTTATAATAATAAAACAGTGTTAATGAAAAAATATACATAAAGCATTAAAATGAGCACTGAAAATCAGAAAAAGATTGTGAAAATAAATAAAAATTTTAAAAAAAAATCCTGTTTGATCCTAGCCCTGTCTCTCTACTAACTGGTCTGTGTAGTTAAAATTAGGCAGTTTTGGGAAGGGAGCGAGGTTATTATTGTTTAAATCCTAAGTAAAAATAGACTACTGGTTGGGTTCAAACGAAGGCTGTTCTTAAAGTAACTCATAGTTACAGACTCTTGCTGCCAGTCTGGATACTTCCTATGTTAAAGTACAGTCACACAAAAATCTTTAAGGGAGACAGACCATTACAAACACCCACCTGGTAGCTTTTTTAGGTGTAAAGCAACAGTAAAAAACATTCTGGAAAAAAAAAAAAAAAGTAAGTATGGAAGACTTGTACATGCCAAATGTGTAACCGGAATACTTACTTGGGAAACTGGAACAGAGTGTTTGAAAGGTGTATTCACTCACTGCCAGTTCTTGGCCTGGTTATAGTTATGTACTTGCAACAGCATTTCCCACAATCTTTTCTTATTCTCCCTCCATGCAGCATCTGCCCTCCCCCACTCCCAGTTTGGCATCAGATTGTGCCAGCCCTGAACACTGCTGTGATTTACTGCTGAGTCACATAATTTCACCACTGTCACTGAACATCATCATCACTGCCCTGGTAGGAAGCAACCTTTTGGTGTGAGAAGGGAGAGAGGCTTCCAAGACATATGCAGCGGAAAAGCTGAGTATCATATATTCTTTCAGAAAAAGCCGTCTTCCTCTTCAATGAAAATTCCCTGGATTTGATGATCAACGGTTTGGAAATAGCACATTTAGCTGTCCCCATGATTTCTCCTCTGCTCACACGCCATACCTCCAGAATGCCCAAAGGATCAATGTTTAAAGGCAATGGGCACTAGAAGAAACTTCCGTTGTTTATCATGATGCTGCTGAAGTCTTCTGGGGTTGACAGATGCTGCTCCAGAAGGTTAATAAGATGAAGAAAGCTCTTCCAGCTGGACCGTAAGAGGGATTATGTCTGAGCAGCAGATAAACAGATTATTCCAGAAACAGACACTGCTTTTTTTTAAAACTTCGTCACTCTTGTCTTACCACTCCATTCCCCCAGGCTAGAAGTGTGTGCGTTGGAGGGGTTTGTCCAGCTTTTGCATTCTCGCACCTGTTGCAGTCTTTGCCTAGTTGCAATTCAATGCAGCCCAAAGCTGGAGACACCTGAAAAATAAGAGGGAAGACCTCGGGGATTTTAGTTCTTTAAGAAAACAAAATTCTTCTTGCTTGAGATAAATATTCTTATTTCCTGCATGATTGTTCTTGAAAACTGTGAATGATCAATAGACAGCATGCATTTGAAAACTGGATTAATATTTTTTATCATTTGCCTTTCTCTCCAAGTTCAGGGAAGCAGAGGTAAGTTCATATATTAAAGGTTTATATGAATTTACATTATGAATACTGAAAAAAAAAAAAATCAGGGTATTTTCACATTACAGAATTATTTGTCTGGAATTTCATGTTTTGATGATTCACCTAGAGTCAGTACAGTTACTGACACTGTTATAAAGTTGGAAAAAGAAATGTTGATAAGATTTATGTGTTTTTTGCAGGCTTTACAATTTCCGTAAGAGATGCCATTTAGTTTTGATTCACCTGCATATGTTCTGTTATGAAAAAAATGTAATTTCAAAAACAATTATATGAAAGGAGCAAAATAGCTGAAGGAACATCTAAGTACTGACGTTGTTAAAGATGGTTTGTCATTCTTGAGATGAAGAGAAAGTAGTAAAGTATATCTTCGTATATATGAGACATGACCTGAACTCTAAAAACTTTTATACAAATTCTGGAAGAAGAAACCATACTGACAAATACACAAATAAAATAACAAGTCTAGTAAGGAATAGTGTAATAATAATTGCAAAATTATTTGCAAGAAAACAGAAACACAGACATTTCTTCTGTATTTAGTACAACAGCAACTATTGCTCCTCTTAAAAATTAAAAAGTTCACAACAACAGTTAATCTTCTTGAACAACATAAAAGAAGAGATGGTGATGTGATTTTTCCCTTTTCAGCTCTGTGTCCAATATATATAGAGCCTTGGGGCACATGTTTAATTTGGGGGGAGGTTTCTTACTAAGTTTTCCATTTATGCTTTGATATTTATATAATGGAATTAAAACCCAACATTGCAACTGCTTTATGTTTGCCCAAGTCAATGACCTCCTATTTTATGCCAGTCTCAGGTACGTTAATTAAGTGCAAAGAATGTAAAATGATAAAAGAGAAGTCTCCTCAATGGTATTTAAATATTTGTTAAAGAGATGGTGTGAAGCGTAGTCTGCTGTCAGTACTGCTTGGAAAGTTTTATTCACACATCTTTTTTGGTCTTGCTTCTCTTTGCACAAAATTTTCTTTAAAAAGCACAGTTCTTGTATCTCACTGAAATGATGTAAATCTTCTCTAGTGGACAATTACTGTACTGAAAAAATCCATGGAAAAAAAAGTAATGTATTAGTTAACACTAGATTTATATTCTGTTGTTCTTTGATTTTACTTTTTCATTCCGTGTAAATAGTGTAATTTAATCATTAATGATATTTCGGAAATGTGGCAAAAAAATGAGTGAGTAATAGTTAATGTCTGACAAGAAGAAAAGGTATATTAAAATGCACTGCTTTTGCATTTAAGTTGCATATTCTATGATGGAAAGAAATAGAATGAATACCAGGTAATGATGTTATTATTACAGTTCATATTTATAATTATGAACTGAGAAAGTGATAATGTAAAAAGTGGGATCACATAGTTTCATCCATTACAAATTGTGATTGTACGTTACGATACATTTCCCTTAAAATACTTCAGCAAAATTCTGGGAAGGTATCTTGAGAGAGAGGAATAGAGAACTGTATATCATCTCCCTAAGAGATGTAGTTGAAGACTTGGAGTATAGAACATTTATCAACATTTATCAACAACCAATAATAAGCTTCACATAACATCTTGCTTATGTAGCAGTGTTGGAATTTTCTCATTTTTGGTGGCTTTCAGAGGAGAAAATATTTTTTTATACAAGCATGTGAATGATAATTGGAAAAATTCCTTCTCACCAGTTTTATAAAGTGCACGTGGCGTATGTAAATGCATAATAATTTTTTTTTATTGTCAGTTAGTCATGCCATATATAACGTTTTAAAACTATGTTATCTCAAACATATGCACACAAATCTCAAAAAAACTTAATGCTTGTGTTAAGAACCTTCTTTACCAGAGCAGGGATGATTCCAGAACTGTTAGGTACTTACAGAAAATATTTTCAAAAGTATGCAGGCTGTTCCAATCGTCTGTATACTTGTATTAATCACTAACTAGTGATCCTAACATGGGTGACTTGAGGCTTTTATGGATATTCAAGTTTGCAGTAAATATCAACTGTGACAGGCTAGGAAATAAGAGATTAAGATATAAAATAGTCCCATCTTAAGAGAAATAACGTAGGGCTAATAATCTTTAAATATTTATAAGGTTAATCAGTTGATTTTTTTTTCCTCATGAACAAAACTATCTTAAATTCAAATTCCCAATTTACTCACATCAATATTTAACAAAAAATGGGTTAAAAAAGTAGAGTTTGCTCATTAATGTCTTTTGGTCCTTCATACCCATCCTTATTTTAGGACCAAAAGAGTCCTTCTCCCAGCCATTTGGAGATTGTCGAGGAGCACCTCAAATTCCACAGCAAACAAACAGGAAGCTGTAGGGAGCAAAACAAAGACTTTACAGATAGAGTGTTTATCTTTGGCCATGACTAGTGCCAGAATCCAGGAAATGACCTCAGGACCTGAACTCAGGTCTTTGCCACTGTCCTGACACAAACTGTCTCTAACAGTGGGAATGGAAAGTGAGGGCAATAAAACCTTTGCGACACCAAAATACCTATGTGGAAAATATAACAGTAATTTTTAACTGTTGAATTGTAAACCACAGAAAATCCAGACTAAATAGCAAAACACAGAGGAGCTCTGAACTCCCAAAAATATAACTTTATTTTAGCACTTGATACTGAGAATGTAAGGGAGTCAGCGAGCGTTAAAGGCTGTTTAGTGTTATTTTTTATTCAGCAAGTAAATATCCTCTATATACTCAGTCATTCTTTAGGACACAAAGGCTTTGTGTGTGCTCTATGAAATCATTTTAATTCATTCTGACTTACCCTTTCCCACTCGGCTGTTCCAGTTCAGCAATAAGTGTTGCAGCTCTTCATTACTATAATTGCCCTTGAAAAAAGGGTTAAGCACATTTGTGCCAAAGGGAAAGGGAAGTTAAAGACCTTAAGGCTTCAAAGAAAAAGAAAAAAATAAAAAAGACATCTGTTTTTTGCACTAAGACTATTTTCTACGTTTATCCATAAGAATTACCAAGTTGAAGGTACCTTTCCAGGTTGTACTTAGAAAGAAAAGAAAACTCAATTTTTTTCCCCTTCCCAAACAAATGTGACACTGGATTATATATGGGTTTTAATCTTATCTATTTCCTAAGAGCAAAACTTGAATAAAAATACTAGAATATTGTCACTGAACCTCAAAGATTAATTCCATATACAATCACATCTATACTATAGTGATCAGTGAACTACATGTGAATGAAGTGTGATGTGAGTTAGATGTGTGGAATTTTTTCTCTGAAAACACTTATGGACAAGATGACCACTATTAATAATAAAAGGTTTTCTCCCTTTACAGGAGATTAATTTACAGTTTGCAATAAAGCAGCTTTACTTGGAATCTTAACCTGCTAGAAATCCATATTACTGTCGATTCTGTTCTCCATTTCTCAGCTAATTGTGGTATCCCAGTGGCATCAGCAGTGCACTGAGCAACATGGCCAACATTAAACAGATGTAGCAAACACATTTTCTTCTTCCCAGAAGGAAAACTTTGTACGCATTCTACTGCATTTTGATTCTTTAAAATAATTTAAATATACATTTTCTCCTCTGCTTTTATACCTCTGTCCTATTCCCAGCCCCTTTGGAATTAAAATGAGTATTCTGCTTATTCTGTATTACACATATTTTCCTTTTTTATCAGAAATCAGGTGTACTATCCTGAACATTCCATGCACTTTACACTTTGCAAGCCCAGCTGTACTTCAAACAATTTCTTTGTCTTAGGAATGTGTGATGTTGAATAACACAACACACTTCCTAAAAAGAAATATGTATCAGTCTGGCTGCTTTTATATGCACATGTACTGGCATTTAGTCACTGTCAGCTGCTATTTACTGGACACTTTAGAATAGTAACACACCTGGAAAACATAAGATTAACAATCACCTGGGAGTAACCTGACACCTGCCACAGTGTGTGTTTATATACCCTTGCATAATTGTAGTATGCCTTAGCATTTTATGCAAACATCATTTTTGACCTTACAATATGCCTGTCTGACAGAAAAACACTATCATCCTCATTTCACAAAAGCATGAGGTCCTGAGATGTAATGCAGAAACTGAAGCCCTAACCTGTAAGAAGCATTGCAGTCACAAAGCAGAATGACAGAGTTTAGTGGGCTGATTCTCAAAGCAACTGCCAAGCCATATAGGTGTCTGCAAATCAGTAGGACCCAGATTCATAGCTACATGGCTAGTTGTACTTAGGCCACCATGCTTATCTTTTCAGTGGTGAAGTTCTACTGGCTTTTAAATTTCTGCTTCAGTGCAGAGCCAAAATTACTTTCTTATTGGCCACTCTGAATCTTTCAACGCCTCTCTCAGACTTTATCGAATTGTGTATTAACAATCTTGGTAACCCTGTTACTGGACATATTAGTTTTAGTGGGATTGCTCCAGGTGTACCTTTCATACATATGAGTCAACACAGATCATAGAAACCCCATCAGTTTCAGATAGGAAACAGTAATGCACTCATCTTTCATTTTGTGATTTTGTGGTTACAGCACAAAATGAAGACATTTCTAATCAAGTTCTCTTCCCTTTCTTCTTCTCCCTCAAAACCAGATCAATTTAACCTAGCTCAGAATTTGGCCATGCTTAGAGCAAGGAATTGGACAAGGTGACCTCGGTGTCCTCCCAACCTAACTTGATCTATGCAGCTTTGACACATAACTTAGTTAAGTAAGGTTAAGTCTAAGTCATTCTCCATCAGAATGAGATGGAGTCAATTAACCAGTTACTGTAAATTGTATTGCATGATGAGTGCTCCTAAACTGTGAGTAAAACTGACCAGTTCCAGTTACTCAAGTCCAAGCAAAAAGATGTCACTGTGGCTTCTGGCTCCTGGAAGCTTTCTCATATGCCAACAACTCTGACCATCATCATCTTTGAATACACCTCAATAAGCCCATTCTGCACTGAGATTCTAACTCACACCATCAAAATTCCTGAAATGTTGACATGTGGGGCAAAATGTTGCTGGAACTTGAATTTATGCTGCTTCACTAAATTTCACAGAGGATTGCTGTGCATCCAAAGTAAGACTGAATAGAAAATGAATAGCAGAGGTGCTCAAATGAGTATTTAATCACTGTGGACTGGATGTATCCCTCCAAGAACTACTCAAACACTTAAAGCATTTTCTTGCATCCTTTGGTGTAAACCATCTCAGATAATAGAACCGCCTTTCAGGTCGAATGTTTTTAAGATGGCCAAGGAAATACAAATAGATATATGTTTCATAAGTCTACATTGAAACCAATAATTCTTCAATGATGTTCCTAGTCCATGTCCTGGACCTGAAGCAGACTGTTACAGGATTCAGATGTTGGCAATGAAACCATAAATGGCCTTTGATACTTTCTTTGAATTCCAATAGCAGTGGTTAGTAGAGTTAAGGAATAATAAGGAAAATTCTTTACCAGAATTTGCACTTACCTGTTTGAAAGAGATGGTATATATTTCTACCTTAAATGAGACATATGATGTCAAGGTAAACATGAGTTTCTTCTGATGTTTTTTCAGGTAGGAAGGAAATGTGTCAAAATCACATGTGCTGACTCACAAAGCCTTCAGCATGTTCAATATTTGCAGTTGTTACAGATTGCATTTGTTATGAACATGGATTCACAAAAGCAGGAGAATGTTGCCAGTGGCATAATATGATTTCTATTCTCAACTCTAATAGGTAGATAATTCACCATAATTGCTTTTTTACAGTTAGCATAATGCAAAGACACTACCAAATTGTCTATTTAGAGAGGGAGAAAAATTATATTTGCCTGTTAAAAGGCCTAAGTATAAATTTTTATAAAATAGTTTTAAAGTATCTTCCTAGCTTGTTTTCTGAAGTTGGTTAACAACTGTGTTTCTCCACTTGGCTTAGAAAACCACACAGATTTGTGTGACTGGAGGGGAACATTGAACAATTATGATATCTAGCTTAGTTTTTAAGAGTTACCTACTTGCAGAAATTAAATTCTTCACATTTACTGAAATTCCAGAGCATATTGGTTGATGACAGTGGTGATGTTTGGTACTGAAATGTAAATCCAGGTTAATTTAAAGGTTTCTGCAAATAACTATTATCTAATGCCATCTCCTAGCTTTGACTGTGACACCATTAAAACAAAAGGTTTTGAGTTTTTATTAAAATTTAGACATTTAATGTTTTTATTTTTATACCATATATTTCAAAATACTTTCTCATATTCATCTCCAGTTTATTTCGACATATGTTCTGAAGTATAGATTGTTTCACTATGACCAAACATTTAGTATTTTTAACATAAGGATAACAACAGGAATATATCACATAATGACTCATGGGAACTTTTAGTTGAGAACTATGTTAACAGTAACTAAATTCTTCATCTTTCATAAATGTTTAAAAGAGTATGATTACGCATTCTTGCCAAGAAGCAAGATTTATGAAAACCCACCACTTTCCTTAGTTCTCAAGAAGGAAAATCCCTTGGCAGAGATCTAATTCAAAACAAGAACATAATCTTTAGAAGACTGAAATTTACAGAACTTGTCTTTAAAGCAGGAGCGCGGATCTCCTCTCCTGTGTCACAGAGAGCTTGAGCAAAACTTGTGAACATGTGCAGGAGATGTTTTGTCATGCTGAATCCAAGCAAGAGGTACAGGGATCAGGTGTATTTTGTCTTCAGTACAAAGTCCCCACTGCACAGGCAGGGCCCAGCACCTCCCTGACACGTGAGGTGATGCTGAGTCTTGCATAACACAAGATATCAGTAGTTACATAAAAGGTTCCATAGCGCTGGGTGTGTAGACACCAGCTTTGTGGTACTTGTGCTGAAAGTTTGCTAGTGAACATTGGTCAAGTAGACACAGGGTCTTTCCAAGCTGGAGGCCTTGACCTGGCCCCCATAGTTCTTCACTACAGTTAGATACCCAGGCCTCATTCCACATAAGTGTTACTATTTAGTAACACTTAAGAATGGCATTCACACAGACCAGCATAGCATAGCAAACAGGCCTTACCAAGTTCATCATTGGCAATATTTGGTTTTGAGGAATAAAAATTAATTACTTTTAATACAAATGTCTTACCCCTTTTCCTCTCTTTTAAGGACACAGGCATTTTTCTGTAGCAAATGTTCAAACTTTTATGAATATTTGATGATGTTCATCCATCCTAGTGGATACTGCCCTCTTACCCAGCTAGGTGGACTAAACCTGAAGAAGTGAGATCCAAACTGAGTTCCCTCCTGTGCCTCAGCTATGCCAGTTAGCTCTCAGATAAGACCCACCACCCACCAGGATACAACAATTCTTGGATTCAAGTCCCCTCAATTCCTCTCAAAGTTCTTTCACTGTGTGCATTAAAAATAGTTTAATATATTGGAGCCAAAAATAAGTACAAGCAAGATATATAATCTTGTGTACAAGAGAACAGAGCTCTCAGAGACAGGACCTGAGCAGAATGAACATTAGTATTAACTTTTCTATTATGGAATTCCATTTTCTCAGATTTTAGAGCTGTGAGCCTTCACAGTTGTGAAAACAAGCTTGGAAATGTAACTCAAACACAGTGAGAGCTACAGTGTCTGACAAAGCACTGGCAGCAAGCAGCCTTGAACGTCAGCAGGAGTACGAAGAAAGGGCCTCTATTGGACATCTGCAAGGGAAGATAGAGGTTGTTGCATGATTCTCTGGGAGAAGATAGGTGTTGCTCCTAGTACTTATACGCAGGATCTAGGCTGCATTTGACGATAACGCCATGACACATCTCAATCAATCTGTCCCTGGTCATCAAAGCCCCTTCCATCCCATGCAACTGGCACTGAGGCACTGTGGCATAAAAAAGATGAAAAAACAGATATAAGAAGAGGACGTGTCATGGGCACCCTCTCTGTCACTGGGAAGTGCCATTAGAATTCAGCATACTGTCTGCTGTCATGACAGGAGCAGAATGACTCTAAGGAGTCCAGGATGTTACCTCTATTTGTATATTGTGTTTCTATCTAGTGTTTACACTGATCATCCCTTTCAGAGATCTCAGGATCAACTTTCCATAACTAGTCATCCCTGCTTTTGGTACTGCTTAAATTACCAACACACGGGCTGTTGGCCCTGCTGTATATTTAATTGGACCACAACAACATATTTATAGGATTTTTGTTGAACTAACCCTCATATAAGCTTTCCTCTTGTCCTATTTCAGCAGTTCCCCTTAAATAAATATTGTCTTTTAATTAATAATTATTCTACTGTGAAGGCAATATGTCACATTTATCATTCAAGCATTCCTCTTTATCCTAAGAACATCCACTTATTTTTCACACTAATTTGCTTCTTCATACATGTCAAACCTTGTGATGGTTTTAATGATGAATTATTAACACTTCAAAAGTTTTGTCTTGATGTCACCCTGATTTTTGCTGCTGAAACCTTTAGTTATCATTCTTTTAAATCTTCTCGTTGTATGCAATGACATCCTGATTTTCTAAGGTCAAATCAAACTAGAAGTTACTTCCAAATTAATGCTGCCAGTAAATGTTCCTACACTGAGATTGCCTACATTGCTGAAAAAAACCCAAACCCACACCAAAACTGCAGGCCTCCCAAAAGTGACAGTATTAACAACTAGAAATGAATAAAGCTGTATAGAAATGCACCCAATAGTTACATAAAAAAAAAAAAAAGGTATGAATATAAGCTTCTTGCTCCTGTGTTTATAAAAGTAAGTAAAAGGAAATCCTGCCAATCAATTATCTGAATGGCTTCAATTTTTTTTTTCTAGAATCCAGTTAAATAACAATACACTTTTCCTTTTTAATAATGCAGATAATTAAAAATACATAGGAACTCTCACCTTTGAAATGTATTTCTCCTGTTTTTCTTTTTTAAGGGAGGCTGTAAATTTGATAATGCAGATTTCAAGAGACACAGGGTAGAGACCTGGCCTAATTCTCAGGTTTTCATATTTTTCATTTGAGAAATCAATACTGTTTATCTGCCTGAAAACAAAACCTGAAGAACAGTACTATGTGCCTGAGACATCTGTATGGTCATCAAAGCACTTTTGATTATGTCCCATATAAAAAAGATTGTAATATCATACTTTAAAAATCACCTTATCATGTTTTGAAAATCTTTTGTTATATTTGTCTAAGTTCAGTACCAAAGGTCAGGAACTCCAATTGTTAATAATGGCGGACAGTGACTCTGTAGATCACCATGCTAAAACTACCTCAACTTTTTTCCTCAAATATGCCACCTGGAAAATGGGGACAACTATGCAAACTCTTTCATGTGAGAATAAGGAAGGAGACTTACAATCTTATTTAAGGCACCCTGGAAATGAAGCTAACACACAGTAAAAAGTTACCAAATTTTGACAAATATCTACTCTTCTGCCATAAAACCATCAAAGAAAACTAAAAATCTTAGGCATACCTTTAAAAGGTGAAACTGAGACAGTCACCTTTGTGAAAGAAGAGAGTTAAATAAAAAAGTTAAATTGTGCAGGGTAAGCACTAAATATGTTAACTGCTTATGTTTGGTTAAGATAAGAGAATAAGAGCAAAAATATTTACAAAAACGACTTCTTTTAAAAACAGTAAACTAACCTGATATTATTGGGATTTTTTACACAATCAATGATGTACCCTGTAAAATTGGAACCACTCCAATTTCATAATAGAATAGGGCTATTTAGATTTTATTTCAACCCAGGAAACTGAAAGCCAAGCATCTACAAATTTCTAGATAGAGGCATACTATAGTAAAGCACACAGCTGAACCATCTGGCATTCTTAGGTTAAAATGTCTCAGTTCAGAATTTCCACAGTAACAAGGGAAATCCCAGGTCTGAAGTATTAGGGAAAAATAATATTTGTTCCAAAAGACAGAGTTTTTTCCACTCATATTCAGTAAATATTAGGAAATAAGTATTGGACAATCATGTGGAGAAAGGGGTTGATGCTTCCTTCACCTCAAATTTTGCTTAATTTTAGTAAAAGCGATTTCAAGAATAGATGATAACAAAAGTTGTTCTAGTAAGAGAAATTTACTAAACAAAAATATAAACAGAATTTTTTTTAAAATGTTGAAATTGAAGGGAAAGAATGAAAAAAGAAAAAGTTTACACCTTCCCTGAATAGGCTAGCAGAACAGGGATAGCTGGAAGCAAATAATGTATGGTCATGTTCTCAGAATGAAAAATGCGAACAGTGACCCTAACACAGAGAATGTGAAATAATTATAACAATCGTTAGAGAATCATCTCCTTTGTCAGTATTATGAATAGCATAATTCTTAATTCAAGTTAATGACTAAGGGCTAAATCCTAGGGAAGAAGCAAATCCTTCAAGATAGACCTCTGCTCCATAGAAAAGCTATGAAGAAGCTTAGTGACAAAATCCTCTGCCCCAGTTGGTCAGATTGCCTGGGCATCTGGGCCATTGTAGTTAATACAGCTTTTAAAAGGTAATAGACTTACAACTCACTACTTTCCATGTAGATTTTTGATATTTTCTACTAGAGCATTTCAGGGGTCATCTTCAAGATTTTTTTCCGCTCTCACCCCATACATCATCCAAATAATTAAGTGTCCCCACTAATCCGGTATTTGGCTACTTGTGGTTTCTGATGGATCCAGAGCTATATGTTCACAGGAGACATTCCTTTTCTGCAGCTTATGGTTCAAGATCTGACATTACTGTGGAAAAATTATTTCCATTTAATTTAACAACAAACATTACGTGACTGCATCATCATTTTAAATCGCTCTGAAAAAATTAGGCTGCCTACACTCTCTCTGGCATGCTTTACAAGGCAATAACAATCACCTGTTGCCTTCCTTGTACAACTTCCCGGCTTTCATATAATATTCACCAGAATCAAACAGTCAACTTTTTCCATATCAGAGTACCACCTAACTCGTAATATACATGTCATTATTATGATTTCTCCACAGTAAGCATTGGGTGGTCATTTTAAAGTTAAATAAGAACTGAGACATATACGTATATACCTATGTATACGTATACTGACGTATCTGGTAGAACTTCTCCCATCCTTATTTCAAGTACTATTCTTTCTGTAACAGGGTGATTTTCAATTATTATTCTCTTATCATTTATCTGCCTACTTTTCTTTAAACATTTAATTAACACAGCTCCAAAATGTCAAGATAATGTGTTTTTACCTTCTTTATTTTCTCTTGATTTGCCTAAGAACATGATAATTAGTGTTTGTTATGTGCAATATGACATTTCTTCTTTCTTCAGCAAACTGATGATTTTTTACTCTTTTTTTTTATAGTATTACTCTCACTGAATGTGTTCCTTTTGAACTATATTATTTCCTTTATTCTTCTTTTATAATTTTTTAACCATTCTTCAAAACAAGTTTTTCAGTTGATTTGTCATCATTCGTGTACACAAATACCATGCCCATCTTACATTATCTGCCTTTAAGTTTTTCAATTATCTACGTATTTTACACTTTTCTTTCAAAGCAGCTCTTTCAAAACATCTTTTATACTGTCTAGATTTTTTTTTCATCTCTAATGACTGTATCAATTGCATGAAATGCAAGCAAAAAAAAGTATTTCCAAATTAATTTTAACATCTTTATTAATATGTAAGCTCAATTTTGGAATATAATCTAAAAGATACTAATGGTTCCTGTCACATGTTCCTACAAAATGCCATATTTCAGCTTATTTAAATGTGCTATTTTCATCATTAGTATTTTTACATTGAATTTAGCTGCTATATCACATAGTACTGCATCACAAATACTTAGGAAGTGCAGCAAAGTGAGTCCTGAATTTCTGTGTGACTTTTAAGATGAGGGTTCCTATGCTTGAGCCTATTTTGACATCCTAGAAACATTTCCACTTTTCATAACTGAATAACTCCATAAGGAAAACAAGCCTAGATCTTCGGTTCCAACTCACTGGTTTAATTTTTTCTACTGTAGCTGTTCCACTTTTCCAGGAATAGTTAAAGATCTATCAAGATACAATGCCAGAGCATTCACAACACCTATCATCTAGTGACAAAGAAACATAATCACAGTCTCTTCTGATTAATTCTTCAGCTTATGTGAGGGAAGGAGAGACTGCACTGTGGAGTGAAAGAGGGAGACTGGAAACAACTCTTTCTTTCCTCAAAGAGAAACTACTGTTCAGCTTTTGAAAGAAATTGTTCCAGGGTCCAGTTCTTGGGCTGGGTTCAAGACTATGAACCTGATGTGAAAGGAAATGTGCCTTGAAGCCCAAAGGAAAGATCAGAATATCTCAAAAGGGAGCAGATTTAAGGTAAAACTAATTCTCATTTTGTTTATCTGCCAACATAGATAAGTTTTTACACTGCAAGCTGATACAGATACGCTTTACTTTCCCCAAGCTCTAGACTGTTACTTATCACTGTACTGTAAATTTCCCTACAGGCTGATATGCTCAAGGTGAAGTGCTGTAGCATGAAGTTCAAGCAACTAAGTGTCCTTTGGTGGATCTAACCCAAAGCTATTTTTCAAAACAAGATTTGGGGCTTCTGAAACTTCTACCCTGTGTGTCCTAGGGTCATGAGTTGAGATATAAGAAAATTAGTTACCAGGCCTCTCGAGTGTGATCACAGGATGTTTCTCCTCAGCACATTAATTCAGTCAGGGCACTGACATCAATAATATGTTCCAGAAAGAACTCTTAGGTTCATGCCTATTTTCCAAACATCATCTTGCATTGGATAATCCCTGCCTATGCAATGTTTATGTACATGCTTATTTTTTATCTTTTCCAGAAATCCCTAATAAAATAAACCGTGGTGAAGCCAAACATCTTGCAGATGCCTCAGGGTCAGACAAAACAGAAAGAACAACAAAGAGGTCCAGAGTATCAACCATAAGGCGAATATTTGACATGGCAAAACATCGAACAAAGAGGTCACCCTTTTTCTCAACTGGTGTGAAAGTCTGCCCACAAGAATCAGTGAAGCAGATTTTAGCCAGTCACCAAGCTTACTACAGACTAAGAGGTAAAATTATTATTACAGCATGTACTTCCTCCTTGAAAGTATTTCTTTTAATTGAGGAAACACAAAAATTTCCAGAATCTTGTTCTTTAGACATGATGTGTGATCTTTGCTTTCTGCTTTCTTACATAGATAATAAAATAGTACATGAACATCAGCATAGTTCAAGACAGACAGTTATCAAAACAGAATAAAACAACACACTCAAAGGATTAATGAACTCAGTGCAATTGTACAGTGTTTTAGCACAGCAGAACATGAAGAGCAAATTATGCTTGCACTACTATGTAAAGATGTACCACCTTTCTCAAAAGTGCAGCAGGTATCATCATTGCTTCTCAGAATTAACCCCACCAGTTCAAGACAAGTAATGAAACTATTCATCGATCATTGAACAAATATGTTTATGTAATATTAAGTCTGTGGCAGCGTTGGTGCATTAAAAACACCGAGGTAATTGCCAGCAGCCTATGCAAAGACCTTAGTCTTATTTTTACAAAGTCTAGAAGGCTTTTTCTATCCTTTCCTACTCAATTCACTGACTCCCCAAGCCTTTCTTTTCTTCTCTGGACTACAGAGAGCCTATGGAGTTAACCATTCCAATTTTAGGTCCCTAGACAGCACAGTGCAAACAGCTCTCTGGTTTTTATATTTCCTCTCTTTTTCTCTCTGCTTCTCTGAGCCTTTCATTCTGTGGCTGTTCCAATTTCTATTAGAAAAAATGCATATTTCTGTGCTGCAGCTAGAAGGTCCAAAGTTAAAACATAGTCAGCACTTCTGGGATGCAAATATCTAAGGCAACATCTACTCTCTAAATCAACTTGGATCATCTATTTTTCCTCACATACATGTCCATTCACATACATGTATGTGCCTTGCCTGGTCCTCAGCTCTCCTTCAGGGAACCAGCCAGTTCACTCTGGATGGATGTAGAGCTGCAAAAATTTTACTCTAGCAGCCACTTGCTATAGGCAGCATGGGCAAGCTACACCAATATTTGTAACTGTTCATATAGATACAAACTTATTTGGTTTCCATTGTGGAACTGAATTGCAACCCAATGGGCATTAGGCAGAATTCTGAAATGTGTTTAAAAGGTGGATCCAAAAAGCCTTTCTTAAATACTAATTAATCCTGAAAGTCCTTAAAACTCACTGGTAACATCCCTAATTGGGCTGAAAACAAACTATCTTGGGACAAGTTGTTATTATTGACGTGAAATCAAAATGCAGCTATGACATTTTCATTTAAAAACTGTTGAGGACAATAGTGCCACATATTTACAGAGTAGCACATCAGTTTGGAGTGGGATATTGGGCTCTATAATTCTTGTAGTGCAAGCAGGTTTAAACTCATAGCTCCTCCTACCCAATAGAGTGTCCTACACTCAAAAAATCCTCTGAGTAGATGTCATCCATTCCTCCAACTGAAGCTGGAGTGTTTCCTAAAAATTAAGTAAGAAAACAGAAGGCTGCAGCTGAATAATCTGTACACTCAGTCAGAAAGAGGTGTTCCTGTTCCTTTGAATAGTTGCACGTTTTCCATTGCAATGTCCTTGGTTAAAACCTCAAAAAAATCTTTCCTTCTGGGAAACATCAGAATCCAAGACTTCTGCACTTCTCACTGAGCATGCTAAGTTACCTGATGAAAGTGATAAGTTAAAAAAAAAAAATGGTAGAAGAGAAAATGTGGTAATGCAAGCATTATCCTTGAAGCTGTAACCACAGTACAAGTCCTCCCAAAAAGATAATCTGGTAGACATGCTGGAGTCTTACAGCCTGTGCCTGTCTGTGGGACAATCTGATCTTTATTTTGTTTTGTAGATACACCTTTAGGTCTGGTATTTTCCTTACGTAAAGTCTAGGAAACCACTTCCATCCCTCCAAGTCCTATGACACATTTAGAACAATAGCAGCACCGTGGATCACACCTGTCCCCTAGACAATTGTATTGCTTACTAAGAAAAATGGCACTTTTTTTTTTTAACAAATATATATATTCTATGCTTTCGGGAATGAGCCCACAACACAAAGCAGCTCAGATATAGGAGGTCAGACAGCTCTTATTGCTGTGACCCTGTACCAACTCTGAAATAACACACCATAGCTTAGTTTACCATGAAGACAGTCCTTCAAGTGAGGTAAACTGGGAGCGTGCATGGAATCAGCTACTACACCTCCTCAGCTGGCCATGTGTTGCGTTTACTAAACTCTAGTAACTGGATTACTTTTCATCAGACAGCATATCTTGATTCAGCAGTTACTGCTTAGAAAAACACATACCTGAGAGTTGTGAGAAAAAGATGATAGAAAGTTGCCTTAACTGCTAGCTCATAATGAATAAATCTCTTCAAAAGACAACCTGTTCTTTTTAATAATCTGACTGCATCTGCTCTGCATACAGCTGCTCTACTGGGAGAGGTGCCCCAACACAGCTGAGTACATCCTTACAGCAAGTTTAGAGAATACGTAGAGAAACTGGTTGTACTAATTTCAGAGGAACCGACATTTTACATAATGCAGATAATTATCTCAGTCTATGCCAAAGCAGCTATCAAGAACTGAAAATAAATGTCCTATCTTACAGTCATGAACTTTGTAAAGTACTAAAGACAACAGCTTTTGAATCACTAGCAAACTTTTGTTAAAATGTTTTTTCTAATACGTTTGAAAATCCCCTTCTCTAAATGCATTTAATTTTAAACATGTTGAAGAAGTGTGTTCCTTCATCTTGCCTGAGTGTACATATTTTCACAAAGCCAAAAATACATATGTCTCTGTTGACTCCAGAGGAATCAACAAGTAGTGACAGAGGCAGTTACCCATTAATGGGAAGGTATAGTGACAGCTGAGATAAACTGAACTGATTTTGTTCAAAACACCTTGGTTCCAGCAGCCACTGTGCCATGTTGGTTATCCTACATAAGCAAGGTCACAGCCCCTGCAGGGGACAACCTGGGTAGGTAGGCATGTCTGCAGTTAAGCGGGAAAGTTCACACAGAACAGCATGTCCCATTCCATGCCAGCTTGAGGATCATTGCGGACCACTCAGTGATTTGAAATATGACCCAGATACATGCAGGATTCATTCTATGTTTAGTTTGAGGTTGTGCAAAGTGACTTAAGTGAAACCCAAATATTTTGTGTGTTGGGAGAGGCTGGTACCTGAACAGAGATTCAAAGACCTACTAGTATAGTTAGTCAGCTAGGCAGTAGCTGTCTGGGGGAGGGAATGGTTTATCCTCCTGAATCTTTTAAAATTAGAAATAGTTTCAACTTACAAAAAAGAGGAGACGTCAGCAAGATGATGGTAGAAGCGCACTCAGAAGTGTAGCCCCACCTGGCCATCTGTGACTCAAAAAAATCACTTCTGCAGACATACCCAAGACCTATGTTATCAGAATCATCTAGGGAAAGTAAACCCTATAAAGTATTTCTGAGCAGTCACTTTATAACCCAGCTGCTGCTGACTTTCTCCCCTCCCTCACTTACTCCTGCATGTCATGATCCTCACTCACAGTCCCAGAGAGCAAGGGCTTTGCAGCTGGAACTTATCTTTTACAAGTTTTCCCTGAAATGCCTGGCGGAGTTCTGAGTGACAGAAAATCAACCCAAAAACTGGATGCCAAGCCCAAATATGCATTCTAATGTACTTTGTAACATGATGCCACTGAACTTCAGAGCTTTCTTGCAAAAGGAGTAAGCCAACAGAATATGTAAAAGTCCTACTCTCCGTTATTATATTATGTGGTTTACATCATCTCATGTAATTAAGCCAGTTTGCATCCTGTAAATGAAGCTCCTCCTTATTCCTGAATGCCAAATTTCAAAATCTTACCCATTGTCATATTCTCTTTATGTTCATTTTCATTTTCTCAAATGATACAGATCGCTACTGTTCTCCCTGCAGCCACAGTACCTGTTAATCTTGTCTGATGTAGTCTGATGTTTAACTGGGTGATTCACTACCATGAAGGATGTTTAACATTGAACAAATGTCTCTGTAAAGTTGTGTAGAGAAGAAGAAAAGCATGTTCTTTCTAAAGGAATTTTACCTATACTAAGTCATCTAATTTTTACAGAGGTGTTTAAAGAAACATGAAAACATGTAGCAACTGCAGAATGTCTTTAAGATTTTGAAAAGACTAGTTACATTGAAAATTTGGAATATAATCATTTTTTAAAAACTCTTTTTTTCCATCAAAATATTTTGCTATATGTGTGGGGAATATCAAAATCTTAAATATTATCTGTTTAGCTTGTCCTATGCATAGTTAACCATATTAATGTACAAAACCTTTATATACAGTTAAAATTATGATTATTCAAGTATGATGACTATTAGATTTTTTTTCTCTACCTTGCTCTTTGGTCTTGCTAGAACATCCAGTATGTGTCTTTGTATGTATGTACCTTTGAGATGAAGGAAGTGTGCTTTGTGTTTGCTCTGTACTCATTATGATGATGTCAGGCCAAATTAATCTCTCTTTTAAAATGAGGGAAGTTAGCAATCCTTAATTCAAAGATGGTTAATCCTTTAGTATAAAGGCAAATGACTGCCAACTCAAAAACACCTAGCAGATCGAAATATCTAAAAATATCTAGATGTTGAATTTGTTTGCTAAGTACAGTAAAATGCATAAAACCCAAATCACTTTCAAAGGTTTACTTTTTGGTGCAAAGCATCCATCCCCATCCCCTTTCTTCTTACTCAGTCTGCCAGGAAGTTGTGTGGGAAGCCTTTCGTATTTTTCTGGATCGGATTCCTGATACTTCTGAATATCAGAACTGGGTTACTGCCTGCCAGAGGGAAACCTTCTGCATATTTGACATCGGCAAAAACTTCAGCAATTCCCAAGAGCACCTGGAAATAATCCAACGGGTAAGGAATACTGACATTTGTTTAGAAACTGGGGAAGACTTCCAAGTCCCTCCCCATCTGCTTATATGAGGGCAAAATACTGCTCAGGAAGAGGAGGGGGCATGTGTTAGAAGGAAAACATAAAAGTACAGTAAACAAAAGAGCTAACAGGCTTCTGCTCAATGGTTGGATACACCAGCTAGTAAAATGCTGTTTTTCTTAATCTTTTTGCAGCGAGTAAAACATAGAACCTTCCAGGAAAGGTAAGTAGCACACATAGAACCTTGCCACTTGATGTTACTGCTTTTTTTGAAAAAGATATGTGTAGATGTGTGTGGATGTGAACAGATATACAGATAGAACTGTGGTGTATTTGGTGTGTGCTGTGACAGATGTGTATACTGTACGTATCATAGTACACATAATTGAATCACTAATCATTAAGGTAGCCAAACATCTGAGTTGCCTGTTCACTTTGAGACACCGCAGAATGTCTCCTTTGACTACAGTGAACATGAAAGCCACACAAAGCCACAGCTTTGTGTTAGACTAGTGTTGACTGGGAATGTGACAAAAGATTATCCACAATTGCTATAATTCTCAAGAGGAAAGTCAGAAAACTGAACAAAAGTTGATCTGGAAGGATACATGAAGAAATAATATGAAAACTCTTATGGCTTCACTCTAGTTTTCTCCTGTACTTTAACACGTCATGATAGTGTTAACTAATGTCATGCTTTATTCCATAAACTCTAGGGAAAAAAAGTATACTCCGAGCAATGTTCAGAAGTCTGAGAATGGCAGGATTAAAGTTACAATACCGAACTCTGTATCTCTGCATATAAATACTATAGTATAGCCCGGCAAATCACTGTCCACAGTTTCTATGATTTATGTATTACTTTTCCGACAAATTTTCTTAGATTTTCAGGTGAAGCAAATAATCTTTTCCATTCATAAGGTATACTGTCTTGTGATCACAGAGGTCTTAGGTATCTTTATTCATAATGATATTGGAGCTTTGAGTGTTCTTCTTTCTCAGAAATGTATTTTTAATAATGTAGGGCCTAATTAAACTCCTCTGGAAGTCCAAAGGGAGGTCTTTTCACTCAGCCTAGTGCAGACAGCAGCAGCAAGGCAATAAGTGAAGTGACTGATCTCAGAGTTCTTAGGGTCTTTGTGAACAGTATGGTTTTCCCTAGACACAATACAGAAGATGAAGTGAAGTCTATGAAATTACTCATACTTTAGCTGGAAATACAGGCAGCCATGATTGTGCATTGTTGGACTTCATCTTTACAACTGTGTGGTTTGGGAAACATTTTGTATTTTCTACAGATGCCATGTAGAGAGAGCAGTCTCTAGTTAAAGACATGACACATAATTAGTTAACATTGTGAAAACATTAGAAATGATATTAGAAATAACACTTTCATTCTCACCGCACAAGATATCCAGAGTATAAATCAGGAGTTGCTCATATTCTTTATTTATGTTATTAAACATCTAGGTTGGTGTTGTATAGAAATGCAGCCCAACCATCTTGTCTATGCTACAAGCTTCACGTTGTCTCATTTAACACCACACTGTGGATTATGGTGCCCTTAGTTCTTTTACTCATATCAGTTTTCACAAACACTCCACCTGTATGCACCGGCTTAATAATAGCTATTTCTATAGAAATTTTGAGGAATTCTATCTTCATTTGTTTTCATGATTGGGCTTTTTGTTTTATGCTGCATCCTTTTCTACACTCTACTTACAACCCAAACCAAGTGAAATTCTTCACTTCCCAATTTCAGGAAAGAAAAATCTCAAAATGTCACTTTGAATACACTTTCCAAAAACTACAGATCAATACAAATTTGGTTATAGAACATAAATTATTCTATAGCCTTAACTGCAGGAATCTTTGACACGTGTTATAAAATGTACTTGTATATTCAAACCACATCTGCATTTCAGGCAAGCTAACTGTCTCGGTTCCAAAATTTCTTCATCGGCATATGACTGTAGAAAAGAAAACAGTATCAACAATACCAAAACAAATCCCATGATGCAGGGCAGACAGTCTGTACATCACATCCACTGCATTCTTACTTGAGTTTTCAGCTCTCTGCCATGGGGACCATGGTAGGCATTAACCCATCAATATTACATCAAGATCCAAATATAAACACCCCTACAATTCACAATAATAATCTTGATCCAGGAATCTGATTTGAAACTATCATTAGTTGGAAACTTCCTTATGATATCACAATGCAGGCTAACAACAGAACTAATAAGTCCACCCAACCTCTCCTCACAACAAACCATGAAACACCCTTGGAACCATCAAATATCAATCAGCTCAGAAATTAGAGGAAACTCAAAGCCTTCGCTGAACTATCTTGATAGGAAGAGATACAGTAAAGGAGGCAAAGGTTGGTTTAGATAACGTACAAGAAGTCTTGCTTCCATTTAACCAGTGGTCAACCATTCATGGACTTCAAAGAGAAAAAGCGGACTCTGTGCACTCATTCAATATCTGTGATCCCATCCCTCCGATTGCTCAGAGAAAATCAGTCATGAAACCTCACGAGCAGACTCGTGACAGGATTGTTAGTCCTTGTTGGAAGAATATCTCAAATCAGTATTTTGTTAATTGTAAGAACAAATACCATAGTGAAGGAGAGGAAAGGAAATATATAAACTGTTGAATATAAAATATGATCTACTGTTCCATTGCTTGATTAACCAGCTTATCAACTGTTCCATTGGAAATAACTTCTCTCATTGAAAGTACACTTAATATAGGGGTCATTGCTACGTTATTTTACATCTTTGCCATTCCCAGTACAGCATGCTGATCATTAAATCATTCATTTCTATTTGATTGATAGGAAAGATGAAATATCCACAGAGAAAACAGGTGGCAAAAGGGTGGAAGACCTTCCTTCCATTTCTACAGGTAAAATCAAATCTGCTTGCTGTGCATTTGCCCATAAGGTAGAATTGCTAAAACCAGTGATTCATAGATCTTAGAAGGCTGTAATTTAATCAATGCAGTAGAAGCATGACAAGTCCAGTGAAGTACAATGAAAATGATTTAGTAAAATAATCTATAAGCATTTTTTAATTTCTTTACAGCATGTCTGCTACTCAAATGTAGCATTCCACGTTTGTTTCACAGTCTTTAAATGCATGTTTTCCTAGTTTCCTGAGAACAGAGAGTAAAGCTAATTTTGCTTCAATTAGAAAATAACATTTAGAGTGTCAGCTGCTGCATTTTGTTTGCCAAAATAAGCAAGCAGATAAAAATAAAGAATTACATTAGCCAGAAAGTCACAGTGATGCCAAGGCATTAACTTGGCCAGATAATTCCAATTTGACCTACTAAAGCTGTTGTGTACTACAGTTCTTTAAAATAATGTTGGAAATTTATGCAGTGATAAAAATCTGTAAATATGAGCATTTTGGTTCAAGGGGGAAACACTCTTCACACATTTTTATGAGAGCCAAATATGATCGAGTCTTATTGGTAGCAACTTCCAGCATGGTAATTTTGCCTCCAGCTGGAAAACTCTGTCAAAGCCTCTTGTTACTTTAAATTGAGCCCTAAAGAAAGGTGGCTGCCATAGAGACAAAGATCTCAACTGGCAAAATGAAGCTTAGACATTGGTGATATTTATTACAGCATGACAGGAAATTATAAAATATTATTATTTAATTCACACAATTTCATTGATGCATAGTCAGTGCCATTTTTGGTTTCAGTCACACACACACAATGCTACATATGCTTTGAACTGGAAAGAAAGGCCACCTATTGCATAAAAAATATCATCTTTACCCACGCCATAAGTCATGAACACTTTTCACTGACACAGGCTTGTGCTCAAACACATCCTCCATAAGGAAAGCTTCTCCAGCCAGCTGACACCTGACCAACACAGAAAGCAGATTTTTGATGTGCAAACCTGTTCTTGCCTAATTTTACTTTACAGGCTCCCCTGGCACATCCCTCTCTCCATATGCACCAGCACCTAATGGCACACTGCTCAACGAAATTGTTAATGACACGAAGACTCCTGTGAAGGTGAGGGCAGCCTATTTTCCTATCTCACTTTTTCACTCACCTCTTATTTTTGAGCTCAGCTAGCAGAAAAGAGAAGGAAGCCTTGGAAACACTTCGTGCTTACAAGTCATGAGTGCTCCCCTCTGTTACTGCTAGTGGGACTGAAGGGTTTTATTAGCATCTGTTTTTCACTGCAATAGTGCATGAAATTTCTTGCATATGCAGTAGAAAGCATAACAACATGACAATCAGCTTTTAGGCAAGTCTTAACTCTTTTTATGAGCATCCTGTTGCCTATTTTGCACCATTTTTTAATCTTGTTCTTCACTGAATAATGTAAAAATGCCTACTTTCTGAGCTGTCCACAACACAGGGTATAGGACTGGACCTTCTTGCCTTTTTCTGTCCAGACAGAAAGCTGCCAAGCAGGGAATGTCTGCTGATGTCTCCTCAGAGCAGCCATGCAGCCTGGCACCAGGGACTGTCCCCTTCACAGCAGCTTTACAGCAGCTACCATGGGCCACAGGTTCCATCTAAACCAGTCCTGGCTGTTGCACCCAGGGGTGTCAGGGAGGTGGCCCTGGTCTCAGCACACCCATGTGGCTTCAGGGAACCTTCCAAAACCTCCCTCTGGAGAGAGACCAAGGCGTCACAGGGGCCTTGGTTTCCCATTACAGAAATGGCTTGATTCTCTTCATCTCCCTCATTTATGCATATCAAAGACAACTCACAAGTCACAGTAACAGATATTTGTTTGCAAAAGCAGAAGAATTAAGCCAACAGATGTGGTTAGGAACCCTTGCCTTTTGTAGGATATGGTTCAGAAAGTTATTTTGGGGACAGGCTTAAAAGGGAATTCTTCTTCCTATTATATACCGAAATGTGGGGGAAAAGTCACTTAGTTCTATTTCTCCCTTTTTTTCCTCTCCTTTTCCAGGAGCTGGGAACAAACACAGTTCCAGAACTGCCTGTGGAGCAAATGGTAGAATTCAGCGTCACTCTCACTGACCAGGAGTATACAGCTGAACTTAGTGATCCTGACTCCCCACAGTACCGACAACTAGCTGCCAAATTTCAGCTACAGGTAAGGAGGCTGAGTGAACACCAAAATGTTGGCTTGGTGCCTTAGCTAACATTCATACTATGAAACTACCTTCACCATGAAACAGAATTAGAATCTACTGCCTCACTTGAAATAGATAATTCCTGTTTTCTCAAGACCTTCTGTTTTCCTTCGTGTATAGTCAGCTTTTCCCTACATTTAGGCTATCTGTTCAGCCACCAAGTTAACAAACCAATGCCTTTGTCAGCAGCAGAGCCTCAGATAACTGATGAACACAGTAACTTCAGGAGTATCATTTGGGCTTAATCAGGAATTAATGGACAGTACTTTGTCATAATTTAATTTCTACAATAAACCTAATGAGAAATGTAATATAAATGTTAAAAGTAATTACCTACTGTTGTCTGAACTATTATTCAAAGGGCTTCCAATCATTTTGTTGTGCATTATCATAGTTTCCATAAGAACTAGAACACCTATAGTGTTTTCATATATTTAATAATACTAACTATCAATTTAATAGATAGCAGTTAATGACTTGAGGTTCCCAAAAGGTTTTCTTAGTAGAATTAACTAAAACTTCTCATCGGTTTCATTAGCATTTCTTAGTGCAAGCCATTTCACTATCCTGGTTCAGTCTCAGATATGCATAGAAAAATGGTGAAGGCAGAGCTGATAAAAAGTGCCTTCTCTGGAGATTTCCAACATTATCAAACAGAACTGCTTACAGACTTTGTTTACTACACATATAACGATGTAATTCAGCAATCTGACTTTTAAGTCATTTCGTTAATTGGAGGAGGAGAAATGCAAAGTTTCTTGATTGTTAAATTATTTTCCATTGTTATCAAATTTTATCTGTCACTTTGAAGAGTCCAAAGCTGTTCTTGACACAGTCAGCTGGTAGAACATGGCTAAAAGGGGATTCAGTTACCTAAACATGGATATCTGGTACATCTGCAAGGCCCTCTCAGATATGAGAGAGCTGCACTCTTTTGAACCAGTAACTGAGCAGAAGACAACCTTAAGGCATCCCCTTCCCCTCTACTCCGCCCTAGTGAGACCACATCTGGAATATTGTGTCCAGTTCTGGGCCCCTCAGTTCAAGAAGGACAGGGAACTGCTGGAGAGAGTCCAGCGTAGGGCAACAAAGATGATTAAGGGAGTGCAGCACCTCCCTTATGAAGAAAGGCTGAGGGAGCTGGGTCTCTTTAGTTTGGAGGAGAGGAGACTGAGGGGTGACCTTATTAATGTTTATAAATATATAAAGGGTGAATGCCATGAGGATGGAGCCAGGCTCTTCTCATTGGCAAACAATGATAGGACAAGGGGTAATGGGATCAAGCTGGAACACAAGAGGTTCCACATAAATTTGAGAAAAAACTTCTTCTCAGTGAGGGTGACGGAGCACTGGAACAGGCTGCCCAGGTCGGTTGTGGAGTCTCCTTCTCTGGAGACATTCAAAACCCACCTGGACATGTTCCTGTGCGACCTCACCTAGGCATTCCTGCTCCAGCACGGGGATTGGACTAGATGATCTTTTGAGGTCCCTTCCAATCCCAAACATACTATGATACTGTGATAAAATGACAGTGCTTGCCTAAGTCTAGGAAAATTAATTGCATCCTAATGAATCAGGCCCTTAACCTCTGTTACTTTCAGTGAGCATTAATCATGTTAGTCCCACAGTCTAGTTGCTACTTCTGCACCACTTTTACTAAGTCAGACCAAGCTCAAAATAATTTACTTCAGTTCCTTTCCTACTGTCCTCTTGCAAGAGATGGGTAAGGGGAGTGTCGATGGCAGGCTATTTTCTGCACTAGACATTATCTTCTGTTTGCTATGGTGAAAAAGATATCTAAGCTTATACAGTGCAGCTGATCCCTGGTATTGTGATAACATACTGATCTTCCGCTACTTCACTTAACCCGCATGAGAGACACAAAGAAAGCTGTGGGTCTGACTGCTTATTCCCTACCAGTTCTGACAAACCCTCACACATGAATGAATGAGTTCTAAATGTGTACTCAGTTGTACAGAATCATATAGCTAAGGAAGAGGAAAGATCGCTACATTAGTTCATATAATTTTTAAGTGATATGTTGAATTAAAAGAATCTGATTCTTCAAAATTTTCTTCACTTTTCAATTCCCTCAGCTCCCTGCTTTGCTTGCAGATGAAAGGCTTAGATGATGTGTTGCCTGGTACTTAGAAGGACCAGGAAGTGAATCAGAAAGGAACTGCGGAACTGTGTGTTTAAAAAAATCCCTTTCTTCTGACATAGTAGACATACATAAAACATTTCATTTTACTTACCTCAATAAATGTTTCTACAATTGTAAAAGACCAAAAGATCAATCAGCTGGATCTCAAAACATCGTTAATTCTTCAGGTGCTGATAAAAACACTTTTTATCCTAAAGTTCGAAAAATATATGCAGAATTCACCTTTTCTGCTTATTGTTTATTCTTCATATTGTCTCTTCTATTCAAAACCATGTAATTGTGCAATTGTTTACATTAGAATTAAAAATATGTGAACTTATTCCATTTGTACAGGACATATAAAACTGTTTAATTTGTAAATGATTTGCCAAACAATGTAAATCCACCTCCATTTGGTTAGTATTTCTGCATAATTAACAATTTACTGTTAAGGTGACTTGAATCACAAAATTATTCATGAACCAAAACTGCTGAAAATGAGAAAATAATTTGATACATGTCATTTGACTTGCTCTATTATGAACTAGATTATAATTTATTTACATAATTCCATTACTTAAAAAAAGCTGTCTTTTGTACTTCATTTTGCTTATTAATAGATAATGCAGGCAGAATATACAAACCAAATATTATGTTCAACTTGAGTAATGGTGACGGCACAGAGTGCAGTTGAGAGTTTCCTAAAGCTCTTTCTGAAATATGCAAATATTGTCTAGATAATCAACTTGTGCTTACGTTTTAGTGGTAGAACTTACACTGAATTAATGATTTTATGGTTTTCTATAGATGCAAAAGATATTTGAGAAACTTCCAGGATTCAAAGAAATCCACGTATTAGGATTTAAGTAAGTAAGAAAATGGGACTTTTTTTTTGGCTACTAGGATTCTCCTCTTCCTCTTTCCCTCTGACATGAAGAGACCTATATAATAGTGGGGTGTGTATTGCTATAAACAGAAAATAGTTTATGGAGAGAAATGCTAATACATTCCAAGTGAGACAATTTGAATTACTAGTAGGAGCAGCTTCGATTCACTGGGGGATGAAATAATCAATAAATCCTTTGAAATTGCTAGCAATGGTGTATTAAGGACTTTCTTAAATGACAAGGTAAAGAGATATAGGAATATGATTACTTAGGTGGCTACCTTTTTTGTGTATGGATCTTGTGCCCTTCATCAGTCACGGTGAAGGTGCCTTGGCAAGAGAAGGTTGCAGGAGGGTACGTGTTCACACATATGAAACTTTTCAAATATGTGTTTTCCAGGTGTTTCATACAATTAAAAATGTTTCATATTTTAACAAATTTGTGTTCTGGCTTTCAATTTCTTTTAGTTTTACCTTCCTTGTACGTTTACCGCTAATAAAAAGCTACTCTGTATACAAGGGGGGGTGGATCAAAAACTGAGTATTCTATATGTTTGTGATTCTATAGATAAGAGCATATTATGTAAAGGATCAAGAGAAAAATTAATTACTAATAGTAAGAAGTAACATAAAATTGAAAGGGAATAAAGATTAAGAAAAAAAAACAAATTCATATAGGCTTATTGCAGAGCATCAGGCACATTCAGTCCTCCTTCCTTCTAGTAATATTTAATACATGTTGGCGAACATCTATATTGCACTGTAATTGCACTGTATTGCACTTGCTTTTCTCTCTGCAAAATTACTGAGGAAAAAGAAAGAGCAAAGGAAAATGAAAATTAGTTGCTCAAGCAAAAAAGATCTGTAGTGGCATCTCATAGTTACAACATGCAATAACGAACCTGTTTCAGTTGTGGCTCCAGGAGACCTGGGATCCATTTCTGTTTAGTATCTTGGTCTTAGGAGCTGATTTGAGATTACATTCATCAAGGTGGAAGACCAGGATTGCCTCCCTTCATCTAGTAATTTACTTAGCTCCTTACAGTTATAGATCAGCAAAGGCAGGTGTTTCTCTCTATTATCACTTAGCCATATTGCTACATGTATTAGCAGCATTTGCCACAAGGCAATATGAAAGGACAACATCAGAGATACATTAGAGAATTCATCAGGGGAAATAACAGGGCATTATATTACAGAAGGTCAAAATAGGCACGTCTTCCGGAGGTAATTAATAGGACAAGTTACCCCTGTGTCTAGGATCTGAGTAGGCACCATGTGTTCACACAGGTGTTCATTGCCACAATAAGGATATAGATTATCAATGACAAGGCTTAAATTGCACCATTTGTAGGGGGAAATAAGAAAGCAGATATTTCAAACTATCAAGGTAAAATTTTCCATTTTCCTACTCAAAACATGGAGATTCCCATTGTTTGGAAGAGAAAGAGTGAAATTATGGAGAGTAGCCTGTCATTTTCACACAGAGATAAAAATTACAGATGATACACAGAAGATTAAAGATAAATTGTCAAAAGATGTTTTTGATGTACAACTGACTGTACATGAATCTTTGTTTCTCTTTCTTTTGCAATCCTTTATTACATCCTTCCTTCTATGATGAAATGAAGACAGAAGAAGGAGAAAGATGGGTAATTTGTCTCTAATTCATAATTAATCTTAATCATTTCATAGACTATAAGATGTACATAGATACACCAATAAATGTTATTTAACTTGATGTGATAAAGTGAATCAATTTGTCTTCTGCCTAAGTACAAAATCTGCGATATAAAGCAGAAGGGACAGCTTTTACTTTAATCTGGAAGGTTCATAGAATCAAATTTTGTCAGGATCTCTCTGAAGGAAAGAAATTTGTTTGACATAAGAAAATTTATGGTCAGATGACTGAAGATTTCTATCAGTCATAAACTGAAAAAAAATAGAAAAACTTCATATTTAAATTTTCTTTTTTGATCTGCTGTTTCCTAGCTGTATTCCCATATACACATTATCTTCAATAAGTATGTAGAATTTGATTCGTTATCTCCATTATCAGGCAGATAGAATGACAAACAGACCAGTGACTATCTTGAGAAAATGAAGGGAGCCTTTGACTGGTAATAGAAACAACTACATAGGCTGTTGTTGTTGTTTAAAAGTCCTGCTGGGGAATGATTTGTCTAACGGCTCCCAGACTTTCTCTTTCACTTGTAGTTTGAAAGGAAGAATTTTCTAAGGCTTTTCCTGAATTCTTGCAGTGTCATATAAATGTAAATACATTGCATATACTTCCTCTCTCTCCAGTTATTTGATATTATAAAAGCAACATAGTGGAGTACAAATATTTAACAATGTACTTATAATTTTTTTAATGTAATGAGGTGAATTTAGTATTTATGAAAAGGAATGTATTAATAATGGTAAAAATTTGAAACTTCTGTTAAGCAAGTACATCTAGGGAGAAGCTATAGACATTAATTTAGACTTGGAAAATGTAACTCCCATTGTGAAAAGTGATTTGTTTGCCACATTATAGCTAACTTTCTTGGTGTTCTTCAAAAAAGAGTAAAAAAAAATGCCACAGATGTGATAGGATTTTTGCTTATCTGGAGCTTTATGAACTGTCTAGTCCCTTTTCATAAGTTCCTGCATACTTAATTGGTGATTATGGCTTCTAGCAACCCCAGCATGCATTTCTGACTGTTTGAACCAATAATCAATGACTTCAAATTATATTACCAGTTCTACAGGTCTCTGAGTAGTCAGATTAAACTGTATTATGTTAGAGCATTTTATAATTTTCTTCAGTATTGGAATTTTTATTTAAAATTATGCATAGAAGAAAACAAAATAGCTATAACAAAAGTAATCTGAAGATAGCAGTCTCATTAGAAAGAAGAATATCTACAGTATTTTTTAGAGAAGATAATATGTTATGGTTGCATATATTTTGTTTGTTTGTAAAATCAGTCCTCAGCCAGTAACTGATTTTGGTTCACTTGGAATTTTTGCATCTTCCTCTTGCAGATCAAGCAGCACTATAGCACGATACGTGGTAAACTTCGAGAGAGATGCCTCAGAAATCAAAAGCACAGCGGATGACATCTCAACTATTGGATCTAACAAGGTTGAAAATGAAAAACTTCCACTCTCTCCAAAGGAAGAGCAGGAGACATCAGCGACTAAGCTCACAGTAACAGACCTTCAGCAGCTCGTTGCTATAGCACTCCACGAAGACCAGTCCCTGCCAATGGACCTGGGAACACTCCAGTTTACTGACGGTGAGTTGGCAGGCCAGTGCCAGGTGCAAGTCTAAATCTTGCCCTTTCACATTGATGCAATTTCAGTAAAGTCTCCTTTGCTTCTTTAACAGACTGTTTTCATGTGATGTATCCCGTCCTCCTAAGCATTGCATAGCATGCAAAGAATGCACAGATCTAAGTTAAATTTTATAGCAAAATGTGCCTTGATAATTATACAACCTGATTTCCAGTCATCTTAGAGGTTCTATTTTTTTGGTTGTTTGTTTAGATAAGCTGGATGTTTTGCAGACTAAGACAAAAAAAGAGGGGGGAAAAAAAAAAAACACTATGAATATTCAAAATAACATTTTAATTTCCCAATATGGACAGTCTCATTTGTTTAATAAGAAAAAAAGTGAGGGTTTCCTCTAACATAAATCTAGCTTTCTGAAAGCTAAGACTCATTTGTAAGCAAGCCATCTAACCTCCCAGTTAAGTCAGAGAGACAGATACGTTGAAGAGCTTTTGATCTCAAGCTAAAATCAGTGTTATGGAAATCACCATAAAGGTTCACTTTGCTTTCTGGAACACAGAGGGAGTGCAAGTGACATGATGGGTGTGAAGACCTCCAGCGGAAGGTTGAAGGGTTTAATACTGTTCAATAATTCTGCTAATAAATATTCTCTTTTACTCCATCAATGATTTTTTTCAAAGCTGGCACAGCCCTACTTTTGAGGAGGTGTATTAAAGATGGGGAAAATAATTTAAAATGTTTTTATATGTATATGTACCAAAACAATCTTAAAACACACAGCAAATTTTAGCTGTAGTCTTTGATTTACAAACAGCAGCATTTTCTTGAAAAAAAAAAAAAAAAAGAGCCAGTACTTTCTGAAATAATATCATATTTAAATGTAGATTAAAAGTCCTAAGAAAAACTTTAATGGATATAGAACACTTTAATAATAACTATTTTAATCAATTTTTCCCACTAGTTATTTTTAAAAAACAGGTTTAGAAAAACAGGCTGTATGCAAATACATTTAAAGAGCTCCTCTGAGGGGGTGAAGGGAGCACTGGGCACTAAAGCCAAAACTCTGAGATTAAGAATGATGTGTACTTCAGATAAAACTGAAAACAATTCAGGCTTAATGAGCACCACAGTATAATGAGTCATCATAGCCCATGCAGATCTAACTGAGCACTTCATACTTCAGCTGATTTTAAGCACTGATCCGTGGTTCAGCTCTCTGCAGACCTATCCTATTTAAACTAAATAAATCGTACAAAGAATAATGCATGTAAAGTTACTGTTTTCCTCATAATTGCCAGTTTAAATGGAAATTTATGCCTCTTCCTAACGTGGATTTTTAGAAATATTTTTGATGAAGGATAGTTTTAATACTGTTTTTTACTGAGCTGATGTGTTCTGATCAGTTCTCAGTGTGCCACCGCTGAAATATTGTGCTCTCTGTCACTTTTTTTAATTTTTTTTTTCAGAAACCATTATACCACCCAGTGATTTTGACAATGATATCCAAGGCATGGTTACTATTCCTCTGGCAGGCCCTGATTTGGTAAGTTAATGCTGGTTGTTATATTAGTTTATTTTTCTATGAGAAATAAAATTAAACAGTGTTAAGATGTACATAAATAAACAGGAAAAGGCTCTAATGCCAAAATACATATCTGCCTTTTATAAATGCTGTAAGGATGAATGTTGTGGTGGTGTTACAATGAGAGAGATACTGTTTAAAGCATTTACAGGTGAATATTACTGCTCAACTACCTTCTCCAGTTTTAATTATTAAGTAAACATTTTACAGCTCAGTAGTACATCTCAATGACAGAAGGAGAGCAATTGTCAGGGATAGTGAAAGTCATTTTTCTTTGACCATTTTTTAAATTACAGGCAATGTGATTAGGATCAGAGGCAGATGCCAAACACTTGATACATCCCATGACTTCATGCTGAGTTAGCTGTTTGCAGGCTCCTGTGGCCTTTTTAGCAACGAAAGGTAAACGTAATAATGAAAGTTGCTTTTAAAAAACTTTTTCAGGAGGACTCCATGAGTGTGGAACTCCCACTGGGTTACCCCAGCCCAGCGACAGTGGACCAAACAGAAGACATCTCTGTCAATGAATTTACAACTGGAATCCCTATGTTAAGTGGAGAGATCAGTGCCCCTGAAGACTTTAACAATTTTGTTTCATCTGAACCTGTGTTTCCTACCAAATCCTTCAGAGAACCATTTCAGGACAAATATCCTCCAGATGCAGAAGGTATTGCTACTGACTACCAAAGTTTCACAGTGCCTTTCAATGCTCTGGGTAGCACTAGCAGTCCTCCAAAACCAGAGGATTCCTATGTGCCTCCTCCAGCAGATGATTCTGCCAGCAATGAATTAATCACCGACGGCTACAAGTCTCCAACAGAGCAGCCTACCACTCTGGCGGTTTATACCACACATAGCTTTACCCCACCTAATCTCCTGCAAGCCAGAGATGAGAATAATGAAGCTGAGGAGAAGAAAGAACTGACTGATGTAACAGTGCCACCTTTCAAGGTAGCTGACCAAGATAGTCTGTCTGGACAAGGTAAGACACAAAAGATTTTTACATAAGAGAAAGTAGGAGAGATGTGGTTGTTATTACACATACAGTCTTGTATAAGTACAGTAAGCATTCCTTTCAGTTGTGACAGTAATTTTTCTGGACCCTCAAAGGTAAAAAATGTATGTTTCTGATGTCCGCTTCAGGAAAATCCTAATGTACCCAAAGTCAAGGTTGTCAAAGAAAAAAAAAAAAAGAAAAGACTGCTTTCTACATGGTATTACGGTAAAAATTCAAAAAGGCCAAGCAAACAGACATCTCCCTACATCCCCGCATCAGGCCTCACTAACTCAGCGTTAGGTCACTAATTTTACTTACACTTCTAAGAAGACTGTGCTAGTTGTGTCACATGCAAGAGGTCACCACCAACACATGGGAGGAATTTGTTTTTTCATGAATATTCAGATGTGCTTTTTCTCAGATTTTTGACTGACCATCTCAACAGAAAAGCAGAGGGCAGGTAAGAACTTCATAGGAATCGGCAGGATTCTCTGAAGTCCCCATGTAGTCTCTAAGCAATACCAAAAAATCCGCGAAGAAAAACAAACAAAAAAATAAATTATATGGCAAAACTCCCACATTTGCTTAAATGACAACACTCAGGGCTTCTGGGTGCCCAAGAAGGTCATCTTCAAAGCTTGTAAGTTTGCTGCCTGCTTCAGGGAAGTCCCCTGCTCCCATAAGAGGCTCTACTCTGTCCCTGTTCTGCTAGCTCCCTCCTTGCTCAGTCCTTGGTATTTCATGTCCCACCCTGTACTCCAGAAGCCTCTTAGCATGATGAATTAGCATGATGAACCCTTCACCCCTTTTCAAGATGTTCTTCCCAACCCAGCATGCCCAGAAACAGCAAGAACGAACCTTAATCCCTGCTGCCCAGCCACATCCTGTAAGGCAAACAGGCAGTATCTGCATAGCTGATCAGAAATACCCCACTGCTTGGAATCAGCATCATTCACCATGGGCTCACACAGCAGAAATGTTAGAAGGGGAAATTTCCATGTATTATAGTGTCTATAGTATTGTTCTTTTTGGATCCAGTAAATAGCAAGACCAGCATTCTAAATATTGAAGTAGGTAAAAGCTGCCACTTGGGATCGTACACTAATTAACTCGGGACAGGAAAGAGCATCACATATTCCATGGTCATGTTGTTGCACCTGGCAGTTTATGTACTGAGTGAGAATGTCCTGTTCTATAGTCCTGCCTTTATGCATAGAGTTCTGAAGTGAGAGAAAGGCAAATACTTTATGGTTTGCAGTATGACTTAAAGATTAGAAAATCACTTCTTATAAGAATCAATTGTGAGATGTTCTTGAAAATAAATCTTATGATGAAAAGTGTTAAACACAACTATTTCCAAATGCATGCTGAGAAGTCTTGTGGTGCTACCGATAAAAGCATAGCATATCTTCAAATAACAGCACAGCATACTTCTAAATAACAGCCATTATAACTGTGGAAAAGTGTTATAATTTCAGGGGTAAAAAAAAAGCCATATTCATTTTTCATTCTGTTCTCTTGTTGGGTTAGGGATTTGATGTCATTAAAACCACATAAAACCAACATATCTATTTTGCAATTTGCTAAATAGCTGTATAGCCTAACAGCTACAAATGACTGAAGAAAAGAAGCAGAGGGTATTTGACTCATCAAAAATGCAGAGCAACTAATGCTCAAAATACTAGCTCCATATTTTCTATTGCAATTTACTATAGTTACTGTCCAATTGTTTCTCTCTGCATGGGAGAAAGAATACAGAATATGGACCTCCCTCTGGCCCTGAGGTTCAGGCTTGTTTGATTGTTCCCCAGTGACAGTGTGAGATCACAGTTCATTCAACTCTTGCACAGGCTCTGATACCTCAGATCAAACTGGGGATTAGTTTATGTGTTTCTAAATGATCCTCAGAGACAACACATTGTATAGTTTAATGAGTTTTGATGTCATCAGGCAAATATCAGCACCAAAGGAAATTTTACGAAGGATAATACGAATGGAAAGTTCACTGCTTACTAACCCAGATTTCTTCAACAATTTTTTTCTCATATAATTTGAAATTCAGTACAAAAAATACATGAAGGTTTTCTTCTTCTTAAAGCCATTATTGCCAGTGTCTCAAAGAGGTGTGGCTCTTCTGTGAGTGCAGGTTTGATCCTATAAGCACCCTGGTACTGACCCTTTAAACACTGTTGTACTTTTGCATTGGGATCTGTCAATCTGCAAAACAGAATGAACTGTCTAGAGCTGTAAAAAAAAAAACTTCTCCAAAATAAGACCCACTCTTTGTTCCTCCTCGTTGAACACAAGTTATGTCTAAAATAAGCACTAGAATATAAGAATTCCATCATCCTCTCTGCACCTGTATAGAAGGACAAAAAAAGATTGTTCGATATTTAAAAAGAAGGTATGTCATGTTAGCAATGACACAAAATTGTAGTTACTATATTTGCTTACAGTCTTGTAGTACACAAAACATACTGCATGCTTAACAGAAGAGAGAAGTTGAAAAGCTATTTACTGAGTTTTAAAATAATAACTAGTGTATATTTTTAAAAACTTTTTCTTTTTTAATAGCTTTTTCAATTCTGGAAGTCCGTTGCTTAGCATTCCTTGCATTCTTTTATTTCCCTAGATGTTGCATGTTTTATAAGAACTAATAGAATTTGATCTGGAAATTCTGGACCTAACAACATGACAGAGGTTTTATTAAAGTTAATAATGTCAGTGATTTTAATTGTAATATAGCAAGCAGAATTCCTCATAGCAAGTATACCTTTTTTCACATCTTGTGCCTGGCTGCATTTCACAGCAATGTTTCTTAGTAATATTAACAAACAAACAAACAAAACAAAACCAAAAAACACCTTTTAACTATTGTCAGTGTGAAACAGCAGGAACTACTTAGACTGTGTTGTATAAGGCTGGAGAGAGGGCTACGGTTTAAATAACTGCCTGCTATTTGGTGACATTAATTTCCAGCCATTTTCCCACCCTACAGTCCAGAAGAAGGAACAGATTTTATTCATCATGTCTAGAACTTCAAATGCATACTTCTTTACCATGAAAGGAACAGCTGGCTAACAGAAATAACATAGTTTGAGATTCTTTTATGTGTCTTCATCAGCTCAGTGTTTCACAGATGGATTTTATTGCATTGGTTATCACATGTGTAACTACAGGATTAACATTACTACAGATTCCTGAACACTGAATGTCTACAGCCTACACCAACTGCTTTAATTGTGCCTCCCTGAGCAAAGCAATAAAAAAAAATCTTTCACAGCTCCCAAAAAAGTAATCAGACTCAGCATCACACACAAATACAAAAGCAGTTTTGCATACAACCTCTAGGGAAAGGTGTTAAAAACAGGGGAGGGACAAGAAGTCAAACTAATGACAGGTATCCTTTTAAGCCATGCAGGATGAGATTTGTCAGATTTGGGCAGACTGTGGGAGGAAGGAGCCAGAAGCAAGTGTGAAGCTTCTTTCAGATAGTCCTGTGCTCATTCTGGACAGTGATACTGCCTGTGGGCAGTAAAGAGCAGTGAAGGATAGACAGCCATTCTGGGCAGTGATGGCAGCTACCCCACCCCTTGAAATAGTCCAGGTCTACTAGGAAGATGCTAAACTGTCTTTAAGTAAGCCTAACCTTTGAATTTCAAAGTATGCTTTGAGATTTCTCAATGGAATTAAGAGAAAAAAAACTGGTTCAAATTTCCAGACCTCTTAGTGAAAAGTTCTGAAATGCCTGGATCAGAGGTCGAGATATAAACATTTGACTACTCAGAAAAAGGTCTTCCTTAGCTGTAGCATCTTCAAAATTTAGACTATTTCCATTTTCCATTTACAACCAGTGCAAAAAAAAGATTTTTTTCTACTGTCTGAGATGATACCTGTTCCATGTTCTCCAGCATTCCTCTTTCTTCTTCATATTTTTTTCCCCTCTGGAGTTAACTCATCAAGATCTCTTCTGTACCATTTTCTTCTCCCTGTGTTTGCAGTCTTCCTGTGACTGTATCTAAAACAGTATGATCATTCACAAAGGAAATGTAACACACTAGTCAGATTGTTATTTCAGGTACCAAGAAAATTTCAGCAGTAAAACAAATGCAAACAAATGTATGCACACATAAATGAGATCACGAAGTCTGTAACAAAAATTATTATATACTTTTACTTCCAAAGCAGTAAGAATAATATTAGTTTGTATTTGTTTTAATGGTAGCTTCTAACAAATTATATAATCCAGGTAAATGGCTATCCCAAAATCCTGACCACCATGGAGGAAGCAATATTTCTGAAGAAGTTATTCCAGAGGCATAGGACAAAATAAATCTAGCAGTAAAATACTTCAGCCATTCTGTTGTACTATATCTCAGTCTCATCAGCCTGCATCATCTTCAAGCTCTCAAGATAGTGAGAGAAGTCGACTCTGCAGGGTGTGTCACAGAGTTTTTTCTGTGAGAAAAAAAAAAAGAAAAGAAAAAAAAAGAAAAGAAAAAAAAAGAAAAAAAATTAAAATGAACACTGATGAGGACTGGATGGTGGTCACATCTCTGTTGGCGTAACTGATAAGAACCTGATTAATTTCTATAACTGCTCTCATGTTCACACTGCCTTGTTGTGAGTAGTCCTATTTGACATCGTCCGCCTGTGCAACAGTTATTTGGATTTTGCGCTCCTTGCTCACTACTATTGCTAAGCAATCTTTCAAAAAATTCGGTTTCCTGGATGTTTGGGGATTCTTTCTACCTCTGCTTCATCCCTCGCTGCCTAAGCACCATTGTGCTTAGCATAGCTTTCTATTTGATATAACCAGCATTGTCATGGAAAAGAAAATGCTTCTTGCAAGAATCACTCTGGATGTTCCCAGGATTGGAATTCACCCATTCTTTGTGCCAGCAACGCTCACCAGTTTTTTCACATTGATGGTTATACAAGGTAAGAACTCCTCTGTTTCCTTGCATGTTTTTCTGTTTTTCTTATGTTTTCTTTGATCATTAACTAACAGGCTTTTCTCAACATTCTCCTGCATCAGGTCCTCTCTGTGGTCTCTCGCCTGCTGCCTCAGATGTGCAAAGAATGCTTTTCCTGGAGGTGCTGCTTCTGTCTGATGCTTGGAGAAGTGAACAAGTATGTCTAGCTACATCATTTTCTCAAGCATTATATACGATATTGATTAGCCTAAAAGTTATCTGTGAGATGAAGATGAAGCTGAATGCAAAAGTTTCAGCAGGCCCACATTAGGACACATCAGATGTAAGAAAAGGTTCATATTATGTTCACTGTTATGATAAAGTTAGAATTGCATACTTGGAGTACCACAGGTATCCTGAAAATTCCTAAAGATATTAGAGTATGCAATTAGCGCGTGGCCAAAATTTAACGATGGTCTGCTGCTCAACTATCTCTGTGCTGGAGACAGCAGTTACAACCTGAATAGAACAAAACGTGCATCACAACTTCAAAACATACTTTAGAATGCCAAAATGAAATTACTAACCCAAGCAAAATAGTATGAGAGAAACAGAGTACTATCTATTATATTTTCCCAATTTAACACATCACTTGTTTGAATTACTAAGCTGTCCAATCACTTCAGTTCAGTTTTATTTAAGGTTAAGCTTCACTTCCTTCTTATTCATGCCTCCTCACCCTGAATACACGGTATAAACTCGCATTAACCAAAACAACTGAATCTTTATATGCAATTGGTACTTCTAATGACTCAGTGAAATTATTGTCTGAAGTACAGAAAACAATTTATATTTCTGCTAAGAAAATTTGCTTATCCAGAGGCAAACATCCTGAGTTACATGGAATGTGAAAAAATGTAACACCTCCTTCTCCATCTACATAGATAGCAGAAAGATATGCCTCACTGCTCAGCCACTTGTTCACTTGTACTTTTTAGTCTTAAGTCTCTTCCCAGATGTAGGTACACATTGCTACCTCATTGCTTCTACAGGTGCACACCTGCACCAGATACTCATATTCTACACACACGCTTGGAATTTCTCTCATAAACAGTCATCACTGTTGCTAGTAAACTCCATTGTTCCTGCAGCTAATTCTCCTGTACTTCAGATGCTCCCTTTCAGCCTTTCAAAACTAACCATCCTTCAGTACTTTTGTTTTCCAAGTGCTATCACTTCTCCTATAATTACCATTTGCCTGGTGATTGCCCCCTTCCATGTTCAATGCTATTTCACTCCAAACTAACCATCTCCCTCCCTCCAAATTCATCATAATACTGCCTACTTGAGATCAGCTCACTAGCCAAAACTTAGGCTTTTCATTAGTTGCAGGTAACCCTCCACTACGAGTGAGATGCAAAAAAATGTAACATAGGCTTTCGTACATGCCAGTCTCAGACCCCATCTTGTGTTAAAAACAACTCATGGTCATCTTTCTGTCTCTGTGCAGAGACAAATAACATATTCATGTCCTGAATAAAATAATTTTAAAACTGTGACCAATGCAGTAGTAAAATAAGGAAAATATTTTAAAACAAATAGGACAGATTTTTAGCCTGAGGGTGTAAGATTACGTTTACTAGGTTATAACTGAATGAAATGAATCCAGTTTACATGTCATATAGTCCAGTTGGAATAAATACAGCTAAAGTGGCACTGCTGAGACTAATATGCTCTAAACAATGCATTTCACTCACTCATTAAAAATCCTTGGTCTTGCTAGAAATGTTACCTTTGAGAATTAATCTGTTATGATCAAACAGTACTAAAATTTTTATTTTCTAAAATGTTAAGATTCCTCTCTTCAGAGGATTCAGTATCCTTCCAGCTTAAGAAAGTCCATTTGAGTTCAACCTGGTATTTTCAACAGTGAATTCCTTGTTAGGGGATAACTCATGCCACCTGCATTAGACCATTATAGGCAAGTTGTAACTTGTGTGCTCTGAATCACAGCTCTGGATGGAATTTTCTACCTCTGTCTATGAGCTACAGGGAGGGCTTGGCCTTCCAGCTTAGATTCTCTCAGCCATATCTGAAATGCCTCACACAGGTGACACTGATGCTAATATAAATTTAAGTTGCATGTTCTTCAATTTGAAAGATCCACTAGTATTTATAGCTAAAAGACAAAAAATCTTAAATGGAGGCCAATGTGCCATAATATTTATACTAAATTTAATGGTTTTTTGTTTGTGAAATTCTAGAAATATGCAAAACTCTTGCCAGGATAAATCACATATATTTGCACATTGCAATTGGTGTGAGGTTGTTTTTGGTGTTTTTTAGTTTGTTGGTTAGTTTTTGTTCTGACTTCTGCTTGAAGATAACAGCATTTTTTTCCAATATGTTGTTAATATTGCTTTCTCTATGCAACTTTATAGAAAGAGCTAGATACAATTTCAAGCAACAATAGCTAGGTGTAAGTTAGAAGGAGGCAAAAGTTCCACTTTCATTCAACAGAATGGTAAGATCATAATGTGCATCAGTAAGAACATGATTAAACCAAGCCTGGATGCAAACGAATTAGTTTCTTTTTCATTTTATTGCATTTATATGTTTGGGTGTCTTTTTCATTCTTCCCTAGCTAGTGGATTTTTTTTTAATTAAAGTATTGTAGAATATAATATTGTAGAATAGTGGTGCCAATAACAGATAAATGAGTTCACAGTTAAAATTTTATATATGGCCAAATATTCCTTTAATAACCATCTTTATTGCCATGCAGTTTCAGATAATGGGCTTTCAAGCAGAGTGGGCAGGGATTGACTGAAAAAGTATTATTCATTAATGACATTCTCATACCTGAGGATTTCAATTCCTAACCAATACTTTTCAATAAATCTTGCCACTGTTTTGGTTTATTTTTCAAGAGATCAGGAGTAATGAGGTTGGAAAAATACTACAGCAACAATATATTTCAGTCCCTTCTCCTAAATGTATGCATGACCTAGAGCAGTGGCTGCAAACCTGGCCAAATTTGTCTTAGATCATTAAGTTCAATTCTCCTCTTTATTGACAATTTCTCTTTAAGTTATTGTAAGGTTAGTGCTAGTTATACCTAGTCTTTCTTTCATGTGGATTTTTTCCTTGTTTTAGTTTCCCATTGTATCTGTAAGTTCTACTAGTAGAACTGTTAAGAAAAGTTAATTGCAATCCATGTACCTTAATCCAAACATTTTACATGAGAACAGTCCCAAATATTTATTTAAATGTCATTTTTTGAGAAACTAGTGTATGTCTTTAAGACTTCTGCACCCCAGAGTTTTATGATGGTCTCTTAGGGAATTTCGAAGCAAACATACAGCTAAAGGCTGTATGGATGCATTTTACTGGACTGTGTAGTTATCCCTGGTTTCCATATTTAAACCATCTGTTCCCTGACAATGGTACTTTGGTTGTCATGAGCTGCTCAGATTCAGAATCCAACCATGAAGGATGGATTTAACAAGCCAAGTCAGTGCTAAGGCATCTGGTCTGAAGTCATCATCAATAACGCTAAAATTGAAATGAATTCTTTTAAAGCATCATCGCGTAAAACCAACAGGATATTTCCAATTAAATATCTCCTTCCATCTCTCTCACACAGAGTCACTTGTTCCATTACAAAACTACGTGAAAAATCAGATTACCTACATCTAAGGCACAACAGGTTAGAAGAATAAAATACACCTCATTCTGTGACTTTCAATCCATTAATTCCATGTTTTTCACATACAAGTAACTATATACTATGAAAAAACAAAATGTGTATTCAGTGTTTTCATTATTTTTTTTGGCAAGTCTTTAAGTGCTCATATGGTTACAAGATTTTAAGAGAGTCATGGGATTTAACTTTCTAATTTCATGTTTGTCTTTTCTGTTTTTAGGTCCTTGGGTCAACATATTAACTGAATATATATCATGTGACTTCTGTTCTGTTTTTACCATTTTGCAAACTAATAAACTTCAATACCACAAACTGTCCAATGATCCCATCACCTACGAAAAGTTGTTCTTTTTTATCCTATCATGTAGTTGAGAAAAATAGAGCAAATGGGTAGGGATTTGGAGGGTTCTTTCAGTTCTGGTATTATAACCTGTCAGATTTTGTTTCTAGTCATTCTAAAGTGAAATAAATAAAAAATACTATTCCAGGCTCCAGATTCTCCATTTGGGAATCTCCAAAATCATTAAAGTGGCATGCAGGAGTATTTGCAGCATTTAGATGGATGCTTCTTTATGATTCCAGGTGTTTGTAAAACTTCGGGCTATTTTCACACAGACTTTGTTATTTTACATTTATGAAATAAATTTTTCAAATTGCAGATGAGTTAACAATGAGCATAAGAGAATAAGCTGAACCACCTGAAGCTATGGTTTTAAGTGAGTTGTTTCTTATTCAGCTTTGATTCCGTTCCTTTATATAAGTGTATTCACATTTGCAAATTCACTGCTACTTGGTTTTGCGTCTCTATTTAATTCATTGATGTGAGTACCAGTCTAGTCCAGACTTTTCAGTTTAACATAGTATCTTGTTCTAAGATATATTTTCATATTATTTTACTACAGTAGCAAATAGTGCAGAACTTCAATACAAAATAACTTACAATATATAATAGTCACAGAAGCCTCTGGTGTTTTAACATGTTTTCATTGTAAATGTACTTACTAATTCCCCTGCTGCACAAGAATATTCTAATGTCAGTTCAATAATTTCTTTAGTGAGGGCTTTAATCAGAAAACTGACTTTTAGAGCATTTGAGCACTAGAATGTCATTTTATCTGGCAATCTCAGTAGCAGGTAAGGTAAAGTTTCTGTAAATGTTAACAGTAACTTGTCATGTTATGGAAATGACCTACTACTGACCTACTGTCTAGGCAAGGTATCTAATTATACACCTGTCTGTGTAGTATTCTTATAAAATGCAGGAATACTTCTATAACATCCAACCTTATAATCTCTTAATTATGAGTGTGAATACCGTTAACTGACTAAAGCAATAAATATGGAAATACTGACTTTTCTTCTGCTGTACTCAGAAGAGCACCAAGGCAAATGGGTGTTTCTTTATCTTTTCTGAGTCTTAACTTAGGGAGAACTGTCACCATAACCAGGTGTAGCAGTTCCTAAAGTAAGTGGAGAGATGGCAGCAGGGTGATGGTTCAGGCCCAGGTTTAACAGATTATTGCTGAGTGCTCTCCAGTGTCTTTGCCATAGATACTGCCATCTCATAGTATCAGTGCAGACTGAACTAAACTCTTGCTACTCAGATCTTTGAGGATACTTTAAACACCAGGTATTCCTGTACTGTTGAAAGTACTTATGTTTTTCTGAAATGCTTAATCCTTTATAACTGCTGAAATATGAGAATGCCAAAGATGGTTGTTAAAATTTAATGGTCAAGTCTCTCAGTATATATAGGTCTATAAAGTAAGCTTGCCCAATGAATTGTATATATATTGTATTCCCACCTGCTGTACTTAAATGACTAATTTGAAGCGGAAAACATTTTAAAAACTCTCAAATATATTTATTGCATTATTTCAAGACTTTTAAGAAGTAGGCTTTTTAAAAAAAAACATGCAAAAAGCTTTAATGAGAAAACTACCAGCAGCTAGTTAATTGAAGTAAGTCCTTAATAAAACAGAAAAGACCAAGCTGTATTACTATTTTCCAGCCATACACTGGCCAATGCATGTGAAAGTGACAATTACAGTAAAAATAAATTTGTAATCACACAAGAAACCAATGTTTCAGAGGGCTCTTACAGGTACGATGACCAAACATGAAATTTCTAAAGGTAGATGTGACTCCCTTTTGCTACTGACTTCCAAGAAGGCTGAGGAAGCTTGCATTCCCCAAGCAGACATGGATCAACAAAAATATTAACACTCAGATATTCGATAAAGGGAATTCTTTCTCTGTATTGTGCAAGGTGAGTAAGACCAGCTGATTTATATCAGTGAAAAGGTTACGGGCAGTCAGACTTGTGAGCTTCATCATTCTGCTGCTCAAAGGCAGATTTAGCTGTGCTGAGGGAAAAGCTGCAGGTAAGTAAAAGTTAAGATCTGGGCTTTGTTCTTAATTATTTACTCTAAACCTTTATGCATCTTTGAGGAAAAAGTGACAAATTATTTCCTTTTTATTTCTGCAGTCACTGTAGAAGTATATAATACTACTGACCTCCAAAAAAACAGTCGTGGTAAAGATCCCAAAGTGAGATGAGGGCCATGTCATAGCTCTGTTTGGGAGCAAAGGTATCAAATAACACAGCCTGTTGCCCCAGTAAAATTACTTAGCTGAGCATGAAAGTCAGTAAAACAGGGTTGTTCAGGTTGTCCAGTTGTTACCAAATAAGAGGTAGGCCTTGATGCCACTGTGTGGAGCCCAGCTAAAGAACAACCCTTGGAAGATTCTTTCATAACGAACATAGAAAAGATTAGTGAGATACAGCTATTCAACACCTTGAATTCTGCAGTGATTTAGCTTTTCAGGTTCTTGATTTTGCAAATTTTATGTTATCCTCTTAGTTTTCAGTGTGTCATGTAGAACGGAATTGTTTTGAGAATTACGAGAGAAGATTATCATTAGTAAGTAGTATTTATTAGCATAGAAAGTACTCGTTTTGTGACTTAATGTCAGAATGACATTTATTTGTGTCTTTGGTAATGAGAACATGATGACGAAGCACAGCTGAAATATATGAGAATTTTCAGAATAAACATCTTATATGAGTTACACAGAGCACTACATAGTAATGGAGCTAGAGCTGCAGCTATTAGGCTGTTCTGTGAAAAATTTTTAACCGACTACTCAAAAAGTTTCAGTGAGGATGCTAAGGAAAAAAGGTCAAGAGATACAAGAATTTTTAGGACTGGAGAAGCGATGGGATTCACTGGAGTCAGTAGAGAAGAGGTTCTGTTGGGTTCACTGGATACTGAACCTGGCTTCTGGAGAGTTCTTACAGACTGACAGAATGACAGCCATAGATCATCCTGGCTCTTCTTGTTTGGCCTTACAGTTAAAAACACAAACTAAAGCAGTAAGTATGTGCTGCAAGGCATTTGTTGTGACATGCTGGGTTAGTGATCCTCTTAATTCTCTTAATGCTCATCTTACTTGTGCCTTCATTAAAAATGAAAGACCTCAAACACCAATCCAACACTTTACCTATTTGTTTGTACAGAACAGTCCTGCAAACAGGGGTTTTGTGACATTTCAGGTACCAACAAAATATGAAATTTGAATCCAGCTACTTGTCGTACGAGTGCATCTGGTATTTATATGCCCATAAGGGCATTCTTACCTTGCGTTATGGACCAATCTCTTAACTGCACGCTTCTTCCTTAATTAGTTGTTTTCTTCAGCCAGCATGTATACAAATATATACGTATATATTGTTATGCTGTAACTTTCATATACATAGCAATATCTATCACTGGACTTGGAAAATTTGTCTATAGCCAATAGGAAATGTCAGTGCTTATTAAGCTCATGAATTAAGTGAAATGTCAGGACCTCTTAATGTACAACCTTCTGGGCCTGCTTGTTAATGCAAACCCTCTAGAAAAATGTCTCATGGCAACTTGACCTTTTCCAAACAATAATTCCTTATTCATGGTCAATTAGGAGTGTTTTTCCTCACTTAAAATATAAAAGGACCAACTAATTAAATACCTAAAATAAAGTTGTTGAAATGGCAGCTGATTTTTTTCTGGTAAGTCAAACCTATATATTTTACTCTCTCAGTTGGGAATAAATGCCTGCATGCAGCACTCTTTTAACAAAGATTTAATATAATGATGCACCCAGGAAATTGCCTCTTATTTTATTGTTTACCCATCTTTGCCAATAGCAGTTTAATTTGAGATATAAAATTCTTCTTGGTACGATATTGTCCTTCCTTGTCTATGTAATACAAAGAAACATCTGGAGAGTTCAGTGAACATCTTTGCAGGAAGGTAAGTGGTGGCCGAGAGTTAGAATTTTTTGTGGCTGACAGCGGTTTTTAAATCCATGCCATTGTTTAACCTTCAATATTGTTACTCTCAGGGTATATTTGAGAGTGGCATCTTATTTTGTGCTCTCTGTGGGTTCCTTACAACTGAATGATAGTGTTGTAGACTAAAATGTATGCTGAAATGAAATATGCTGGGATTAGGAAGGTCTAAATTTTTTAGAGGTTTCATAAAATAATTGCCTGTGTTTTTTCTAGCCTTCTGCTGTAAAAATCTCATCTACAAGGAAAACTGGGTGAAGTTTTACAAATAATTGCTTTATGCTAAACCAGTTCAAGTGTATTATGTGTTCAAAATTATATATATGTGCATATAGAATCACAGAACCATAGAATTGTTTGGGTTGGAAGGGACCTTCAAAGGTCATCTAGTCCAACCCCCCTGCAATAAGCAGGGACGTCTTCGACTAGATCAGGTTGCTCAGAGCCCTGTCCACCCTGGCCTTGAATGTTTGCAGGGATGGGGCATCTATCACCTCTCTGGGCAACCTGTGCCAGTGTTTCAACACCCTCATCATGACAAACTTTTTCCTTATAACTAGTCTGAAAAACAATATATATATTTGTTTTATAAATAAATCAAGACTTTATATATATATATGTACATATATATAACACCAATATTTTAGATGCAAAAGGTTAATTTTTTTCATTCCAAGTGTCTAGGTATTCTTTGTTTCATCCATAGTTTTTAACCCCTTAGGACTGATTTTTGTTGAAGTCTCATGTAGACAGTGGAAAAGGTTGGCAAAGCAAGGTGCAAATATTTCTACTGCTGATTTTAACATGTCACTTGTGTAGGCAAGTCTTACAGCACTACTGTCACATGCATGAGACAAAGGGCAATCAACAGAAGGGGTCAGAAACCCCTGGGTTTGGGACTAGTGGTGTGTGTCACTAAGTGTTCAACAGTCTTTTAAGTGACTCCACTTCCTTTCAGATTGCCAGGGACTGACATCACCTCTGTGGTCAGTCACCATCTGTCTCAGCTGGAGAGACAGTGACTGATAAGAATTGGTAGCTTAGGAAAACAGGTGGTACATGCACAGGGATCATCTTAGTATGCCCTCAAGGCCTTTTAAGTTACTTTGCTTGTAATAAGAGGATGCCAGAAGACCTTTATAGTCTATGTATAGACTATATATATATATATATATATATACAGACACACACACATATGTGTATGCACAGCTCTATGCCAAATGTGATATATAGATATATATATACAGATATTTTACTTCAAACTTGCTGCAGTTTCAAAGCCATTTCAGTACTTCTTTCTCCTGTAGTTATTTCTTTCTGAAATATAATCTGCCCAAGAGATATCAACACAATCATATGATCGTGTGTGTGTTATCATGCTGAGAGAAGGTTGCTCTGTGGAGCTGCAGGTTCATCCCATCAGTAGATCATCCTGCATTAATGCCTCAGGCACTAATGCTAGGAAATCTGTTCTGAGTTCCCTTAAATAAATGACTCTCACTGCTTATCAGCATAACAAGTAATAGCAAGAGCTTTGTAAACAGAGAACATCACTAGGCTTTGTTTTTCTAATCTGTCCGTATCCTTGATTACACAAGAAACATGAGGACATGCCAAGAGAAAAGCATCTCAAGTTCTCAATGAAGTATGAGGGCATCAGGCTGTGGTGCAGAGTTTGGTGATACATGTGGTATCCACAACTCCGGGTTCCATACAACACTCTCCTATTCTTTTTTGGCTGCTCAGTAGGACTAGAGGGACTACAATGGTAGCCCTTGTATTACACTGTCAGCAGTGCAAATCACATATCCCAGCAAATAAAAGGAGACTGCACAACTGTGGCAGTTTAAATGGGAATTTGCTGTACCCACTTCATGGTCCTGTTGTGCTTCCAAATCACCAAAGTCTGGCCTTGCAGCAAAGGAGCAGCACTGTCTTTTTCTGCATCCCATCAGACACAGATGTTTCATATCAGCAGCGTATTTCAGAGTCTTTTCCAGAAGCACCAGTACTCTAAGCTTGCTTGCTATTTTGCACACTTCAGTCATGAACAGTCACTGGGGTTGTGGGAGGAGCTCATCATGTGAAAGGTAAGGAACTATTTTGTAATCTGGCAGAGTGTTTTTCACCTAAGAGCCATGGAATGCTTTTCTCCTGATCCCCAGGCAAATCCTGATCTCACTTGCTCAGGTTTTATGCTACCACAGTTCTATTGCTTTTGCTGAGTTCACTGCTGATAAATATTGGATTAGAATTCCTATCAAATGCAAAATATAGTCTCTTATCAAGTGGAAATTTTTGTCATCTAAATCATTCTGGTCTCCATGTATTCTGGTAGTTAAAATGAGGCACTTCAGGGAAAATGTTTTCATACATGCAGATGAAGGCAACAAAATTGACTATAAAAATATGCCTTGTCCAATATGGGAAAGGGATGCTAAATATTGACAGAGATGAGTGATCTTACAGAACTTACCATCAGCCAGCTAGTGTTAAGAGTAAAATAGGCATCCCTGTGGCATGCCACTTCTTTGCAGTTGCCCTCCCTAAAACCTGGGTTTTGGAAAACCGTGGCAACACCCAGCTCCTATTGATGTCTTACAATGTGCCAAAGTAGAACAAAATGTTTGTCCATTGCCACCAGCTGTCCAGGCCAGTTTGGGAGCTGTTTGGAAAAAGTGTCTTTGTTGACTGTTCTGCTTTCAGCTGCAAGATAACAGGGGAATCCTGCAAGAACCTGTAACAGTAGCTAATAACCAGGTCTTGAAAAGAGGGAGAGCATCTTGCAGGCAGTTGCCTTACAAACTTGCAATATTTTGTGCATGCAGAAAGCAGCAAATGTGGAAGGTGACCTTTCCCTGATTAGCCGTGTCAGAGTACTCCACATCTTGTTTCTAGAATGCTTTTTTCATGTGAAACTAATAGAACACGTGCTGCTGTTGTGCTAAACTCGGCTCTAGCAGGAATTTGCCTGATATTCCTCAGCACCTTGCTGAAATACAGTGTTAGCATCTGTTACTCAATACCTGTTAAAAACAATCTTAAAATACATTGTGCTTTCAGATGGGTTTATTTGTAATGGAATAACATTTGTGCTAGTTACTGAAGAAATAGCAGCAGATGCCGGAGTGATCCTTCCGGGCTGCTTTATCTGAGGAGTTCCGCTTCAGAGTGTCCAGATTATTTTTGGAAATGGTTTCTAGAAGTTCACTTCCCCACAGGACAAAAAAACCCTAACTCTTCCCTTAGCCAAGGCATGTCAAACACCTCACCTAGGTGTTCCTGCTCCAGCAGGGGGATTGGACTAGATGATCTTTTGAGGTCCCTTCCAATCCCTAACATTCTGTGATTCTGTGTGTGATTCTGTGAAATGGAAAACCTTGGAACTGAGACTGGGAAGAGGAACACTCCATTAACACCATGTCACTGGTATTCCAGGGCAAAATTTGACGACCTACTGGTGATTTCAAGCTATGACACAATGAAAAGTGTTTCCCATTTTCAGAAAACTGTAACAGTCCTTACCACTCTGATACTTGAGCACCTCAGAGAAATCAGTGGATCTCAATAATACTACAAGGAGCTGAAGAGATTGATTTAGATAACAGAAATTATGTAAGAGGCAAATCAGGCATCTTACATAAATTCTCTCTGTATGTTCTGAAGTCAACAGGAAGATACATATACTACAACACACAAAATGAAACAAATGATAAAGGGTAAAAAATATATATGCTCTTAACATAGGTTTATGCAAAGTGGTAATCAGAAGGGAGAAAATTATTTTCAAGTGCCTGCTTTTGCTAAAACCACATAACGTGCCTTAGAGCCATTCTTTGCTGTTTTGAGAAGTGTGGTCAGCTTAGCAGAATGGGGCTATATATAGCTATATAGAAAATAACCCACATTAGACCAACACATTGTATCTGCAGTGAAGGAGCAAAGACCTGTGTTGTTAAATGAATAGTGCCAAGAAGATAGACAGCTATCTCATATTAAGCTTTTTTTTTGTTGAAAGTGTACATTTGTTCCTAAAAACAGCAATACAATAAGCAGAAGATTGGACCTCATTCATTTAGAAGCAAGGAAACAGAAAGGGATCTGAAGAAAATCCATGGGCAACTCCAATGCCATGGACAGGGTTGCTGCCTCCTCCTTCAGTCAGGGTTATTCCAAATGCAAAGATTTCCTCTCCCTTAGTACTTTCATTGGCCACTAGGAAGAAATCAGTGCATAGGGAATGGAAGAGCTCATCAGCTGGAGAAAACTTCCCTATCAGCTGACAAGGGATTTTGCCTGCAGGGGGCTGTTGAAAGTTCCACGTGAAGAGCCCACACAAGTATATCACTGGAATAGGACAAAATCGTCATCTTTGGTAGATGCCTGTTGCTCAGAGGCCATCATTTTCCTTGAAGTCATTGTGATCAGGTAGCTGCAAGCCAAATTCAGAGAGTCTCATTCAACATCCCAAATTCACACCAAGCCCCAGTGGGGACCTCATAAAAGTTCAGCATCTGCATCAAATGGCTGCTTCAAGTGCAGAAGATGATTTCTTAAGGTTTGATTTTGTTTTCACTACTGCTGTTTCCTTTTAGGTAAATTGACACAATTTGCATCTGAAGAGGCGCTACTGTTTTTCTTAACCACATTTTATGATTACTGACAAATAACAGCTTTAACCTCTCACAGAGGGAACAGAATGACTCCGTCATGCAACTGATCCAAGCAGACAGCTCAAAGCTGTGATCTACTTTTTTGGTCAATATAAACTGACAGTGTGATTATGTACCTTCAAAGCAAGAATGCCCTTCGGAATGGCTCAGGAAATATTTACCAAGTGTAATTACTATTTAAACACAGCACCCACAGAAATCTCATCACTCAAATATGTGGATGGGGTGTTTTTCCTTGGTGATGGCAATAACATTTTCATGTTAAGTACCGTTAAAGCTTATTTTTAAAAATGCTTCAGTGGAAACACAATATGCATGTTGTATCCGTGCTTGATGTTTGTTATACTTGCTTTTCAAAATAGCTATTTCTTTTTCCCCTGTTTTTCTGCAGCAGTCAAGATCGTGGATGAACCAGAATCATCAGGCAATGACATTTTAGTTACAGCCAGCACTTACGAAATGTTGCCTTTCTTTATTGGTTCAAGTGATCTCTCTACCACGCAGCCTGAAGATGTTATTACAGGCGTGCTACCATTAGACCAAACAGCACCACAGCCCACAGCAACCAGCCCATCCTACAGCCAGTCTCAGATCATCGAACAGTCCCTTGAAGTATCAGATCCCTCATTGCCCGCATCTGAGATTGTTCCTCCTGATGACACTGGGACAGGAGTGCAGGATATCGCCGCTGAGTTGGATCATGTCAGTGTGATGAGCACAGCAGCCCTAGATGAAGTGGAGCACGGCAGTGGTTACATCTCAGTGCTGACAACTGAGCCTGCAAAAGCCACCCCAACTCCTACGCTGAAGTATGTAACTACCAGCTCCATGACAACTGCAGCCAAAGGCAAAGAACTAGTGGTTTTCTTCAGCCTGAGGGTCACCAACATGCACTTTTCTGATGACCTCTTCAATAGGAGTTCAACAGAATACAAAGCACTAGAACAACAGTTCATGCAATTGGTGGGTGAAAATCAAGTTGAATAACATATGCAGTAGTCAAGCACAGTTTAAAGAAATACATGGCAAAGCACAGTATTTTAAAAATGTCAGAACCTACTACAATTCAGTCTGATAAGCTGTATATTTAAAGAACTGATAAGCCTGGGATGCTCTCAGGGTATGAAAAAGAGTTTATGAAGTCAGTGATGAAAGTTTTCACTTGTGCAAGAGATTCCAGATATATACCTGGCATGTAATTTATTTGGCTTTTTCTAAGATACATGTCACCAGTATAGCAATGCTGATTACATCTAAGGCTTGTGCCTACATGCTGGAATTAAAAATAGGCCTTTTAATATACATCATAGCTTAGCTGGGAGGATGTAATTAGATATGGATTTTCTCTATGGGTACAATAGGGCAGAAGGTCAGCTCAGTAACATGCCTATTATGCTATGCCCTAACCTGCCTGGATTGAAAGTTTTAAAATAATTAAAGTTGGCTTTTGAGTCAGGTGACTTTTTTCTCTTCCAGATGAATAAACTCCCCAACTGCTGTGCATTTCATTACAGGCGAAATTGCTGCCCATACATCTCAGTGCATTATTGATAAAGATGTAAAAGTCCAGAAGAAGACAGTGCTAAACAAAAAAATTAATTTGGTGGTGGAGTTTAGCAACTGTACTACATTCAGACAAATAAGCATGTGATGTGTGTACTTGATAGTAAAAAGTGACTATAAGAGAAATTAATAGCAGGTAGACATTGACAGTAAGCTAAAATAAAGGCAAATTTTTGTTTTGCAGCTACTTCCATACCTCCAGTCCAACCTTACAGGTTTTAAGCAGCTGGAAATACTGAACTTCAGGAATGGAAGTGTGATTGTGAATAGCAAAATGAAATTCGCCAGGACAGTGCCATACAATATCACAGAAGCAGTACACTGCGTTTTGGAAGATTTCTGTGATGCTGCAGCCCAACTCCTCAATTTAGAGATTGACAGCTATTCCCTGGATATTGAGCCAGGTAAGATTGAATTAATAATGTATGTGCAAAACCAAGCAGATAATATTTTCCAGATTGTTGCAGCTTCTAAAGTATTACTCTTTTGGAAGTAATGGTATTAGCAATAGCCTCCCAGTGATCTGGATTAATAAGAAAACCCAAGATGTTGCAAATTATCTGCAGACATATTTTCATACCACAACGAAATGCTGAGCAGAGGTGTTGGTCTGCGCATATGCACCAACTGCTTTTCAGAGCCAAATACAGAAAACTAAAAACTCTCTAGAATAAGAGCCGGGTGAAGACAGGCGTAGAGAATGCTCATGTACAGCTTACAGAAGTGACTTAGGCAAGTCTTGCACCTGATTATGTGAACATAACTTCTGACGATTTTTTGCAAGGTTGTAAGCAAACCATAGCTTAGAGCATCATTAAATCTATTTTTAAAAGGCTACAGAGTTCAAGACAGAAGGAGATAATTTCTAGGCATAACTGGATCCTACAGCTACTCGCTCACTGGAGCATCACTGTATGTAGCACTCCATAGATGTATAATTTCAGAATATTTCCTGATCTAGTAACTTTCAAATAAGTCTGTAGTCTTTGTTAAAGAGTATAAAGTCAGTAACAACATATCTGGATACTATTGTGATGTCTGAACCTTAAAGTTTTCAAAAACTATATTCTTTTATAAAATTGAAGCCTGGATCTATTTTCAGGTTCTGGTAATTATTTCAGGGCTGAATTTAATTTCATTGGCATGGAGAAGAAAGATACCAATGCCTTAGCACACAGATGCCTTTAGCTTCTTTGGTTAAGCTGTGTTTTTATGTACAAATCTCTGACAGCTACAGAACAAAAAAATCCATTTACATTTCATGGAGGCAGTTTCTAGTTTGTTTTCAATACATGTAACTTGTTGTGGCCACTAAGAGAATGGGTAGTGTGCGGTAAAGAAAGTTAACAAAATCACAGCATTTAAACTTTCAAATATTGCTATGATAAAAAGATTTTTCACTGAATAAAGGAAGAAATGAGTTCACTAGAAAGTGTGAACTTGAAGCTATCAAACATTCCTTGCTTCAGTATTAAGTTTTCATTAAATAAAACAAAAAAAAAGTTGCTAAAATGCTTATATAGAAAAATTTTTAAATCTTTCACCTATATCAGCTGCTGTACTGATGTGGCATTTCAACATTAATTCAATCAAACAATACAACAATGAATTTGCTGAGAGCGCTATTCTTTCAAGGCTTATGAGCAGTAATAAAATGTCCAAATAGAAGAAGTTATGTTTAGAAAGCAAATATATTCCCATATAGGTGTTTCAAAATCCTGTTGTCTTTTTACTTCAGAAAACAAACAAACAAACCCCAATACAAACCCCTCAAAAATCCCCAAACTGTTTAGTAAATTAAGGTAATTTAAGCAAATTCCTATTTATTGTGAAAGCAAGAGCCATCTAGCGGTAACGTTTTACCATATGGAAACACAGATGGGAACTGACAGTCCAAAATATATATCAAGTCTCAGCAGCTGCGAAGGGCTAACTGCATTGGTCATAAATAATACCATAAAGAATAGCATGGTGGGCTTTTAAATATGCCAGCATGGTTTTGTCTTTGTATTGTTTTTTGTAATCTAAACAAAGTGAAGCCACAGGAAAGGTGACAAAGTACATCAGGTATGTAGTCTAACACTTCATCAATGAAAATGAAACATTATGACCAAAAAATGACCTCCTAACCCAGTGAAAAGCTCCTGCCAAATTCTGCTTGTCAAACAGAAACGCAATGAGCCCTTTCAGCTTCTGGAAGGTGCAGGGCTGCGGTGCACAACCCTGGGTAATGCTTAGACAGCCTATATCTCCTCATTAACAGTAGCAACCTTTATTTCCACTACTCTAAAGGTAAACTGTGACCATCAGAACTGCAGAAGGACTTGCAGGAGACATGCAGTTATGCAGCTGTCACTGTTTTAATCAATTACTTAACCATACAGATTTTTTTATTAAACATTTTTACTTTGGAAGTGTTATTTTGCTTGGAGTGAGATTCTGTGTGGGGTAAGAAAAGAATCTATAATAATTAATATCCCTTTTTGATTTGCCAGCTGGTTTTGTTTCATTACAGACTATACTTTGTAATTCCCAATTGGTAGTATCAATGACCAGAGCAGAATACTTTTGGTTTTTTTCTTTTCCTTTTTTTTTTTACATATAAGAAAAGGTTTGCTTCACAATAAAGTTACCTTGTAATTGACTTTATTACTTTGATGCCCAGTTGTTAGAGTTTACATGTCCATAGATTTACAGTCCAGGAGCCAAAGAGATCCCAAGTTAACAGGCACACTGTATATAGTAAAGGGAAATTGAGCATGCTAAACCTGCTTTCACTAGCCTTAAAAACAAAACAAAAAACTAGCCATAGAATTATGGAGGGGTTAAAAGTGAACAGCTCTGCTGGATTAATTTCTATCACTTAAGCATATCCTAGTGTATGTCTGAGATTCCCAATACCACTATAAGGAGTAAGATGCTAATTTTTCATTGAATTTAATGTTATGGAGCATCTGGGGCCATGAAGTGGCTCTGGAAGAAAATTCTCAGCCCAGATAGCACCTACAAGAACTAGATGCAATATCCAGTATAAATTTTCTTTTTAAACTACAGATTTTTCTTAGGAAATTTTAAGGCCACATAATTAAACAGAGGCCAGTTTTCCTCTGCACCTGAAGGAGATTTTGACCAGATCTGAGACCAAGTTCCTCTCTATAGCTGAAGTTACATGTGCAAACTTCTTCTGAACATACCCATAACTTTTTATTTAAAAAATAAAAAGCAAGTTTTCGCAGTGCATCACTTTCAAAAATGCTCCACAAACACGTGCCAGTATTTCTAGGTTGTGCTCATCAAGTATTGTGCAGTATTCAACAATCTAATTCCCTTCCCAGTCATGTCCTAAATTATGTGTTAAGGATGATCATAGCCAAAACTATTTCTCACAGATATGCAAGGTTGTAACATAGTATTCATAAAACTAGTGCTTACAGTAAAAAAGGATAAAAATATACAAATGCGAAAATCCTTGTTAGTGAAAGGGAATTGCAGCTTAATACTCATGGGGTAAACAAACGTACAAATAAATATAGGCTTGCATGCTTGCTGCATCATCTACAGAAAGAAAGGATGTGTGTTCTTTTATGCTAGATTGTATCCTCCTATTGACATGCACAAGTTGGAGGCCAGTCAATGCGAATTGTTTTCTCTAGCTGCCACAAAGCTTGCCAAGTTACTCTGGGGTAATGCATCAGTTAATGATTTACCCATTCTTTACAGCTGATCAGGCAGACCCCTGCAAATTCATGGCATGTGACGAGTTCTCTGAATGCATAATGAACGAGTGGACAAAAGAGGCTGACTGCCTTTGTAAACCCGGCTACGCGAGCCAAGACGGGTTACCCTGCCGGAGCCTGTGCGAACTGGAGCCTCATCTCTGCGTCAATGGTGGGAAATGTGAGTTGGTTCCAGGAAGAGGAGCTGTCTGCAGGTAAATAAATGGTGCTCGACATCCATTCTGTTAAGAGACCACTGGTACGTCTGTTGCATGAAGAAGCAGGGCTGAGCGGACACTTCTAAACAGCGTAAATTATGCTAATAAGCCAAGACCTTAATATTCAGACACTTTAAGCTACCTTGCAATACCCTCCTTTGGTATAAATCGTCTCAGTGTGGATAAATGCGTTGCTGCCTGTTAGTAAACACCGAACATGACAATCTAGATGTTTTTAGAAAAGCTTTAGAAAATTATTAGAAATTCAGCAAAATTGGCAGAGACGATGAGTATGCAGCCATTCATTCTTTTCAGATTTCCAAGATATCTTGGAAAAATGAAGTACTTCATTGAAATTTTCACTACTGATTATGTAGTAGTACTTTAAGAAATTAAGTTTTTCTAAGTAAAAGTTTTAAAGGAAAATAAAAAGGAAATCTATATTCTTACAAACACACCTGTGAACACTCCTCTGACTCCAGACCACCCAAATGAAGCACATGAAGGCTGAGGCTGCTTTCAAGGATTTCTGGGGAAAAAAATCGAAGATTAGCAGCTCCTTCTAACTGCAAACACATTCCATAAGGATTTTTACCTGAAATTATCTTAAGCCAATATTGCGAACTACCACAGCAACTGAACATATTGATTCTCCTTTGAAAGTATCAAGTTTCATCTTATTGTAAAACTAGACTACCCAGAGCATTTTATAAAACCGCACACCAGACTGGCAGACACTACTTGACCAACCATGTGTATAAGAAAAAGACAAATTACAATCCTTGCGCTTGTTTATTCTCTCTTAATATTGACTTTACTAAGTTAGCGATACGTGTTTTAGTGTAGTTAGGATTAACGTCAAAAAAATAAGACTACTGAGTAAATATTCATGTGATCATTTCACTGTAACAACACAACTGCCATAATTCAGCTGCTGCAGTGGGTGTCACAGAAATTACTCTAGAAGATGATATTGAATTCAGCATAGTTACTGACATATTCCTGACTTGAGGAGTCACAGTAGGGCAGCTGCAGTATTTTGTACTAGAAATCAGCCTGCGAGCTAAAGAGCTCCTCTTCAAAACTCTGCTCAAGTATTAGTAAAATAGCAAAGAATATAGCTGAACCATCCAAGACCAACACACTACGAAAAATAACTCCGCTTCAGAAAAGCCTTGACTTGATGGATGCCAATAACCAAACCATCATTTGGAATGATAAAAGTATTAAAAATAATAAATAAAACTTTTTGTGAATTATAGAAAGTTACAAAGAAACTTATGAACAGTACTTTCTTTGTGTTTAATACTCAATATGATGAGTCTCGGAATATATTCTTTCCTCTGTTATCAATCCTATTATGTCATACAGACACATAACAATTAATTGTATCAGGAATACTGTGCTTATATGTAGTGGCAGATTTTCCTTTGTTTTCATTTGAGGTATTCTGTATTTTCTGCCTTCAAGTTCTGCATATTTTTCTCTTCCTCTCCCTGTTTTAGATGCCCTCTACCTAGACAGGAGTTTTACCAAGGACAGCGCTGTGCAAAACTTGCTCCAGAACCCACACAACCCTTCATTTTTAAACCTCTCATTTTTGGCTTACTAAGCCTTGTTTTTCTTTTCATCATTTTAATTCTTAAGTTTAGAAGAAAAAGCAAAAGAAATTCTAATTTGCAGTAAGCCGCTCACAATCTTTTTCATTTTAAAATATTCCTTTTTTTAATTTTGTAATTTAAAATCTTACCTAAACAAACATGTTCTGCATTGTAGAAGTCCTACTCTCAACAGCTGCAATTCAGAAAGTGCTGTAAGGATTAATCCTGCTTTTGAACACGATGAACCTATAACTAGCTTTTGTCGTACGGCTTATAGTGTAAGTGCTCATGTCAGTACCTCAGAGATCACTGATCCCGAAGCACTACACGAACTTGAAAACACAATTCAGCGTGGAGGTAAAATGCATGGAAATACTTTTCTTACCCCTCAACAAACAGCCCCCACCTCAAATAACAGGTCCATCTTCATGTACTAACCCTACAACTAAAACAAATTTGATTCTAACCTCTTGCTTGGCAATTTCAGAACTAAAAGCACTAATGCATTTATTTGCTTTCCACATTTACTGCTGTTCAGGTTTCATAACAGGATCGTAGATCTGCTTTTCTTACAGCTCTCTTGCGTGGCTTTGTTGGTTCATCCTATCTGAGTGCTTTTTGTGATTTAGTGAAATAACTAATCTAGTGGCTTTTTTGGTTTTCATTTTGTTCATTTTGTTTTTAACGGTTGTAGGTCACCAGACCAGTTTACAAAGCCAAGACTGACCATCTAGTCTCCAAATTTCTTCATTTCCGGCATCAGCCAGACAAAAACAAGGTTTGTAACTATTTTCAAGAGTTTTAGAATTCTGTTGAGTTTATTGTTTGTAAATGTCACCAGGAAGCCTCTTTGTACTAATTCCACACAAAGAAAAACTCACTTTTCTTTGGAGGTTTGGTATGACAACAATTCCTTCTTAATTGCTTTTATGCAACCAAGTTCCATTCTGTATGCTCATTTGCTAATGTGCTACCCACCGAAACACACGAAGGAGGACTATCTAAAACGAAATAGCAACACAAAATGCAAACTGAAGGGGCGGTTTTAATAGCAATAACAGACCAACTAAAAATAACTGGTACCTATTTAACCTACGTTAGAGTTTGAACAAGTAGGAATTCTAATTTGAGCAGAATACTGGTCATATCTCAGACATTCTTTCAAGTTTTAGAACTCGAAACTTCTTGTATCTCTGGGGAAAAAACAAGACAGAAAGAAGAAAATCTGAGTCAAGATATTCCCTAAAATTGCCGGACTCTCTCTTAATTCTGATGCATCTGAGTACGGTCTCTTGAAAAGTAGACAAAAAACCTTTACTTTGCCATTTCTGTTTTTCTGAACCACAGCCCAATTAGGAACAAAGAGGTTTCACAATTAGCTGTTGGTAGCCATTGTTACTGAGGAGGGACTCAGCGCAGCGCTGCCCTGGTACTGGGTATAGGCCATGAGGGACAGGACACAGGGCTACACACATCTTTGGCTTGAGCCAGTACATCATTATGTGAAGGAAGAAATAATTAGTGACACCATAGAAAAAGATATATTTTCACTGATCTTTATCAAAGGGAGGATTCCTGCCCAGGTCTGATTTTTTTCAGGTACTCCAGGTCACAGCTACAGACTTGAGGTGACAAGTGGGGGACTGGGACACAGCAAAAGAGATCAACCAGTCAGCAGGGAGCAGCAGTTCAGAAATGCTCAAGAATGAATTTGCTTTGCTGCTGGTAACAACAAGCACACAGACATCTGCAAATAGAATTTTATACCCATTTCAGAAGAAATATGTCTGTCGGTAACTGTAGACCAATACACTTTCATACAATCAGAACTACCTAAAATTACTGCTTACAAAAGCATTAAATATATAATGAGAGGAATAAAACAGCACATTTGTGGGGGAAAACCAGGACTGTGTCACTTTACACTCCATTTGAATTGTCAAAAGTATTTGACCAAGTTCTTCTCTTTTTATGGAAATTAATTTAGTGAGAAGTGAGATGACCACAAAATAGAAATGGATTTTTAAAAACAAAATTAGTGGTTTTGCCCATATTTCACCATTACTTAAGTTCAAAATGAGTGTTCAAATCAGAGCTCTTATGTTAAACACATTTTAATGACTTGATAGCAGACAATGGATGAAGAAAACTGTGTGTAGAACATAGCTTTCTTTAGCTGAAACTAAGAGCACCACTTCCATGTCACAATCTGGATAGATTCTTTGGGTTTGGGACTTTTGAAACAGAATAAGGCACTTGAATTGAATTTTCAGGAGGTGGGTATCTAGAACTCTTAGACCAAACTGAAAATTCCAGTCTTTCAATTTTCTTTTGCAATGTGTAATGACAGCAGTGGCAGCATTTTAGGACACGTGATCTACAATAAGTACAGCTCTATATTTAGAAAGGTATATATGAAAATAAGTGTAAAGTTTAGTAGAAACTAAAATAACCTTCAATTGTCTAGTAAGCATGAAAAACATCTCCAGTTTAAAGGGTCACTATATGGAAAATGACTGCAAGAGTCAGAGGGGGATTTGTTTGGTTTGTTTTTTACCCAATTAGTCATCCAGGAATTAATGAACATGTTTCATGTCAAGGTAAGAAAATTGCTCTTTCTTCTCTCTGAGCTCAGTAGAAAACACAAGTTCTTTCAAGCAGCTGAAAACCGCAGCTACCTCTCTATACGGTTAGGTCTCCGGGAACTTGGAGCATCTTACTCCACAAAGAGTAAAATATGAGGAACAAAATGACTGTGAGAGTCACCTTTCCCTGGGCCAAAGCACAGTGTGACAATGAGCTAGAATTTACACGTTCAAGTGGATCAGCTCGTTCAGACTGATTGTTCAAACAAGTCCACATCCAGATGGTCTATGATGGTTTAGAGTCAAACATGTCAAAGTTCTCTAAAAACAATCCTGCTGATCTGAGCCTCTGCCACCCTCCTCACCTACACATATGGTCTCTGCTCCTTTGAGATGAAAGCTGAAGACACTGCCTCATTCAAAATGCAACTTTTCTCTTGCAATAACTGCTGTCTCTGTTAGTGACTGTGCTGGATTTTCTCCAATCAGTGAAAAAGGTGCTGAAAAATAAAGTACATTGCTGTACAAAGCTGTAAGGGCTTTGTGTCCAGCTGTCTATAAAGTCTGTTATTTTTCAGTTGATCGAATGGATGCTATTTGATAAACTCGTCATTTATTTGTGCTCTTATATGGCATTTAGGGTGAGAAGGTGGCTTCTGGCAAAATTCAGTAATGGATCCAACCCTTAAAAAGGAAAAGGATCTCATCTGAAGTGTCTTCACAAATGTTTCTAAGCTTGCAAAAGATACCACAAAAAATCAGTTTTAACAAACTTAGGTAATAGAAGACCCAGAAATATTTGACACAAAATAGCCCAGAAGTATTGGAAATAAAGCGTTGGTTAAGAGGATGGTCAAATTATTTCACAGTGTTTCCTAATCTAATAAGCATGGACAAAGACCGGTTCATTTGATGTAATTCAGATGAAGCCTTGGAAGTCATTATAGACTCTCTCCAATAAATATATAAAATACATCATTCTCTCCTCATTAAAACCAGTAACTGACACATAGCATGAGCCCCTGAAAAAATTACTCTCAGCCACCAAGAAAGAAAACTGAGATGAAATTTGAGAAAACAAAGCCTGCAGTTTGTCTCATCCTCGTGTCAGTCACTTGGATCATAAAACAAACAGTATTTTGGATTAAAACAATATCACAATCCGAGTTAGCCTTTTAGAGATTCCCCCACCAATGACAGAGATTCAGTGTTTCATTACCAGAATCAAGGGGGAAAGACAACACAAAGACACCACACAAAGATGGGAATGTGGTGCTCTTAGTTCAAGAGTATCAGGCACCAGGTTTTACAAACGTCCAAGTTTGTGTGGAAAAGTTCCTGCTCTTCCACTGAAAACAATGCAGAGACGCTGAACATGCCAAAGATTATTTTATCCCAGGTCTGCTCTAACTATGAATCTCGTAGATACTTTCATTACGGCTTCTTTTGTAGCACAATGTATTTTAATTATTTTACAGTCAAAAAAACATTATTAAGATTATGATGGTATCGGTGGTACTTGTGATTTCACACAGAAAAACAGAACTGTTATACCAGGGAGAGAAAATAATAATTTTACTCTGAGCTCAATGACATAGTATGTAAGAAATAAGTTTGGGATTAACTCAATTCTCCTTACAATGAACTGGAGATTATCTCAACAGATTTTGGTGAGGTCTTGCCTATTAACAGCAGATAAATAATACATTTTCGAATTAAAAAAATGCTTTTCAAATGTCTTACGAGAGTTTCTCTTACAGGTACTCAAAAAAGAAGGTCTGCATTATTCAAGACTGGACTTCAGGTTGATTATGCATATGAAAAAAAAGTCAAGAATTCCTAAAGATACACTATTTTAGCTCTAAAATCAGTACACATTAATCTAATTGCTTTACTAACAAAAGCAATATGGCCAAGTTGACCAACTATTTGACCATGTCTAAAATTTGCCTAGTAAGAAGTCACCGGTGTTAAGATACATGTATTGAGTATCCAGTGTTTACACATCTTAACTGTATTTTTAAGAGCTGAGTGCTAGAAACAGATTTTGCCAAGAAGTGGCTTTTTTCAATACTGTACATCACAACCATTACTGCATTTCCATACCCTTTTGTTAACTTCCCTTATGTACACTAATGTAAGTGGCAAGCATGGAAATAAGAGCTCTCATGGACCAAAGGCCACACTAAAAGCACCTGGGAACTTTTTCATTCTCTCCCTACAAAGCTCACATTGCAAATCAAACAGAAGTTCAGATTAATTTTTGTAACGGTTTCTATATCAGATTCCTGTTTTTCTGTTAATACACACATGATGTATACATATGTACATACACATTTCACTGCTTAATTTCTAGTGACAGTTAAACTGCCAGGTTATGCTAAGACTTCAACCTTTTCGCTGAGGCACAGTACCTGCAGTTTCATCTTTTCAGAATGTGAGATTTATACTCCCAAGCACCCTCCCAGTAGCAAGTAGATTACGGAGTCGCACATAAGTACATACGCTTTAAAGTCACCATACACACATATAATTTTGAGAGCTTACTATTAGTTTTTGTAGAAGAAAAATAAGCAGACAACAGGTGGCCATTAAGTATTTTAGAAGCTTAGTAATTTGTGCTCTATGGATCCACAATCCTGATTCATGTATGAGCATTACTTTACCTTGAATATATTTTTCTTGAGAGTATATATATATATACATATATATATATATATGCTGCACCAGTGTTGTATAATATTCAGGCACTGTTTGCTGCTTGGTGCATACCAGACATTGTACTTACAGCTCAAACTGAGCTTCTGCAAAGTTCATGACTCTACTGGATGCCAGCTCCCCATTCAGGTCTGAAACTTTCACATATTCAGCATAGTACCTGACTTTAGGGACAATTCCTTTTACTTCGCATGACACAGCTACCACAGCAAACTTTAGTTTACCTTATTATGTACGCTCAGAAGAACTGTTTACGAATTCCAAACAATTAACTGCACAAACAAATTTGCCTGCAAAACCACCAAAACTGGTGATCGTGTACAAATGAAGGCAATGCACCAAGAATACAATGTTGAGCTTCTAAAGGTGAAATCGGATTTTTACTTCCTTTAACTAGAAGACAAAAAAACCAAGGACACCTAAGATGTGGTTTTACACAATAACACTTCAGAATAAAGCTCTACTTTAAAAATACTTCTTGCAGGGCACTGGATGCCATCCCTGCTAACAAATATTAGCTTTTCACTACTGCTCATGTAAGTTAAGAATGCATTAAGAATGCTGAAAGCATTCCATTTTTTTCCATTACAAATGTATTTTTGTATGTGTTTAGTATATTTCAATTCATACTAGTTATTGCTAGTCAGATTTTAAAAATTAAGTAATTTTAAAATGTGTATTTTAATAATGATTATTCATGACTGTATTTATCACTCTCAACTATTAATTACCAAATATATTTGCTGGATGTAAGCCTTTTGTATTTCAATAAAATATAATAAAACTACTTGAAAAATTTCACAAGGAAGTGAATTGGTATTTAATCTCCCACTAAAACACATCACCTTATCTTAAAACTGAGGTAAAGCGACAGTTGGAGATGAAAGCCACAAAGAAACAAAATTGTATCACTAGATATCAAAGTCTGAATTACTTCTCAAATTCAAAGCATACCACTCTGATTTGGCCCTTAAACCAGGAAAGTTTGATAACACTTTTTTCAAAAAGAAAATAACAAAAGCAACACCAGACCCTCCACCCCAAACACAGAGCTTTTACTGCAGCATAGTAACTCAAAGCATTAGTGGTTTCACAAGCCACCATCACGGTAGCCAAGTAAAAAGATGCAAACAGCACACGGCATAGCAAATGATAAATATATTGGAAGTGATAGCAATAAAGGTTAAAAAAATAGTAATAAAAGTAAAAAGATAATTATTTCAACAAATAGTGAGAAATGAGAGATGAGATTTAAAAGATAATAAAATGAGAATTTTTTAATATCAGAATGTTCTTTTAGAGGAACACTTACCTTAGAAAGTAAAGACAAAATCTTTACTAGAGTAGCTTTAAGCACCATAAACATGTGATAGAAAAGCATTAGGCAGTCTGAGCACAGAAAACCTTTTATCCTTCTCACAACTTAATTTACCCTTACTTACTATGCTTTAATATTTAAAGACAAAATGGTGAGAGATACAAATGAGATTTCAACATGGAATGTATTTATTTGTTTTACTTTTCAGTACAGTATTAGGAGGTCATTTAAATACTTTAAATAAAGATTTTGGAGAAAAAAAAAACAAAAAACAAAAAACAAAACAACAGAGGATTCAACTAGGTAAAGAAAAACAATATTATCAGTGGATGAAAAACAAGTATTTAATGACCTTGTGATATTTGAAGTAGCATTCTCTAAACAATCCATATTCCTGGGTCACCTAGTCAGGAACGCGGCCTGACATGGTGATTCTCTTCCTCTCCTTTGTTTTCTGGAGTGTTTCATGCAGAAGATCTCAGCTATAACACACAGCTTCACGGAGAGGCAGGAAGAAATGGGGTTTTTTTTAATCAAACACACAGAACCAAGCCAACATGTTTACTTCATCATTTGCTTTAAATAAATTACGTTTTTCTCTATAACCACAGATCAGAAGGGCATTAGCTAACACTACAATCCTACAGATCAACCTCTTCTCCCGCTTTTTTATTTCCCCTCCAAATCAACCAACAGTATCATTGTCTGATACAGTAGATGGGACATCAGAAACAATAGGACAGCAGCTGAATATTGCCTGATGTAAAAAAAAAAAAACTGAAACTAATTGAAAATGAATTTTGTTGCACAACAAGATCAGTAAAACAAAAATCAGATGCTGCTTTTGGTGCAGAGGAAAAAAAGAAAGCACGGTACTGTGCAAACTAGAATACTCTGATTTTTGGAATGTGTCTTCTGCTTGCGTCAGGCACACTGCTGGAGCAATGCAGAGAGGTGGGAACCTCTCATTTGAGAACATCCAGTCACCAGTTCCTCTTCCACTATTTCAAAGTCATTATTATTTTCCTGATAGCTCATATTTGTTAGTCACTCAGTTAACAAGAATTCCCACACACCCCTTTCTGAAAAATAAATTTTCTTTCTGATGCCAGTCAAGGAAATCTTGGTATCATTAAATGAACAGACTGGGAAAAAAAAGTTATTTATATTTAAGTTTCCCACAAGTCTGTTTACACATATATACACTAAAATATTTAAGCATAGATATATGTATATACATACACAAACATACTTAAGTATTGAGGTTCTTGGCTTACCATGTTCAGTCTCATAAGATCCATATATATATATATATATATATATATATGAACTGAGACTGAATGTGTTAAGTCAAGAAGTTAAATCTAGATGGCAATAAATACAGGGCAGGGCATCTCAGCCCTATCAGTTCAGTCATTTTTCTTCCTTGTACTGCATGAACGATCACAGCTCCCTACAATGCCAAGTTCCTGGAGACTGGCAGTTCTGAAACTGGTTCTAATTCAGTAACACATTAAACCAGTAATCTAAATTTCATAAGCAGCACCTTTAAACTCACGCAACACTATTTGTGCACAACCTACTAGCCGGCAGCTTGATGCGCTTCTCCTCTCATCTTTCAGCCAAAAATTACTGCTTCAGGGAAGAATTTGTTAGGGTGGAATGAAACCATTTTCTCATTTGCAATGACATGACTAGCAAGCAGAGTGTGTACACAGTGGGCACTGAGATTCCCTGATGCAGCGATGCATACGGAGTTAATGTGTTACTCAAATGTCTCCACATGTATTACAGTACAGAGTGCATTTAAAACAAGCAGACCATGGCAGGCAAGCACAATCTCAGGTCAGCAAGGATTTATGTATTATGCACCACGAGATTTCTCTGTGCTACAGAACTGTACCTCTTGGAAGTTATTAATTAAGTATATTTCTGCATTTAAAAATGAAGTTTCCAAGAGGTTTCAGACTGAGTAAACAGCAAGAAAATTATTTTATAATGTAAGCAAGCTTAAAAAGCAAGACTTCATTTCTAAATCAGCTTCAACAAGTAATTGGACATCAAGCTAATCAAATTTTTAATTTCTATCAGAGAGAAAATAAATAATCAACTTTAATTTGTTGAAATAATGGCCAGCATTGTGAAACAATGTTCATGTAAGTGAACAAGATGCATCTTAAAACGCTATGAAATTAGTAATACCCACCCACAAAGACTCCCAAAACAAACTGCTTACTAAGGGAACTGTTACAAGCTGTGAAACTTGACAAAGGAGATTAAGATAAAGCTCAGTGTCCGAATCACTATGATATTCCAGTATAATAAAAATTGTAGCTATTTCATCAGCACATAGCATTAAGATGATACGTTATTGGACCACATTTTTATACAATCTAACAAAAGGTACAGACCTTGTGCATCTCATTACAATTCAAAGAAACAGGATGTCTGAGACTCTTGCCTCAATATTCAGTTAAGTTTTTCTGCCACCAAAAAGCTGAACATATTTCCCTTATGCTATCCTTAATCTTATTTGCCTCCAGACACAAATCTTGGACAATTTTGCATAATATATTGAAATCACACTACCTGGATAAACAAACTGTCCAAGAATTCCTAATGGAAATATGGTCAGAAAAATAAAAGTCTAAGGAAATTTGCACTTAAAGAGAAAAAAGAATAAGAAGCTAGGAGAGAAGCAGTATCAGCCCTAATGAGCAGTGCATTCTTTGAGTACCTCCAATATTACACAATATTGACATCTACGAACTCTCTTCTCAGAATGTGCAGAAAACCATTTCTCTTAAACCAAGACAGAGAATGCATTAGGTAGGAATTTATGGGTCTCAAGTTTAGGAGGATTTCCCATCAGTTTCTGAAAACCTCAGTAATTACAGACACTAATCAGTCTTCAAATCAGGACATAAAATGTCTCAGATTATTTAAAAGTACACTACAACTTCTCTGGAACAGAAGTCAAAGCTAAGGTCTCATAATTCCAGTTATACAAAACAGAATATTGTCTTTACTAAGCCATCACTGGAAGCCAACTATTCAGTGTTTTAAAGAGGGGATTTTACAAAAAGGTGGTTGCAATGCAGTTCTTTGTAATAATGTACCCATGTACATGCAGATTACTTAAAAGTGTAAAGAGTTATAACAGAAAATGTTAGAGAAAATGCAACATAAACAAAATGCAACAAACTACACTGACTGAAATTTCTTCAAGGTCCTCATACCTGGTGAAGTTCACTACACAAATTGAACATCATAAAGTACAAATTAACAAACCACATGATTAATAAAATCTGTTCACTTTATATTAAACATCTCTAACATGATTACAGAATGTTTATGTCCTCTGTTGCACAGAGGAACTCTTCCCTTTGTATCGCAGGCAAGGGTTCTCGTCTCAAACGCTACTGTGCAAAAAGACCACTTATTTCAACAGGTTCTGCAGCATCGCTGTTGCATATGTCGGACGAGCTTGTCTGCTTTCAATTGCGTTCTGAAGATACTGGATACCTCCACAGCGCTCCCAAATTTCTTCAAACTGTCTCGGCAAAATTTCAGCGCCTCGCTTGCGAGTTAACCCAGTCTCTTCAAGGTTAAGCTCACACATATCCATATCGTCCTTACCTGAAATGGTAAAGGGAAAAAGAAAAAAATATTCATAAAGCTTTTACATCATTCAAAGGTCCCGTTAACAAAGATCAGTTCTTTTTTATTTAGATTTCCTCTATCAAGCTCTGGTTTCTTAACAGATTTCAGAGCTTATGGGGAAATCAGTCCTCAGACACAGATTTTTTTTTTTTTTTTTAAAATTATTTGTTATTGTTGTTGTTAAACACACAGAGCGGAAAAGCGGTATCAGAACAAACTAGTGCCAGATGCTGCAACTGATAAAACTGTGCTTAAAAAGAGGGCAAAAAAGAACAACAGAAAGAAAATGAGAAGATAAGCATCTTCATTTACTCTCCTGAAATCCACTATGGGATGACAACTGCATTTGTTTTACACATACTTACAGTTTTACAGTGAACTGCTGATATTGTTAAGTTTGTTTAAATGTAGCAAAGCGACTAAGAACTTGAGACTTTTGATCAAGCAGCAACCATTCTTAATCTGTCAGCCTCCCATGCTAAACAAATAGTATTTAACAAATGGCACTGACACAGGGAATCCAATGAAACGATGAGTGCAGCTCATTTGCTGTATTTTAATCTTATTTTTAATAGGTGATCCATTGAGTGTGATATTGATGAGAGCAATGTTACTTTTAGCTATGGGCTTTGACACTGAAGAGGCTACAGTTGGTATAAGGAACTCTATTAAAAATAATTAGCAGAAAACAAAGGAACATTTGTTGCTAGTAAAGCATCACTCTGAAACTAAACAAATTGGTTATGGTCTTTGCCTCAGTCTCCATGTTAAATACAAAAACTCAAAACACAGAACTGTAAACAGTATTTCCCCAGTGTTTTCTCCCTCTTTCATTATCCTCCAGAAAAGGAGGATACATTTCATTACCAGATAAATCTCTACCTATCCCTTGCCACATTTAGTTTTTATTTTACATGTTTAAGATTAAAAAGCTATTCTCCCATACGAGGCAGCAGAAATACAATAAAAGCATCAGTTTGCTGTTGGCGCCATACTCTGGAAAGACAATATATCATATGCACAAACTGTTTTGCTACAAACTGCTGTAATTTTTCAAAGCTAACTAAAAACCAATAAAATGATGAGAACTTTCCCAGATAAATTGTGATGTTTTATCTTCACACTGTCTCCAGTTCAGTGAATAATCTAAGGACGCTTAATAACAAAACCATTTAAATTTGGATTCCTGCTATGAATTCCCAGGTTAAAGGACATGTACAAAAGTAAACCGCATGACCAGTTACATCTCCAAAGTACATTTCACAACATTCAGCCACCATCAACAGCAGCCCCAAATCCTCAAATTCTGCCCAAACAAGAACAGCTGTTGAGAAAGAGAGGATACAACTTGGGAAACCTCTATCATCAGTCTCTTTTTAAAAAGTTATCAACTCTGAACCCTTTCAATGCGTGAATTTTGCTTTCAATACCAACCCGCTACAAGGAGAATGGGTGCCTTGTCAGGATGAAGTTCCATTTGTCGAGCGATCCATGGCCCATCAAAATGCGCGTACCACCAACCTTTCTTCTTGTTCTGGGGATCTTTGTATTGGTCCGCGGGACGGATGAAGGGAATGCGGAAATAACGCTGTTGTCTGTTGATTTCAATCTCTTGTTGTCTGGCTGGTAGCTGGGCAGTCGCGTTCTGTTGAGCTATCATACAGAAAAAAAAGAAAAAAAAAAGAAAAAAGAAAAAAAAACAAGCAAAAAAAAATAGAAAACAAAAAAAGCCATATTATGACTTGCTTGAATAATCAGCAACAACAAAAACAACAACAACAACAAACCCAAACAAATAAAACAAAACGCCCCCCAAAAAAACAAGCACACCCCCCTGACCTGAAAAATTCTGCCTGAATACAAGGTCATCTGAAATCTCACCAAACCCAAAAAGTGTTCCCACCTCACATAATGTGCATTCTTTTAATCACTCCAGCTACAACACTGGTGCGGAGAGGTTCACAATAACTATTGTACATTTAGACAAAACAAAGTGAGTAAAATAACACACGCTGCATTAAATCAATATTTAAGGTAAAACTTACCAAAAAAAATTTCTTACCAACCAGAAACATTGATCAGTAACTGCTCTAGTTTAGTCCATCTCTTTGTAAAGCAAGGTCAGTGCAAAGAAGCATTTTCACATTTTTTATAAAAGTACAAAGCACCACTTTAAGATTTTTGACAGTCAACACAGAAGGGTGTGCAATACTGTTAGAAATAACTAATTTGTTAAGAGAAACGTTGACAACAAGTACTGCTTACCACAGAGCTGCCAGCAAACATAACTTTCTGCCTAGATTTCCGTGTGCTGAACTCCAGAATTAGAACTACTCTCTGGCTGCTTTCTTTTTTAAATACATTATTTATTTCAGACCATTAAGATCAACATACCAAATTCCAGCAGAAGATAAAGTTACATGAAATCTTGTAAAGCTTCACAAATATTTTTTGTAACCATTTCCCATATGTAATTTTGGACTCCCTCAGAGTCCCACGCATTTCTGACTTTGGAGAGAAACTTTATTTTGAATAACAGCAAATATTCTCCTTGTTAACTCATCAACTGATCAAACTTCCTAATGTTATGTATACACTATCATAATCAGTTTTAAATAGTAAAATGCTCCGACAAGCAAGATCCTTTCCTTTAACAACTTCCACCTGCAAAAGTTAATTACTGATCTTGTTTTAGTGGTTTACGATACCATTGGTACAAATACTCTGTTTAAGAAATTCTGAAAGTGTATCTATGCCATTTCTACAAAACAATATCAGTATTAACAGTTCTATGTTTCAGCATAATTAAAAGCTAATTCCTTTTTTTGTCCATCATCTATTAAGCAGCAAAGCTAATTTTTGAGCTAAAATTTAATAAAATTAAAAATGACAGTCACTTCTAATAATGCATTTTTACAGTTTGAACAAGTCTAATAGAGCAGCAAGTGCACCTTGAAATTTCTTCCACTTATATTCAAGCAAAAATAGTTTTTCTAAATGTGAAGAGCAGAATCTTAAGAAAAAAAATGTACTATACAAATCATACCCCCAAATTTATTCCATGTCTATATAAAAAAGAGAAGAAAAACAAAACAGAATTTAATAGATGAATGCTACTTTTACATGTTCTCTCTAATAAAGCATGTATTTTATAGAGACATAGTCTACAGTTTATAGGAAATTAATTCTATTTTCTACAAATTGTCTGAATATCTACCACAGCAGATCAGTGCTTCAGTATTGTCAAATACTTTTTGCACTGCTACAGTAACTGCTAAGGCTTGTTTCTACCCCTATGCATACCTAACTACAAGAGGAAATCCAGAGGACGGGAATGCTAAGCAGCCAACATAGAGTCTGCTTTTCAGTTCTTAGGAATTGGAGGGTTTTATTCAAAAGAAACCACCACCTGAATGTTAGTTTGTTTGCTAGGAAAAGCTGTTACATTAAGTTGATTCCAGAGTTTTGCTACAACAAAACCCCATGTGCAGACAGTAAAAAATGTTAGAATGGGTACAGTATTTCTTTGGAGTGGTGTAGGGGAAGAGGAAAAGAAGAGAAAAAGAATAGGATTATACTTTCAAATAACCTCCATGAAAAGGTTATTTCATTCTCCCCTCCCATGACTGCTCAAATGAGCAGGATCTCATGAAGCAGTAAAAGTATGTTTGTAAATTACTAGAGTAACATATGATTACCATGTGTTGAATAGTGTTGCCAAATTGTAAACCAGCATTTTGTTAACAATTAAATTCTATGTACACATGTAGCAAAACACTGGATTAATTAATGTTAGTACAGAGCTCTCAAGTGTTCCTATTCTTCAAAGTTAGCTTAAATAACCATCTCCCCACTTACGTGAGTTGCTCGAAAATGGTGCAAAATCTGCGAACAAACATTACATGTTTAACAAAACATAGAAGTGCTGATCTTCTGTAATTTATAGTTTCATTACCTCAACGTTTTCATCTCTGCTGATGACAGACAAATGGAAATTCTAGTTACAAAATAAACACAGGTGTTGAGCTAAGTACTTCTATCCAGTTTCTGCTCACAAACACACATAGCATGTCTCCTTTCCTCATTTTCATGGATTTCCAACTGCTTCTATTTTCATCAGGATTTGATTTTGAAATTGATTACTTTAATGATTTACAATGCCTGTTCTGAAATCTCAGTTGTATAAATGCTAAATGCTGTTAACAAATCTGCTAGTTAATTAATTATTTTTGATATTTCTGCTGGGAAAAGAAATTCCAGACCTCTATTGTTATTGGAACAGGCAGATTTGGTATTAATGCACAAAAAGGTGTTTAGCTTCTACATTGAATGTATGAATTTATTTAAAAGATAACTGTAAAATTATATGACTTCAGTAAAAAGACTGAAAGAAGAAACTACGTCACTTGATGCACACATCCACAGACACCCAAAAGACTTTTAGGTTAAACATCTAAGAAATCAGTTCTCCTTCTTACTCCCCTCTCGGATCGTTATAATACATAGATGTGAAATGCCCATGTAGTATAATTATTTCCAGTAGAAAGAATTACTTTTGACATTAACAGGAGTCTCTAAAGGTCAGTGACTTCATTCTGAACTGCAATGTTCTAATTTTTCATCAGAAATATGAAGCCATATTTCAATAAAAGCTTAAAAATGCAATGAAAATCATTAAAAAGAATGTTGTAAATGTCTAACTAAATGTGATGAGATCGTGAATATTCCAAGCTTTATTTGCACAAATTCAAATTTTCTGCTTTTTGATAGTGCCTGTCAGCAATACTGTGTATGAATATTTATTTTACCCATTTAGCTCCAGAGAGAATCTGCAAGCTCAAAGTCAGAGCAACTTACCATTTTGTTTCAAATGCCTTTTCCTGCTGTTTCAGTCATGAACTTTCCTAAGCATGGCATGGCCACAAGGACCCTTTCTCTGAGAACATCTTTTCCAGCGGTCCAGGTTTCACCTGCCATATATCTGTACCAAAGTTCCCTGTGTTGCTTTTTCCATGCGACAGACGGAACCTGACACACCAATGTGATGTCCACAGAGTTCACTTTATTGTCGCACCGGGCCAGCTTTATAGCAAAGCTGCCCTGTCCACGCGCCTTGCAACAATGTGATTGGTTGTAACTCATGCTACACAATAACATGATAGGCTGCATGTACTGTCCACGCGCTCTGCACGCGTGTGCAGCAATTGCTCATTCATTGGTACTTTCTAATGAGGCTCCTTTCATTTCTTTTGTCTCTGGCTTCACCTCTCAGCCAGGCTGGCAACAACCCCATACCCCCGGGGTAGGGGGGGAGGCTCTGCCCCTACATCTCCGCCTCTTTTATTTAATATAATATTAACAATACGCCATATCATGCTTTAAAGACAGTGCAAAATACAGGGTAAGAACATTAAGGCTTATACAATTACAATTAATAAGAACAGACCTGTATTCAATATTCCTTTTAACCAAACAAGGCATCCAACCTAAAAAACCCAACATCTTCTGTTATTTTCTTGTTCTGCAAATCTTTTATCTTTTTACCTTTTAAGTTCAAACAACACATACAATCAAACTCTTCATAACTGTGACCATAGCCAATAACAAAAAATTAATTGCTGCTCTGTTTTACAAAGTGGTATTCTCAACATTGGCTACATCCGTTGCTAAAAGTGATAACACCTCTGAGGTTAAGGGTTGTCATCATTGCAATCGGTTTCTTCTTTGTTAGCTAGCCAAGGTCTCACCCACTTTGCTGGGATCCACGGATGTTTATGGTTACCTCTAGAAACACAAGCATATCCCCTTCCCCAAGTTATTAATGACATAGGACCTTCCCATTGTTGTGTTGTCGGATTAAACACACTAACCTTAGGTACCTTTTTGGAAAAATCTTTGACATTTTTGATATGGTGCATAACAACAGGTTCCATTTCAGTCTCACTTTTAGGATTAAGCCAGTTCAGCACATACAATGCTTTCATCAAAACCTCTTCTGGACTCACACCAAGCCCCCCTTGTTTTTTCAAAACAGACAAAAGATTTTTCAAGGTGTGGTGTGCACACTCAATAATTGCCTGGCCAGTAGAATTATAAGGGACTCCGAACAGGTGTTGTACCTTGCACTGGACGAGGAAGGTTGCAAGTGTATCAGAACGGTATGCGGGAACATTATCTGTTTTGATCTGTGTAGGAACACCCATGACAGTAAAAGCTTGTAATAAATGACGCTTTACTGCTTTTGCATTTGCTGAGGTCAAAGCTGTAGCCCACAGCAGTCCTGAACAGGTATCTATGGACACATGAATGTACTTTTGTCGGCCAAACAGTGCAAATTCAGTAATATCAGTTTGCCATAACTGACCTGGTTGCAAGCCCTGAGGATTTACTCCCTTTTGTTGGAGAGGTGCTATGTGAGCACAATCAGGACAAGCTGCAATAATAGATAGAGCTTGTTCCTTGGTAATTGCAAACTGCTTTCGGAGTGATGCTGAGGATTGATGAAACAATTCGTGAGCTTGTCTGGCTTGTTCAAAAGGAGATATATCTGTTACTGCCACAAGTTTGTCTATAATGTTATTTCCCAACTCAGCTTCATACACGGCCAGGTGTCACTCGCTGCAATGGCCATTATCAAAAAGGTGACTGCATGACTATTCCCCACTGAGACATCACATCCCTTCCTAATAATGCAATTGTCGTGTTCAGAACATAAGGTCGTACCCATGCCTCTAAGCCCTCAACCTCTTCTCTTAACCATATGTGTGCTGATGCGGGTAGGAGTGGCCCCCCTATCCACACTACCATGGTGTTTACTGCTTCTAAAGGCCAACACGGAGGCCAATCAGTGAGAGGGATAATCGTCACATCTGTGCCTGAATCTAAAAGCATACTTTTTCTTCTAATCTCACTTCCAGGCCCATATATGAAAACTACCCTAGATGGCTTGTCCAAAGCCAGGTTTTCCGTGAAAGCAACCACAGGGGCTCCGGTAGAGCCAAAACCTTTCTGACCTCTTTCCACATCTAAAGCCTTTGGAACACATGCTCTAAAGGGTACCAATTGCGCTATACGGGTTCCCTGTTTAATAGTCACAGGGGGTGTTAGGACTTGCAACATAATGCCTATGGGTCCAACATAATCAGAGTCTATTAATCCTGGCAAAACAAACAATCCCTGTCTTGAAGCAGAAGAACGACCTATTAAAGGTGCACTCAATCCATACCCTAGGGGCCCTGTTACTGTAGATGGAACTACATGTACAGACCGATCCATTATTGCGACGTTTGTTCCCACGGCCAGATCGACGCCTGTGCTTCCTGAGGTTGCTGCCCTGAGCTCGGACAAGCAACCACGGCTGTTCCCCCTCTCAGCTGGTATTGTGGTGTCATCGCGCCTCAGCCCCTGGCGCTGGCCCTCCCATTTCCTGGCAGCGGTGTCCCATCTTTTTTAAATTTTGATCGACACTCCACTGCTCAGTGTCCATACTTTTCACACCGACTGCACGTGCCATCGAAGCGCAAATAATCGAGGGGAGCTGGCGACTGACTAGTGCCGTTACTAGGTCACCCTCTCCGAGTGTACTGAGGGCAATTTCTTTTAAGATGTCCTGTCTGTCCGCAAGTAAAACATGCTAGGCCACAAGAAGAAGGGCTTTGGCCTTCCACTGCAGGCTTAAGTGCTGCAGCCAAGGCCACGGCATGGGCTTGAGCATGTATTTTTGCCTTTTCTACCTCCTGTTGCAAAATCGGTACCTGTGTACAAGCTTCCACCATCTCTGCCAGAGAAGCAGTTTTTCCCAAACCGGCTAATATCTGTTGGCATTGGGTGTTTGCATTCATCATGGCCAAATCTTTCCCCACAGCAGCTTTTGCCTCTGGAGTGAGGTTAGGAGAAGCATCTATAGCTTCTTTTAAATGGTCCACAAACTTAATATATGGTTCCACAGGATCCTGCTTTATTGTAGAATAGGGTGGCACAGGGTTACCTATATTCGGTAATTCTTTCACTGCTGCCAGAGCAAGCCCTTGCGTTTGCTGCAAAATCCTTGGATGAAGCGCTGCCTGAGTGGCACCATCCTCATATTGTCCATGACCCAGTAATTGGTCCATGCTAGCTAATTGCAATGGATCATCAGCTGGTAAATGAACATTTTCTAATACTGCCAATTCCACCTTTCCCGGCCACTTGTCCAAGAACAGCAAATATCCTGTTGGGGGAAGCAATAACTCCATCAATGCCTTAATATCTGTTTGAGTTAGTACCTGCCCCTTGAAAAATGAAGTGATTAGCTGCATCACATGCTTATTATCCATACCATATTGCATAACTGCACTTTGCAATTGCTTAACCATTTTCCAATCAAAGGGCAACCACTGGCTTTGTCCTCTGTTATCTATGTGCACTGGCATTGCTGTAATACTAACAGGTAACATAATCCCTTCAATGGTTGCATCTCTGATTACCCCTTGCCAGCGTTGCCCTGCTGATGCACAGAGGCAGCACCCAAATTATCATTACTGTCACTGCTATACAATTCCCTTGTGTTTCCCTGTGGATCAGTAAGTCGACGCATATTTGCAAACCGATCTGCTATCCCAGTCTCCAGCCCTTTTCCATATCGCGCTCTCAAATATTCATCTGCTTCTCTTACAGACCAGATCCCATCTTCAAGACATTGTCTAGCCCATTTTTGTATTCGCTCCCTTTTAATACGGAGCTCCACAGGAGTGAGGTCCAATTCCGCCCCCTCCCACTCCTGTTTTCCTGTTTTTCACATTCCCTGCCAATTGCCTCCAACCCGTCCTTAATTGCATCTGACGCCTTTTTATACGCTATTAACTGTGAAGTTTTACTGTTACCGCCATCTAGTCGCTTCATAGCTTTTTGAACTTCTTGCATCTGGCTCTTCTGCCGTCTCAGTAAGTCCTTCAGGCTCTGCATGTGGCTCTCCTCCTGGAAGTCAGGGTGATTCTGCGGTGCTCCATCCCGGTGCTCCATCGGGTCCTCCAGCAAAGGCACGTCAGCTGGATTAACTTGTTTTGGCTTGTTGAAACTTCCTGGTTGCTGCCATTCGTCATCGGAGGCAGACAATGGGTCAAAGGGTGCAGAGGGTATATAATTTGCTCTCCGCCCCAGAACTCCAGATCTGATATGGGACGTACCAGCGGTATTGATTTTTCGGAGTTCTCAGAGCGGGGGCAGCTCAGGGCAGGCGGCTCCGGGGGGACGGCACACACCTCTGGCTCCCCTGAGACTTCCTCCATCAGCTGCCTGATCTCCCGCCAGGGTCCGGAGAGGTCGCAAGCCTCGTGACTCCCCCTCGTGACCGCTTCCCATAGTTCAGTCCCTATGCCCTCCCATGTACCAGGGAAAAAAAAATTCGTCCGTTGATCAGACACACCCCTTCCGCTGGGCAAATAGTAAAAGACGTTCCACCGCATCTTTTTCCAAAAATCTTCCTGTTCCAGCTGCAGAATACTTTTCACTATTATTTTTTCTTCCGCGGATGTCGTGTGTCCCATGCCACCTGATTCCCTGTAGGCCTACTTTCCGCTATTCTTTGAGCGCACGGCTAATCCTCCCCGTCCAGGTGGCTTTTCCTCATGTCTTCACTTCCGGTGATCTTCTTCAATACAAAGTATCACGTCGGGGTGACCAAAATGTTGCTTTTTCCATGCGAGAGACAGAACCTGAGACACCAATGTGATGTTCACAGAGTTCACTTCATTGTCGCACCAGGCCAGCTTTATAGCAAAGCTGCCCTGTCCACGCGCCTTGCAACAATGTGATTGGTTGTAACTCGTGCTATACAATAACGTGATAGGCTGCATGTACTGTCCACGCGCTCTGCACGCGTGTGTCCAGCGATTGCTCATTCATTGTTACCTTCTAATGGGGATCCTTTAGTTTCTTTTGTCTCTGGCTTCACCTCTCAGCCAGGCTGGCGATGACCCCATCCCCCCGGGGTGGGGGGAGGGCTCTGCCACTACACCCTGAAAAGCTCAAATTTTCAGGTAATGATGAAGCTATGCGTAACTCCGTAAATTAATCAAGGGGAAAGAGAGAGCTTTGTCTAAGCACTACCACTGAGAGTAAGTAGGGCGCCTGTATCCCCTGGGACCTGTATCCCCATGTTCCAGGACAGTGCTCTAATTCCAGGGTAATGGGACTTTGGGGAGAGCATCTTCCCCCCATCTTCCCTTTCCTCTGCCTCTCCCATTAACTGGGTGACCAGGAACACAAGAATCATGGAAACAGAAGGTAACATGAAAGATCTGAGTAAATTATTATATCCATTTGCTGTGATTCTGTTCATTTCTTCAATTCCTTTTATAACAGATCATTACTGGACTTAGGGGGTGGGGTGACAGGAGAGGAGTAACAATCCACTCTGCAAATATCACTCCAGACACTGGGCATCTGATTTTCAGGTCTGACAGTGTTAATCATGGCAACTCCTACCCTCTCCCATTGAATTTAAAAGGCAGTCACTCTCATTAGTGCATCGCTTTGACAATAAACAACCATCTGTGAAATCAGCAGAATGACAGCCTAATAAGAAAGCAGGGACTATTCAAAATTTGTCATCCCATAAACAAAAATTGCAATATCAACACTCAGAATTTAAAAAAGAGAATGTAAGCTGAAATATGTATGGTTTATGGTAATGTAAATGAGGACACAAATAGCACCTTTAAAAAGCATCTACATCTATGTTTATATATTTATATCTTAAGAAAGGATAAAAGCATGAGAAAAAAAGCCTTATCATCAACACTTTTTGTTTTCTCTGGACCCCAAATGTAATTTACTTAAGAGAGCATGATTCCTTCCACTCTTGTGTTTTATAACACCAGAAAATCCTATACAATTCTCTGATAGGAGAACTCAGGAACTGTTTTCAGACTCTCTATTCTAACCCTAGGTATAATTCTCTGTGCTGAACTGTAAGTAACTACTCTCAGAAAGCAACGTTTCTAACTACAGAGGTTAGAACTAGTATGAAACAACTTAAAAAAAAGAGTTTCAGAAGTCTCAAAATGCAAATCACAGTTTCATAAATGGAAAATTATCTTAAGTAATACAGCAATGAATATTTAGCAAAAACACCAGCAACTGCAACACCAAATCAAGAACTGTTAACATATGTGAGCTGGTATGACAAAAGGTTTTCAGGAGGGAGAGCTGCTCAGTACACGTATCTGGGTCACCTGAAAGTATTCAACTTTCTGCCAAGTATTTGTCGGTTGTAATATCTTCCAAATATTTACCTTAAATTGATATAAAAATACTCTTCAAAAAACCTAAGAATTTCCCTTCAACCTAACAAACCAAAATGCATTCTAGAAACATTTTCTTTAGAATATTGTCACAAAAAATATTTTAAACCCAAAATCATCTGTCCTCACCATAGTCTGTAACTGATTTGGGAGCTCGTTGTTCTGTTTCTGCATTGCGTTTCTTATTCTTGGATTTCCAGGCATGATACACCTTTAGCCTTCTGTGAAACTCTTCTCTGCAAGCTGCCAACAGTTCAATATCTGTCTCCAAAAAGGGGGAAGGAAGGGAGAAGTGAGAAAAATCAGAACAATTCTTTATGAAATGCTTTTCTGTACTGATAGGTACATAATTTTAGATCAGGTTGTAACATCGATCTGTTATCATATAATATACTAAACTCTCATTCTTTGCAGCAACAGGGCCTGGATTTTATTGCCCAGAAAGTCCCTTGGAATGCTATATATCTTTTCTCCTTTAGAGGAACAGCAGTCCTCAAAGTAGCTGTTTCACTGTGTGATTTGGAACAGCAAAACGCTACAAATAAAATTTTCACTCTACTAAATTTGACTGTTGACATTATCACAAGCCAATAGTCATACAGAAACAAATAAAATTTTACTGCTGAACTTTATTTCTGCAACTGAAGAAAACCAGCAATTTTACTACTCAGATCTAGATTCTTTTTCCACTTTATTAAATATATTTTAATTTTCTTGAATTTCATAACACTAAGAGACTGAATGATTGCAAGGATTTTTCATTAGTCACCTAAGAGTATCCAAGCTGGCTTTACTATGGATAACATAAATTAGTAGCTTGTATTACTGTACCATCTATTCAGCTGAAAACATTGCTCCAGTCTTGCTTATACAAAACCAATAGAAACACAGAATTTGGAGTTAATTTTAGGTTTTAAATATGAATAGAGAAAATGGTTTGTTTCCAATTTCTACATCCAGGTAGAAATTCAGAGTTATCTTAAATCAGAAATTAGCCAATTAGTTTCAATCAGAACCACTAAGAGACAGTAATAATAATTCTTATCCGTTTCTATCTTCGTAACATTGGGGGGAAAGCAGTTAATGTCACAACTGTGAGCTACCCAAATGAAGTTACACAGTTTGAAAATTAAAGAATAATCAGAACATCTAAGAGAGCAAATATTTTACACTGTCCTTTACACGACATATTTGCTTTCGTGACAGCAAGAAGAGATAGGGAAAAATTTCTTAGAACTCACAAACTCTAGTTAAAACATAATTACTATTATTCCCTTTGTGAAAATACACAAAACTGAGACAATTTAATTACAAAATTATAATATGTATTTTATGGCCCAAGAAGCTTAACATCATACATATATAATCAGTAAAAGAGGTAACAAAGGAAATTCAGTTTCCTCAATATGGAAACAGCTTAGTTTGCTGTTTTCACTGGGGTAACAGAACTTTTAAAAATTCATTTGACATTCATTCAATTCTGAATAAATTAATGAGCAAGTTTTTATCTTTGTCACAGGAACTACACTTCTTTCTCAAATCAAAAAACAAACAACTTACCACAGGATGTATTGATTGTATCACGAAGCTCTGCATATTTCCACTTACTGAGATCATGCTTCTTAGTACCAGCAGCAGCTTTTGTGGCTTGAACAGCAGGACCCCTACAATTATTTTAAAATATGTATTTTTTTCATGTATGAAACAGGAATTGTTACAACATGAGGAAGAGATCCCACAATCAACACTGCAACACACTTATTACAATGGAAATCCGCAGCAGAAGGGCTGAACTCAAAGGCAAAGTACCATTTTATTTTCAAGATGTTCAAATGATTATGAAAAAGTGAAAGCATCTTTTATGTCTAAAACCACATAATAATCTATCAGTTGCCTGGAGTTTAAAAGGAATTCACAAGTTAGTTCTTATGTATGAAAAGATGTATATTCTATTCACATGCACCACACCCTGCACTGATGTACGTTTTCCCTGGCACCACTCAAGACACAGAATACAGACAACAGAGTGGCCATATCCATTTTTGGTTCCGTTTGAAAAACAGATGAGGAAAAATATTTCTGAAGTAGACAAGGAGAAGGGAGAAAAGGCACTTCCTCTGCTGTTTAGAACAGGATTAGGGCAAAATCCTTGTTCCAAGACTAGAGAAAATATGACATGGCTTTGAGAAAAGCCTAATTTGAGAGAAGAAATCAAATTAACTCTATGTTAATTGTATATTAATTGTATAATAGTTCTCTGAGAACAGCAATATTTATTCTGGAGAGGGGAAAAAAAATCATTAAGAGGTACCAAGGAAAAAAAGACCACTCTCAGAAGAAAGGCTGACCAGCATAAAAAGACTAATCCAGAAACAGTGTTTTGCAAAGGCAAAAGGTATTTGTCATGTAGGTTAGTATGTAATTAAGTCAACAGCAAATGCAAGTGAGAAATTATTACTAAAATCTCCATCACCTTTAGTAGTGTGTATACGGTGATCCATGTGACAAACATTACATGTATATGTAAAAAGACAAACCTGAAAAAAAAACAACTTTTTTTCCCCTTAGAAATGGTATAGATAAGAAGTAGAAGAACTCCCCCGCAGGAGCAGCAAACTTCCCATGGATTATTTGGATATAAACTAAATTCAAAACACTGCAAAATTCTGTGATGATCAGAATACTTTTTAAACACTAAGGAATTCAAGAACAGACACATGATTTTACCAATCTCTGCTAATGCCCATGACTAAGAACATGAGGCAAACTGAATTATCTTTCAGGATCTGAGAGGATTTGTTCAGAAGAAGCTGGATCTTTAACAGGGCAGCAAAATACTTCATGCAGTATGTCACATTAAAAAATTCACAAGAGAAAAAACAGAAGAAACCAGGCCTTTTCAGCTAAAGTCTGTGCAGCAACGTTTGTGGGACTGTTACATCATTAAAGTATCTGTAATCCAGTAAATGTTATTTTAAAGCGTACTTTTCCATAAAGCTCTCACACAACTCTATAAAGTTTCGTGTTATTTTCTCTTCATAGTTAATACATTATAAATGCATTTTTGTGAAAAATTTCTCTAGGTAGATGCAGCAGTTCTGAAAACAAAAGTAAACTGCATTTCTTTATCACTAGGTTTCATAGAATAAAAATAAACTATTTAACCAAATCTTCCTCTTAACAGCAACTGAACCATCTCTTGAAATGTAATTAAAACGACAGAATCTTACTGTTTATTGCAGCATCAGCTTAATTATGCCTACTCATACTACTAATCTGAGTCAACACACAGCTTCCAGTTTTGGTATATGAGAAGTCCAAAATAAAGAATTACCTCTTTGACTTTTCATTACTACATAGCTTAGGGACAGGAACTTTTCCTCACCTTTTGCACTACTCATAACTGTTAAACAAATCACTAGACAGTCTCCTTCCAAATATCTATTGTAGTATTTTCTTATCATTGGCATACCTGTAGGACATTAAAGGATTGCTGCTACATGTAATTTCCGCTGCCTGGTGTGTAACCTTCTTGGACCTCATTTGGCAAATCCTAAGGATTTTCCTTATTTAGCAACACCACCCATCACTCTAAGAGTTCACTACACAATTTAGAGCAGCAGAACTAGCCTGTAAGATCTTTGGTTAAACTAGTAATCTTTAAGAACGCTAATCCCATTGAATGGCTTAGCCTTTCCATTACAGTACTGCCCTGCACTCCGCAGATCACTCTCTTGTTTTCTGCATGACTTCAAGTGTAACAGTCTGGCAGTGAGAAGAGCATCATACTTGACAATGGGTTTTCACTGCTCTGTCTGACAAAGTTATGTATCACAAACAGTACTTTCAGAGTTAAAAGATCAGTCCGAAGTCAAAAGTTTCCAGTATATGAAAAGTGAAAAAAAATATTAGCTAAACAAGCCTGCAGTGAGAAGTACTGCATTTTGAATCCAACCAAAATACAGAGCCTCTGATTTTGTCCCAAAGTTCTGTGATTTTTTTTTGCACATTAAGAATTGGCCACTGTCACTGGAACTACACCACTACATGCAATACAACGTAGTCATCTAAATTCACATGCTAACTTAATTACACACAACATTGTTTACTGCTATTCTTAAAACGTTACTACAAGAAACAAATTTAGTTAACAGCTGCTTTCCCAATTATCAGTGCTGCAACTGTAGAAAACTCAACCACATGAGACCAATCATCTTCAGACTACAAACACACAGCATAGGAGCTTGTTTAACAACAGATTCACTTTTAAAATCTCTAAACAATTTCGCTTCTCATGTAAGCCTCAGAAAATGAATGTCAAAAGGTTATTTCTGTCCTCAAGTTGCATAAAACACTTTTGAATTATTCATTGATATGGACGACACTAATACAATTTCTTTCAACAGAGAATTAGTATCCTAACACAAACCAGTAGGAGACTGTACCAGAAGAATTGTATTCAGATATAAACCTGTATTCTCCTTTCTTCCTGCACTGGGCATAAAACCTTGAATTAGTGTTCAAGAATTCTCAGAGGGGACTTCGTTCAGGTATCTTAAGAAGGGTGTTAACATGCTTTTCACACGGTAATTTTCAAAACTGCTTTTATTTGAAGGGAATTATAATTAGAATATTTTCTTATTAAAAGCACTAACAGTTACATTAACATTAAACAACTTCATTAACTCTGTGTTGAATCTGTAGAAATACTCCTCCGAAAGATGTGGAGCCTTGTTTTATATTATTAAGAGAGGTGAAAAGAGAATAAAGCTGGAGGAACATTATAAAAATTGAACAAAATACCAGCATATGTGAACTATTTTTTTTAATATAATAAATTAAAATAGCAGAAAAATAATTACTGAAAAAAGGTGTTGATAAAGGAAATTTATCTGAAATAAATAATTTACTTATCTGCTTAACACTTTAAAATGCCAGATTCCATTATTTTCCATTCCATAAAAATTCAACCCATTTAATGTGTGATTTCTTTTCATAAAACTTTTGATTCATTTGATGTTATCTTCTCACCTACCTAGACAATATTTCTGATATTTCTCTGGCCATTTGTTCCCTATAAGAAAATTGATAAATAAGCATAAACCAAACACAATATAGAAACAGCCTTTACAACTCTGATAGTCTTTTGCCAATCACACTGAAGCTCATGCAAGTGCACAAAAAAAGTCTACTTATTTTAAATAATTTCCACTCTAATATATATATATGTGTATGTACAGTCCTGATTCTGTAAAGAGCAATAATCACACAGGGCAGTGAAAAAATGATGGTATGGGAAAAAGTTTACATTAATTATATAATCATCTTTAAATAGATATTATTAGGTATATTAGATTATTAACTTGCTTATTAGACATAAGCAAAGTAGTCGATGTAAGGTATTACAAACTGATTAACAGTTTGCAGGTGCACGCTAATAAAGATTATTATGGGGTATTAGTAAATAAGAGGACAATACAAATTTCTTTGGAGTTAGTGTTACTTTTTTTCTATTAGAGCATTCAAATGGAAAAAAATGCCATACGCAGTCATTTGCAGCTTTGTTCCATTGGCTCTGCAAATAGAAGATATTTATGTTAGATAGACTACTTCCTAGTTAGCTTTCTAATAATCTGAAGTGGGAAAAGGCGGCGCATAGTATTCCTGCTCTCTCACATCTTATCTACTATCTTATGGGGTTTTTATGTTTTTTTACAACTGAGAAACAGAATTATATAGACCTTTTTTCTTCATCATTCTCATTCAGCCATGAGTGTTATATTATTAAAAAGTTAAATTAAGATAATCTGGAACATACAAGAAAACATACAAGAAAACATACAAGAAAAAGCTTCCCCCACACTTTCCCCCTGCCCCCAACTTTCAAAATCAAAGATATTGAGACATGTTGCTGATACATTCTTTGCCTGCAGAAGCATATCACAAGAAGTAAGAGTAATCCTCATGTAGCTACTCTGGGAACAGGTCAGATTAGCTTTTTCATTCAAGCTGTAAAAAGACACTGAGTCCAGCTGCCACACTGAAGACCCACACGTGCACACCTGGAGCATTGAATACACTACAAATTAGAACTTACTTGGATTGTTCCAACACAACACACAGAACAGATGTACTCACACCACCTTCACAGTATCACAGTATCACAGGATGTTTGGGATTGGAAGGGACCTCAAAAGATCATCTAGTCCAATCCCCCTGCTGGAGCAGGAACGCCTAGGTGAGGTCACACAGGAACATGTCCAGGCGGGTTTTGAATGACTCCAGAGAAGGAGACTCCACAACCAACCTGGGCAGCCTGTTCCAGTGCTCCGTCACCCTCACTGAGAAGAAGTTTTTTCTCAAATTTAAGTGGAACTTCTTGTGTTCCAGCTTGATCCCATTACCCCTTGTCCCATCATTGTTTGCCACCAAGAAGAGCCTGGCTCCATCCTGGTGGCACTCACCCTTTATATATTTATAAGCATTAATAAGGTCACCCCCCAGTCTCCTCTTCTCCAAACTAAAGAGACCCAGCTCCCTCAGCCTTTCTTCATAAGGGAGATGCTCCACTCCCTTAATCATCTTTGTTGCCCTTAAGTCTCACCTTAAGTGAGAATAGCTTGTTTTGGTGCTATATGCTGTACTGTATGTTTCCATAAGCCACATAAATTAAAAATATTGCACAGCTGAAAACAGACATCTATTATTTAACTCATTTTTTACTTGAGTGCTAAGCAGTTCTGCTAATTTACCTCTAGGTGCAGTATATGCCTCATTACGCATGCTTTCAAATTGCAGATGAGTAATAAAATTGCATGAAGGTCAGGGAGGTCCAGAATACCCAGGACAGAATAAGCACAAATAAAAAAGCTGGATCTACTGTCAGAAGAAACATCTTTTCTTCTTTGGCAGGAACAAACAAGCACACTTCTTAAAGAAACTACTACTACTTACGAACCTTTAAGTATCTGCGAAAATAATGGAGACTGCAGCAAGGTATTGGGGAGGAAAAAAATAAAGACTACTCATTTTCAAATGTGATAATGTGTACATATCACGTGTTCCTTAAAAATAAGTTCCTTCGACATGGCACATAAAAATCACCTTCTATTCATGTCAATGTGGTAGCATGAAATGATTTTTTACAAAATTGTGTGAAAAACCTGTACAACCAGTATACTGCATTAATTCAGTATGGAGTGATACACACTTTATCATCTTACTACATCAAAAATTAACAGAAAAAGGAAATATGCATACTTAAAAGTCACAGTGATTTCAGCGTATCTTATGGTAATATGCACGTCTCCAATCCAGAAGGTGGCAGAATATAGCTTCCTTAGACTTTAGTAATATTTTTACTGATATCAATTAAAGTAAGTCCTGAGAATTTCTGTTTAAATTATTAAGTTACAAGATTTGTTCAAATCGATAGAAACCTTTCATTGCAGAGAGGAATTTCCACAGTTTCTACATTTAAGCTGATTCCTGCAGTTACATGGAAATCTACCCTTGGATTTCAGTAGAAGATACTGGGCTCTGGGGAAGGTTTTTGTTTGTTTTTAAAATCAAAGGTAATTTTGGACATGCTTAAAACTCTTTGTTGTAGTCTGCAGAAGCAGAAAGAAAAAAACTTTGCTAATGAGATAAAAATAAATCTCGCATAAGCAGAAAAATCCACTACTTTTTCCAGATCTATGTATTATATTGTTTAAGAAAGGACTTACATCGCTAAGTTAACTTGCTCAGACCTCTCTACACTTTTGAACCATTCAGAAAAGAGACTTCATTCTCCTCCTGCTAGCTACACAGCTGAGAGAAACTGGAAGTTTTAACTATCAGGATGGTTAGTTCATCATCCATTCCAGGATTACACAAAGAAGACAAATACCAGGACCACCCATGAGCTTTCATATTTAAGAGACATTTGCCAGGTGGCAACAGCAGAGTGACTTTGGGTTACCTTCAAACTATTGCACCAATATCCAAATAGGGAAAGTATAAAAATCTCCAGAATGCTGTTTGTGAAACACTTGGACATCCAACTGAGCATGTTAAAGTCTCATCTGAGAAAATATGGCAGCTATTATATAACTGAGGGCAAAACCACAATAATTTTAGTGGGAGTATCTAAAAATCAGTATTGTACATGACAAAAAAGAAAAGGTTAGCTATCTCACGTAAGCATATAGGTATCAAAAAAAAAAAGTATACATCTATGTAAATTTGAGTAGCAAAGAGAACACATCTGGGAGCTTGAAATTCCATGGAAACAGTTAGGATTTTCTTACACCCCTTCTTCCAACAAGAAATAGAGTAGACTAGCACTAATGATGTCACCACTGACACGATCATAGGTGCCTTTATGTAATTTGACAAATAAGTACCATTTTTACTGGAACCGAAGAGATTCTGCTTTTCAGGCAGTGTGGATCTGTGTACCAAAAGCCAAGCACTTCTTGTGACACATCAAAAAGTTCGAACAAAACAAACCAGAAATGTTTAAGACAACATTTAATGTTCAAACCCATCTATGTCCAATATATTAATTCCACATTAAAAAAAGCCTTACCAGTCAGTCCACAGAAATAACTACTATTTCTGCATTCGAAGAGGGCTTTTTGTTAAAGAAGACACAGGCAAATTCACACTACACTACTGGAACCACCAAGTACCGGAAAGGGTACTTTATTACTACTTATCACTGAAGAAATTCCATTCACTAGTTTAAATGAGTCATAGAAATAGTAATTTAAATTAGTTGCCATCCTTGCCAGAAATCAAAAAGAGAAAGAGACCTGAATGCAGCAAGACACAAAATGGTCAGTGTCTTTAAGGAAAAGCAATCTATTTCTAATAAATTTCACAAGTTAATTTGAAAAATATTCCAATACACTGACTTAAAGGGTCCATTTAAATAACAGAAAAATACATAAAACCAACAAGAGCATAGTCCTCTCAAAGGAATCAGGATAGGAAGAAGAAAAAACAAAGATAAATTTAAATACTTAAGGCCATACCTGCGCAATCCTACATCAAGTTGGGCTTCATCACTGATGAGTTCTGCCTCACTCTGGGCAATTCTCATTGCAAGTTCACGATCACGACGTTCCTGTTCAAGAACTGCTTGGTGCTGGGTTTCCTCTTCTCGTTCTCTAGCTAGCTGAGCCTCAATTTCAGCCTGTTTTATAAAAACACACCTTTAACCTCATCCAGTCAAAACCAAAATGCTAAAAAAGCAAATGATTAGAAAATAGTAGTATATTTATAGCTTTCGAAACATGCAATATTTACAGAACTGAAAAAGTAACAGCATCAGTATTTAGTTTGACCCAAGGAAAACAAAACAACTACAGATTGCATCTTGGTTTTCATATACTTTATCAAACCAAAGTGGTGTCCATCACTTGTATTACCTATTCAAACTGAAGTGCCAATCAGTTATTCCTTATTTTAAAAGTACATGAAGCTTTTTGTTAACTATTACGAAAATTAGATTTGAAAGTTTTTAGAATCATTAAAACTCAGATGGTAGAGAGCAATACGATTATTCCTCCACAGCCCTAACACAATACTCCACGCTTGGCATTAGAGGACTTTGCTATAGGTATTGCTCTGCATATAAGGTCTGTGGTTCATTTTGAAAAGGGAGTGAGACAAACACTGGAATCCTCTGTGGACGTGTCTTTGAATTAAAGCAAATAGTAAAATTCCCACTTACTGCAATGCAGAAGCAATACAGATACATTGCCTCTGCAGAGCAAAACTGTAATTCTAGTTCCATCATTATTTAACAAAGAGTCTTGCACACACAGTAAGTAAAATGTGACCATCCAATTTCTACTTCTGAAAATCCCATATGCCAAGTGCCTGTCTTGGTGCCCAAAAGTCAACAAAGGAGACAAAGTCACTTCCCACTCATCATCGTGAATTTGCAGCACTAAAGCAGCACAGTAAGACCAGTGACTTTACCCTATGAATCCCATTTTAGATTAGGTGATAGCAACAACCACCAGAAGGAGAGATAATGAGTAATTAACTGTATGTAGAAGTAAGAAATACCCTACTGGATTACGTATCTGCTTTGTAGCCAAATGCAGTGTTTCTAAGTAAAAGTTTAAATTACATTCTGCATTGCAGATATTCACATCTTAGAAACAAAGAAACATAAATAAAGACAATCCCTAGAGTTGCTCACAGCGCTGGCAGACCAAGTTTTTAAACCTTCTGGCAACAGTCCATCTTGCTTCCTCAGTGGACCAATTTTAATCCATTTAAACTGTCCCTGAATGGAAATTTATCCTATGAATTTCTCACAAAACACTAGGCACATCTGCAATGGTCTGCAAGCAATGATTTAGACACTAGCCAAATAGCAGCTTACCCTTCTTATGTTTAACTTCTGCAAGCTGGTAGTGCTTATTATTCTGATACAGGTGACAGACCCAATAACATAGCAAGGATTCATTTTTTATCAAAGTTAGGCTATAATTTCTGTGTTAGTTCCAGCAACTTGTTGTCAGGAACAAAGGTGAGGTGATAGAAGAGTGCATGCAGAGGCTAGAAGGATAAGCAGTGCTAGGCTAACTCCAGGGATAATAAGATACAGAAGAAAAAATCTGCCTCTTATTAATCATGGATAGGGCTTAAGAGAGTGTGTAAACATCAGTGACCACTGCCCTGCACTTGCTATAACTGCCTCTACACAGAAGGTTTTTCTCTGAGTCTGCTCTCCCAGGTTACCCAGGTGATCTCCAACACAACAGGAAAACAGGAGTGTAGGGGCCAAACACACCTCAGAGTGAGAATTCACGATGGGATCAGCAACAAGTGTCAAGAATCAAGGGGGAGGAGTGGAGGGGTAGGGCTTGAACTGCGTGTATTTATTCTACCTGAATGTAGTCAAAGGGGCTATTAGAGACAGTTCTGTAGCCTCTTATTATTACCAATATTCTCAAAGTGTTTACAGTTAAGCTGGTACAGGACATAGTCTGAATGTGCAACACTGCTGAATGACTCCGAGATATGCATTTATAAAATGAAGCTGTTAAAACTCAGTGGGGAACGTAAGCCATGAAAAAGATTTTTAAAAACCCAACAACAACAAAAAACAACCAAAAAAAAAAACCTCCCAAAAACCCACAAAACCTACACACAGCTAAAACATTACCTGCATACGCTTTTCTTCCTCTTCCCTCTTTTTCCTTTCTTCCTCTTCCTGTTTTCTCTTTGCCTCAATCTCAGATTTCCTATTAAAAAAAAGAGGAGAAGGAATGAAAACATGTTATTACAATGCAAATGAACATGAGATATATAAGCATCTTCCATAAAATTGAATGGCAATCCAGAAGTCAGTACAGTCCTTGTGACAGGACACTACACGTAAAGTCAAGGAACCTTTCAAGTCCACCTGTATTTCCAGCTGCATCATATAATTTCTTCCATACTCTGTTCTTATCTGACAAATCACCGGAAAAGGGAACATTTTAATGCTGCATAGCACACCAGAAGTACAATGCAAGTGACTCTCTTTAAGCATAGGAGTACTAAAAACAACTTCATTAAAGTGCTTTTCCTATTTGTTTCCCATTCTGTAACAGGCATTCGAGACTCACAGACGTCTTTCTTCTTCTTCCTTCCTTCGTTGCTGTTCTTCCTCTTCACGTCTCTTTCTTTCCTTTTCCATTTCTTCCTGGATGCGTCGTAGCCTCTCTGCTTCCTCCTCTTGCTGTTTCTTCTTTTGCAGTGCACTCAGAAGTTGCTCTGAGCTTCTGACTAGAGCATCATATTCTTTCTGTATCTGTTCCCTAGTCATTATAGTGGTCTGTGAAACAAAATAAGAAGGGATTATTTTCTTCTACATTTGTACTTCCCTTCTAAAAAGTGTATATTGAAAAAATAGTAAGTGACATGAGAGAATTGAGCAGTATAATTAAATTACGTACACACTTCAGGGTGGGGAAGCTTAAGCACATCCTTCCTTTCCTTCCTAAAATCCTGGGGATCCATTACTCTCCTCTTTCATTTAAAATCATATAAAGAATCCCCGTTTTATCAATGAAAGTAAATATGGCTTTTCTTGAATGCATGCCTTCATCTTTTAAACCCTGCAGTTTTAAGCAACAGAAATTAATTCTTACCAAACTAAGGGCCTCCTATGTGCATTTTGTCTTGTGTACTTGGCTTCTACAGTGGTTATTTACAGCTCTGCCTTTTATGTCATAGCACAGAAGATTTTTGCTTACTATGCGTGCCAGTGCTTAGAAAAAATATTGCATCATGCTATGCTGTGACTAATATTTTTAAAAAGGTATTACGAATAAACAACAACTTGAAAATACTTAAAACAATAGCCTTTGTTACATGTTTTCAAATCTCACTGATAGCTCCAATTTAATTTTGCAATTCATGTTGATGTATACTAATAAAACCGTGTTACATACTGTTTGCTGACCTTTACTGAAGGTGTATCATAATGATAACCAAGTTGTCTTATTCTTATTAGAAAAGAGAACTATAAGATGACAGGTTAACTTGTCATCTTTTCAAACACGGTTTTAGATAGAAAAATCTTAATATGATACATTAGGAAAGTTATAACATTGCAAGAAACAAAAAATCAACACATCAATTTTTTTCTAACAGTAACAAATCCCAGCGTGCTTTTATTTTGTCTGTGTGCTCATGTGGTAAAAAAACTGAGAACTATAGACCCTGAATCATAATCAGCAAGCTGAATTCTCTTTACCACCAAGTCTGAAAAAACTTGTAACTGGAATATAAAACTCTTCACTCTGTGATACATGCTTCTAAGTTTCAGCCCTGATTAATTTAAAACATTGCTAAGATGCATTATTCCAATATAAAAACAACAAGCAAATTATTAACAACACTTGCCTCACAATATCAACATGAATTTTTGCTTTAAATTCTCCAGTGCCAATTTTGAAACACAATAATACTTAAGTCAGGATGTATGCACCTAGTTTCAGGATTCACTTCAGTTACATTCACATATAATTTAAACTGGATTTACCCAGTGCCTCTGAATATTAAGACCTCTATATTAAAATGTCTTTTCTGTTAAGAAAAATACATTGGCCTTCTACTTTAGATTAAGACTTTTGAAGATTCCAGTAATAAAAAACTATTTCTCTGATTATTAGCATACCTTGATTTTGGTCATTGAAGCATCAATAGAAGATTCCAGCTCCTTGACCTGCTTGCTTGTCTCTGACTTCCCCTCCTTCAGAGCACTTACTACTTCATTAAATTTATCAAGTCTCTTTTTCAGCGTACGCACTTTTATCAGGCCATCAATGCTGTGAAGGTAAGACAGTTTATTTGTATCTTAAGGTGTTTTTACAAGGTGACACTTTTAAAACTACCACTAATCACTCACTTTAAAGAGGTAGATAAGGGAGACAAGTTATACACTCTGATAAAACTCACCCCTTTTTTTGGAATTCAAATATTATCACAAGAAGTAACTAAGCAATGATGTCTTTTGCAAAAAAAAATAATTAAAACTGCTTAGCAGACAGTGACTCAAAATGGGAAAATACATTTTTATTTTCAGAATTTATGTATTGGGTTTTTTTCTTCCAATAACAAAGTATTATCCACTAGAGGATTCTGACTGAAGTGGATAAAGGTTGAGATGTGCCACTTACTCAGAGACCAATAATGGGAGTGAATCAGATAAAATTTAACTACAGAGCCGGCAATACAGTCACTAGGCTCCACAAGGGGAAAAAAAAAAAGTCAAGGGAAGAGTCCAGGAAAAGTTGGGAGTTTTTTTAAAGAAACAATACTGGAGGCCACAGGTACAAGTTATGACTCTGCAGAGACAGTCTTACTAGAAAAAAAATCACTGAAATGAGATTCAGTAGAAACGAAATTGAATCATTAAAGATGAGTACAGAACAGCTTAAAAATATAGGGACATGGTCAGAAATGCCAAGGTACAAAATGAAACATAACTATCAAAGGATGTAAAAGAAAACATTTTGTAAGAACCTTACTACTAAAGAACAGAGAGTTGGACATCTATCAAAGAACAAAATGGTGTCAGGAGAGCTTAATGACTGAAGTGGTTTTTCCATCACTATTCCATGCAGACTAACAGAATTACTTAATTTCAAGAGGAGACAAGATAGACAGAACACACAATTGTTTGCAAGATAAAAAATAAAGCGGGGCTATAAAGGAAGGTGTGAATGGGTAAAGAGAAGAATTAATGAGCTTAAATTTCATTTAGAGAGACTTAACTAAGGATTTCTAATAACTAGGCTATCACTGAAGGATTTTATGAACAAAGAGCTAAACAAACTTCTCTTAGGAAAAGTTCAGATTTAATCTATTCATCCTTGGGAAAGAGAGGAGGAACACGGCACCTCTCAAAGTGTCTTTCAGTCATACTTAGCATCACTTTAGATATATTCAGTTAAGCGTAGTAAATCTCCACTTTACATTCACACGAAAATATTATTAAAAATCCATTTTTCTCAACCAAGGAATATCCTCTTACCGTGGTTTGTGCTTTCTCTTGCAAAGCCACATACGAACAGTCTTTTGTATTTTAATGCAGGCACCGGCTCGATATTTTATCTTATTTTTCACTGTAAACACACAGAAGATACTGAGTCTTAGTGGTTTATACAATTTAACACAACTCTGTCCTACACCACTTCATTCCCACTCTGCACAGCAAATTGGGCAGGTCAAGTACTTAGAAACTACCTATCTATACTGATGGGCTCTTACGTCCCGATCAGCAGTAGTTGCTGGGGCGGGGATGTTGGTCCCGTAACACATGTTGTCGGTTGAGAGCTGAACTCCTGTTCTTCCCTGCTGATGTGGAAGTCTCTCCCCCACAAAACCCACGACAGCTCTTTATTTCTGTGCAAGTGTTTACCCAGGCTTCAGTGAGCACCCAAGCAGACTGGACATAAGACACTAGTGGTGGGCTGTATGTCCCACTTTGAAAAACCTCTGCTCTATGCCCCCCTTAACATAAAGCATTAAATAAAAAAATATCAACAACCTTGAAAGCAATTACTCAGACCTTAGTATGTAAATGTCTGCCATACATGTTTGGGTTGGAAGGGACCTTAAAGACCATCTAGTTCCAACCCCCTGCCCTGGGCAGGGACACCTTCCACTAAACTAGGTTGCTCAAAGCCCTGTCCAACCTGGCCTTGAACACCGCCAGGGATGGGGCATCAACAGCTTCTCTGGACAGCCAGTTCCACTATATTTTTAACAAATATTTTGATTTAATAAAACATTAAATACATACATTTGATCACTGAGAGAGAACACCATTGAACTTTTTTCCAACGACTGCAGATAAGCCAGCGATTCACTCGTTTAACTAGCTCTGCTAAATGATCTGGATCAGACTTCATTATCTGATCAAACTCTGCAAACTAAAATAAAAAACAAACAAAAAACTCACAATGTTTTACAAATCAGAAAAACAGAGACTGTTTGACATTATTATTTAAGAGCATGTTAGGTTAAAACCAAAATATTTTTACTGCAAACTGTATGTCATCATTATATCAGATTTCAATTAATTTAAGTGAGCAGGTACGTCTGACAGAAATGACTACCCAGGTTTTCAGTTTGGTTGTTTAACTGATGTGCAACACTTTGCATTTTGAATAATCAAATCATTTATTAATCACTAGAAATATTATTGCCAACATTTTTTTAAAATTATTTGTTTCTCTACAGCCTAAACACTTTGACCTTCTACAACTACAAGACACCTCCAATTCTGTATCTGGGGAAAAACAGAGCGCTGAAAGCACTTCTCAATTTTTAACCTTTGTATAAGAATTCAACTAAAGGCAACCTTTTCTGAAAATCCTACACTTCTGTTTTTTGGTAATTAAGACAGTAGGAACATTTTGCTGAAACTGTGATAATCTTCTTTTCTGTCACAACAGCTCCCCACTTCATCTTCTTTGCATAGTAGCAGCAATGCTCAGAATCTCAGAAAGATATTTCAGTTATAAAACGATTTCAGCAGAAAGTATTTTTTCTTTGCTCTAACTTGTTCTTTGTAATAGTTAACATAAGTCTCAAGTGACTGGTAGAACATCTGAGAATACAAACATTGCATTAGGAATATAGCAGCATCAGCGACAAGACTATGAAACTAATTAATACTGATTTTTTTCACAGAAAGTGAACAGTATTTACAAAAAACCCTGGGCAATGTTATTTAAGTTGGCCACACTTTTAGTCATGTGTTAAACAATGTCACCCTCAGAGGTCCCTGCCAACTGAAATTATTCTAAGGTTCACATTCACGAACTCCAAGAGAAACATTACCTTGCCAGGTCGAAAAAACACCTTGGTTAGCCCAAATTTGTAATCATTTTCATTCAGTCCCAAGGCTTTAAATAGTGCCTGAAACAAAGAAAACAGTTAGGATTATAATTCTGCCTCCTTCAAGAAAAACCCCAAACAACCAAAAAAAAAAAAAAAAAACCACCACACCAAACCCAAACCCAAACAAACAAAAAAGTTCCAAACCCACAAAAAATCCCCACAATACATTTTCTGTCCTGGATGATGCAGAAGAATAATTAATTTCTTTCTTACCTTGCAAAAAAGCCTAGGATCCAGTCGAGCCAATTTTTCAGGCAAGTATTTCTTGTACATATTATACAGTTCATGAAATGAAGCTCGTGAAGGGAAACCACCTTGCATCAAATCCAGAACAGACACCATTCCTAGATACATAGAATCATATGCACAGAAGTTGATACCAGTAAAATGCAAATGAAGCTGTGATTTTTATCATAACCAGGAGTTTATGATGGAAGTCTCAATGACATTGGTCAGAGACTAAACCACAAAGTTTAGCTGGGACTTGATCCAGTCTCTCATTCACAAAAAGTTAATACTGAACAAATGAGAATGGCCCATACAATTTTCTCCCTATTTGAGAGGTAAGTAACACCCACTCATGCAGAAGATCATTTTTCTTATATTTCTTCTAATTATTTTTTTCATTTCAGCAGACTTTACATTTTCACTTGGGGAAGGAGGGAGAACCCAACAGCAACAAAACAAACAAACAAAAGAAAACCCACAAAAACCCCAAACCAAACCAAAACCAACCAAATCACAAGCAGCAACAATTCCTGGTCAGGCTTTTATTTTTATCATGTCAATGATTTTTGTGATGTGGTACAGATGCAGCGCCAAATACATATGCAGTGTTAAAACATGTAGTGTACTTGCGGTACTAGGTATCAACTACTAAGATGTCATTTTAATGTCCCAAATACTGTGACTACATTTCGAGTGCAACTAGGAGGTCAGTAAAGCACAGACACAAAGTCAATAAAAGGCTCAAGTTAGTTCAAGCAGCACAGGCTGTGCCAGTTTTTGTCTGCTGCTTTACATAACCCTGTAAACAGATTTTACATAAAAGTTATTAAGTTAGCCCTTAACTTGTGGTTGCTGTCTTTAAACTTCATCTTTTGCATATTTGCTTTCAAAGGGAATTTGATTTGTTTACAGTTTCTTTTTTTTACATCTTGCTCTTTTTACATTACATATTGTACCTTTGTTTTACTAGATTAAGCTTCATTTACTGTTGCGAATATAAGCACATACAGAAGAGTCAGTTTGTAAGACTACTGTAAAACATGGCAATAGTTGCAGGAGGGGAGGTAATTTGTTATTTTTTCCTCTCTGACATGCTAAATGCTGTTAACCTGAAGAGACCTACTACTAATGATGTTAATGGAATTTTAATTGCTGAAAAGCTGTTAAGCTTTTGTGAGAGTAATATGACATGTTAAACATGGACTTGTCAAAACATCAGCTCCAGAACCCAGAAATATCTTTGACTTCAAAAAGAGAAACAAATAAGCACTATCTACTGAGAGTATTAAAATACAGAAAAGGGAAAAAAAATTGAAGTTCTTTGATGAAAAAACATGCCATGAAGAATGACAATACCAGTACTCTAATTCCAAAGCAAGCAATTCCTCCCACTGTTCAGTGGGGCACGAGCAAAACTGCTACTATTTATTCTTTAAAATAAAGCTGTAAAATTGAAACAGTGGTATGAAGAAATTTTGAAAAAGTAAAACAAGATGATTCAATTCCACCATAGTATCTACAAAACCAAAGCAAAAAGGTATGTTTCAATTATTAGATATCTCAGCTCCTATTGACCATCTCTAAATGCACATAGGATTTTCTGACACTTCAATTGCCACAGTATTTCAAAGGAATTCTATTGTTCAGGACTGAACTGCTGCCCTATTAACACTGTGGACAACACAAAGAGATGGGATTCAGCTCCAGGTCAGGAAATCTAAGTTTATGTACCAATCTATGGCTACATGGCTTTTTATATATGTAGCTGGTGCCTGAACTCATTATAATCAACGGAAAACAGTCAACAGAAATTACATGAACTCTTCTTGCTAAGAAGAGACCTTATGGATGTTCAGAAAAATTATTTCTAGGGTTCTGTTGACTAAAACAAGAGCTAAGTTACTAAGAATATAAATAATTGTTCATAAGGCATAAATAAGCTACCTTCTAGAAAGCAACAGTTCAAGCGAGGAAATATTGCTTTCATCTCACATATTTCAAACTTAGGTAAATCTATAACCCACAAAATAATAAACAGAGGGAAAAAGATCAGAGGCATACATTACCTGAACACTGAAGCTGAGACAGGATCTGTCCTCCTTCAAAATGGTGATTTGTCATCTTTAAATTAGGTTTGATACAGCGAATAAAGCTAGATCCCTATTAGCAAAGTAAGAAATTAGCAGAATTTAGACATTTTTAAACCTCCTGAAATAACAGTTAGTCATTTAAGAATTATGAGTGGAAAAAAAAAAAGATACAAAATAATAGTATTCTAATAGAAAAATGCTGACATTCTTTTTATCTTGTATATCAGTTTCGCACTCTAGCCCTTGTATTGATGTAACTGATCTCAATGCTCAAGCTATTAATTGGATCCTCTAACTTTGGCCTTTTCACTCAACTGTCCTTCTTAACATTAGTACAAACTAATTATGATTTAGAAGTCTGAATTCTACTAGCCTCATCTTCCACAGTCATATCACCTAAATGTCTCAGTCCTCCAGAGTTCACATCAATGAGCAAGCTACCAGGTTCCTGACACTGGAATCATGCCAGATGAACTCAACCTTTCTTTCTTCTAACTTTTACAGTTTCTTCTGGCTCATAGCTTTGCTCCCCCTTCCCCTATGTTGTTCCAGTCTGCTCCCCTCTTATCGCCATGTGTGCTGTCTCTACAGTTTCAAACCACTGCTTTGTCTGAGCACTTCACATTCATTAAGGATGACATTTTTGCAAAACACCAGACAGTTATTCAGACCTTCCTACAACAGGTGGGAGTGAGAAAACATAATATTACTCCTAGTTTGCAGTGCCTTCTCTCTTTTTCCAGAACAGAGTGAGAGAGATCTGCCAAGGGAGCAATATACTAACAACACGCCCTCAGTCATGGGTTAGCTGAAGTGCAAGCCTGGCACATACTTTCATCCAGAACTGGATCTCAGTTCCAGGGTGTTCTGTGTGAAAGAGAACATCCTTCTTTCAGACCAGCCTCATGAGTGCAGTAAAATCTTTATTTTGGCTACACTGCAGCACCTGCCCCATTTGTTTCCCACATTTTTCCTTCTGATATCTAGAATCGGTTAGAATATGAAGGTAAGAAAAACAAGAATGTGTCCTTACAAATACAAGTTCTAAAAAAAGCTGGTATGTTGAACTACATAAGAGAATTTCAGAAAATCTCAAATTGCATCAGCTAAATTAGCAAATACTCATTAGAGGAATCAGGTTCTTTGACCACCTGTGCATTTACAGCCTATCACAAAAGTGATATAAACCATTTTAAAGGCTTTACGGAATCTGAAAACAGAAATTAATAATAATGATCCACCTTACTTCTAAAACCATATCTAAATCATCTAAATCTTCTGCAAATTAGTCATCATGATAACCAGTGGGTAAGGGGGTAAGGGTTTTTTTTAAAGTAACTCAACAATCATCACTTGCACAGCAAGCCATTTTGGAAGTGCCATATAACTGCAAACTCTAAAGCAATTATTTATCATATTTATTGTAATCATATTGTTGAGATAATCAATTATGACTTACATCAGAAAACTAGGAACCTGCATCTGTATATATACTTACAGTGCTGTGAAGCTTCTCAAGAAGCAAATTTAACTGAGTCTGTAAAAGAAAACAGATATTTAAGAGTCTCACCATGACAACTACAGAAACATACACACAGAATAGTGGTATAGCATTACTGCATGCATGATTATTGTTAGTAAATCAAACAGAACTGATAAATCAAATGTTCACAAATTTTAACAGACAAAATCATGCAAGTGTGCATGAATGGTCCTAAGGAAATAGCTTGTGTTTAATTGCACAACAGCACTGTATGGATTAGTTACTTACTACAACATAGTTATCAAAAAAATGCAAGTCCATTTGGGAAAATAAATGAAATAATGGCTACGTAATAAAATGATAAAGAAAATGAGACTGATCAGTGTATTCTTTTTTAATTATTGCTGAAAATCCATCAAAGCCCAAATTTAATCTATAACAAGCATGTATTTGTATACTAAATTTTTAACATATTTCTTGGGGTTTTTCTGAAGATAAGTTAACATTTCAGTGAATGAACCTGCATAATCTATTTTTAATTCCAAATTTCCAAATTTTTAATTCTCTGTTGATGAGAACAGACTATAATTTTAAAATCATATTTACTGAGGCTGGATTTAAACACACAGTGATGAGAAAAGACCACAGTCCTATGATTATATGGAGGCAAGTCTACAGGATCACCAGAGACTTAGTGCTATGAGGAAGAACGAGGTACAGTTGCTACTGAATGTAATTGGTAGGGACTTCAAATATTCCAGAACCACCTGAGGAAAACAGTTACACTTTCACTTTACAGATGTGTCTGTTTTACCACATAGATCAGTGCTGCGCCAGCCTTTCTAGTTTACTAGCAAGCATTAAGCATACAGGCTGAAGTAAGACAAAATCCTGTATGTCCTAACATATTCCTCAAAACTGAAAGGAACTGACTTTTCACTGATTTTTTTGAATCAGATTTTTTCAGTTACCTTGAATCCAAGAAACCAGATTTGTATGGGCAATATGTGTCACCTGCAGATGCCAGTTGTCCTTCCAGTGGATACTTTTTTTTTAACTAATCATGGATATGGTTAGAAAGAGAGAAGGAATGCCACAAGAGGCATGACAAACACTAATAACCTCCTGCTCAGTTCCCATTTACACATACCCTTTACATCTACTTGAATATAATCTTTAGGTTTTCTTGAGTTAGAAATGCTTAATTTTGGAGGGGACAGCCTAATTTTCATCAATAAAGTAAGTTTCCACTAGAGGCAAAACACCCCTTCCTTATAGTTTGTGATTTGACAAGAAATAAGCCAGATAAATTTCACTAAGGAAATGATCCTATGAATAAAACATGTTGCTAAAACTACTGCTCTCTGAATTATGACAATTTAATCCATCATTACTGTATTAAGGTAAAATTATCCCAAAGATTCTTGAGTAGATCTGGTGAACTAAGTAATCATTATTTCCTCCACTGGTTTATGTGAAAAAAAATTTAATTACTTATAAGGAAGGGTTGTGTGAAGGACCTTATAAAGAGAAGTCCCTACACCACAATTTAATAATTGATGTAATAAGAAGAATTTGAGACTGACTTACACACCGAAGCACTAAGAATTACTATTCTTAAAGAGACAAAATTTCTACTAAGATAACAGAACTTATTTTGATGTCATCTGAAGTGAAATTTTCAAGGCTATTAGTGTTCATCAGCAGCACATGTTGTGTCTGGGAAAGTAACACTAAATGAATTACTGAAAGTAACACGTACATTCAAAATGCCATGAAACTTGAAAACACTGAAAGAATTATAGATTAATGGGCCAGATCCAAAGAGGACTTTGGTGTTCACCTCTGCACCTAGAACATAACTAAAGCCCAAAAGGCAATCCAAAAAGTTCCCCACTCAATTGCTGCTTAACTTAAAAAATGCCTCCTCTTTACTTCGGCCCTCCTTGGGCAATGGTATCATTCACATGTCCCCATCCACTGGATGTGAGGTGCTGAATCAAAGAGGAATTGAGAACCCAGGTGGAAGAAAGTGGAAATTATCTCAAAGATAGAACAGTTGGTTTCATTTGTAAAATGCAGTTATAAAAACAAGGGATCCTAGCTTCACCTGCAACAGACTCATGGTTGCAGGTGATTGCTGAGCAGATTACTTATCTGTATGTAATTTGATTTTTCAGTCTGCCTTGTGATCATGCTCTTTATACTAAACCAATGCTACAGTTTAATTTTACAACCTTTATATAACAAGAAGGAGGAGGAAATAATTGTCAGATCAAAACTCAAGAGAGCAGGCTGCCCAATGCCCAGTTAAATACTCAAACCACTATCTTACAAGTCAGCCTCTGCCTAATACTCTTCCTGGCCCCATCAAAATTTTATTTCTGGCTACATAAGAACCCATCTCCAGAAGGGCATAAGGAGAATCCCCTTTGCCAGACTGACCGATAGCTTTGTGCTACGGGAAATACAGTAGATGTAAAACACTGAATAGGACCTGAGGCAGAATACTGTTGCTATACAAAAAGCAAGTGCTGCTACCATATCCTTCCTGTTCTTTAGCCTCTGCATTTTTAGAGAACAGTTCTAAACACCAGTCACAAGATACGATTACAGAAGAAGGAATTTATCCTGCAGTGCTGATTCAGCACTTAACCTTGACATGGAGCAGAGATGCAGAAACTCTTCTGCTATTGGCAGCATCCCACTCTACAATAAGGTTTTTCATTGTCTAAGATACCTGCTTTCCCCAGGGACTGCATGAGGAGTCTAGTTAGGAACATGATGTGGAGTTTTAGGTGCCCTAGGTAAGGCAGCATACCAAAAATGTTGCAGCACTTGACTTGAAAGGCATGCAAATCCTTCATTGGATCTGGCCCAGATGCGTTGAGAAGAGCTCTTGCTGAAACTGCAGCAGCTCTACCAACAATAAATCCATGAGAGTGAAAAATTTACCTGCAGCCCACGGTTGTGCCTGCTTTTCATCTCTTAATTCCCCTATAGTTCTCTTTCTAGCCATCCTGAGCTGGAATAGTCCAGCTAAAATAAAACTGTTGAATGAGAAAAGGATGCAGAAAACATTTGGAGAAGACAAGGTTTGAAGGTCAGCTTTACAAGAAGCAGAAGAAAGGAGAAAATGAGGAGAAGCATCAGATTCAGGTATTGAGAAAGCAAACACTCAGCGCAATTAACATCTTTCTGTGAGAGCCATGACTATATATTCTAGAAGAGGAAAAACAGTGGTTAGGTTAGGTATTGAATTTTGAGAATGGTGAGCTGTAGCTAATTGATACATCTTCTAGAATGCGCAATGAGGACCAGATGGAAGAACACTTTTCATCATATTTAGAACCCCTAAAGTCCACAGAATCCAAACTTTAAAGATTTGAAACATTTTGAGTAATGTCTTTGAGTAATGTCCATATTTTGCAAAATTCTGACTTTAAAATTACTGTATAATCTCTGTAAGGACTATTATGAAACATCTTTTTTGACAGAGATGCATAGCACATAGCTTGAATATAGTGGTTTCTTATAATTTGATAGAAAAAAATATCTATTTAAAACTATTTTCTTTGTATGAATCTCAAGTTACCACTAGTTCTCCCAACCTTAGGTTCTACTTATTTCAGATAACTTAAAAGTGGCATCTATTACAGGAAGATAAGATTGTTTTCTGCATCATGTTACCTTGAATTTGTTTCCCACACTGATGAAATTAAGTTTCCCAGCTTTTTGTTTGGGATCCTTGTTGTTGTTAGTGTTAGATTCAAACAGCTGTCGAACAAACTTGTCCTTGGATTCACATATAAGAGATTCAAGGGACATGTGCAAAGCATCATTGTTTTTTTCCACAAATTGCATCTGAAAAGATAACCCAAAAAATAACAGTACAGTACAGTTATACTGCCCCAGTTACTTAAGTCTTAAAAAAAATTAAACAATGCTATATACTTAAATAAGAAATCGGCAAGAATACGTGGGGTAAATATTCATACATTATTTCAAACAACTTTTCAACTGGACACACAAAACATTAAAGACAGAGAAAAGATCTTAAATTTGAAGGATGCTGGAATCATGAAACCCAAGGTAAGGTTTAGTGCCTTTTAAGAGATTCATTGTGTTTTTGTCAATGATTATCCTCCTTCTTTCCATTTCTAGCACTTAGCACATCATTACTTGGGAGTTCTGAGAAGCTTAATTCTTCACTTGCTTGTAATATCACTTAAGATCTGTTGTGAAATGGGAGTTAACAAGCACACTTTAATTGGTGCATCTACAGAGTTTGGAAAATGAAATTAAAAATGGTTATTTTAGTAGTACTATGACTGCATAAGAACAGTTGATTTAATAAAAGATATTGTCCCTTCCTACAAACATTACCTCTCTGGTTTATTTAAACTGGCTCACTAACTTTTACAAGTTAAGAACAACTGAAATTCAGAGATCAGGACACTAGTATCCAGTCACACACTAACAAAATTCTCTATTGCTTTTGGTGCAACTTTAACAGTGACTTTGATGTTTATGAACAGAAGAGATCAAGACTAATTCAAAGAAAATATTAATTTGCCAGATATCCCGTAAGGGGATTTAATGGTGATGAGAATCAAAAGACAAACACAGTCCTCCAAAATTCCCCTGGACTACGAAAACACAAGACTGGAATATGAATGCAGCCAGATGAGTGTTCTCAACACAAATCAGGTTGTGAGAACTGCCACAAGTGAGTAAGGAAGAGAAGCATGTAACACGTGAGGTATAAGGCAGTTACAGTCCAAAAGTTTTAAGGCCCAAGCTAAGCAAGTCCCTCTGAGAGAGGGCATAAATTAAGTCAGGCACATTAGCATACCTTCTGGGCCAAAACTACGTCATATCTGACTAGCTTTGACAGCAGAACTTATACACTCATCTCCGGCACCTCTGTTCCTGAAAACACCCTGAAATATTATTAATGTATCGTTATGAAGTACATAGTTAAACATACAGCACTTGGAACAAAGGTGTTCCAACTTTATTTATTGTTTTGGTATTGACTCACTCAATGACCTCAGAAAAAAAAGGTAGGTAACTCACAGACTTCAATTTTCTTATTTGTAAAATGAGCTACAGAATGTGCCTACTTCAAAACAGCACAGCAATCATTATCATTCCTGGAGTATTTTGAAGTAATTAAGAACAAGCCCTTAAAGCACACATTTTCAAATGCCAAAAAGAAGAAAAAAATCTTTGGAATTAGCTTCCCTCTTACACACTGGATTTACAGACCAGAACAAAAAGCATTATAGATCTTGTGTTTATCCTACACTCTTTATTTAAAAAAAATACATTTTAAATAGTGGCTTTACATGCTTCGAAATTTTTGTACTATGAATAAAAAAAAGTACAAGTGTTTTGTATTCTTATATGAATGACTCTTGCCAGTAGAAACGGAAAACAAAAAGCATAAAATGTGATTTTTAATATAACATGAACAGTGATTGCATATGAGGATAAACATGCTCCTGAAAAAACTGCTCTTCAGTCTAACACTACTTTTAGATCATGTAGTGCATTCCTCTCCCCAGGATGCAAACATCTCTTGATGTAAGATTTGCAGCAGAACATCAATCAACCTATTTAATATTGACACCATTATCTATAAACTTGTAATAAACTCTTACACAAAATATGTCACTAAAACAGTCCGTAATCTGAGAAGTTTAAAGAAACTGTCAATCCTGTCACACATTCCCAAAATTAGTTTCAAAGCTAAGCCAAATCAACTTCTGAATGTCTCTTCTGATGAAAGAAAATTGTATTTAACCTATATACACTGAAAAATATAAAGGTACTACAAAGCATAACAAAAAAATAGTTTTGCATAAGTAAAATTACCGTCTCATAGCATACTGCTCCTGCAAAATGTCGGATAATAAAGCCTTCATCATCTCTGATATTTCTGTGAACGGCCAGTTTAGACTTTCTAGGAATCTGGAATTAAAAAGTTGAGTTACAAAGAAGAATAAAAGAAATAGACTGAATAGTGAGAAAAAGTTTATTCTTAGAACATCATCATGATTCAGCCAGGAGCACTACGTGTTAAAAATGACATTTCCTGCAGTACAATTTTGGTGAACACTACCACTCCTGTCCAAATCCAAGATATTCCAAAAACCTATTTTCACTCTCCTTCACATCTTTAGATACCTCACATTCAAGATAAAAGTAATCAGGATTGCTAACACCTACTAGTTGATTTTCTTTTTGCCTTAAATCAACAGTTTCTACACCATTCATTCCACAGCCTTGTCATATGAATCTGAATACATAGAAACTTAAAATACGTTTTCAGATGGTATATTTTAAAACACAAACCACCTAGCTGATTGTACATACACTGACAAGTGGAAACTTAAAAAAAGGTAAATGGATGACAATTTTACTTGGCCCTTGCTTGCATTTTTTCACCAGGAAGATTTTTTTTCCTTTTTTTTTTTTTTCCCCAACAGAAGTGATGTACATAAATTGCAATAATTTCCATTAATCTTCCACAGAGTGCTCTATGTTAAAGAATTATCAACAACAAAAATATTTTCCTTGTGTGTTCCCTATTTCTGGATATATTTTCCTATATCTCTGAAGTGCTGGCTAGACACTCCGTGTGAGATAAGGTATTCTCCAATGCAAGCAGCTTTTGAAAGGAACAACAAACCAGCTCATATGATATGAAATAAACTAAATTAAAATGTGGTTTTATTTCCTTCTCATGCATTACATGTTAACAAACTTCAAACATGAATGAAGAATATGGCTTTACTTTCAGCAGGATATGAGAATTGCTGGAAGACTTAAGTAAACTTTTCAACAAATGCAATAACCAAACTTGTCTCTAACAAAATAAAATGGATTGTGCAGACTGGTGTGGTATGAGATTTCTTAGGAAAGGTTTTCATTAAATCGAAGTGTTGCTATCAACTATTCCAAGAACTGTTTATTAAAACAAGACAGACAGTAAAAATAAACCTACAGAGAGTCTGAAATGGTCCTTGTGTTTTTGGTGCACAACTGAAGTAAAATGCTGGTCGCTTGGTTGGGGAAGACGATTTTCTTCATCCAAAATATCCAATATGCCTATTAATTTTGCTTCAATCAAATCTATTAATAAAACAAAATATGTTTACAAAAATGGAATATATATATATAACATCATAACAGAACTGAACTTTAGAAGTTTAAAACACTACTGATCTGATTCTGTATAACAATATCTAGGGAAAACTGTTAACACAAAATACAAAAAGTCACTGCAAGTTAATTCTGCATATCTGAATTGTTGATTTAATTGATAACCTATACATACTAAGTCCTAAATCTAACACAAGGAATACAAAGGAAAAAAGATCAGGCATGGATTGTATGATTTTTACTCTGGGTCTCAAGTTGATTTTAGTCATCCAGTTCTCAAAAGCTGCCTAAGTGTTTCTGTAGTATGACCATAGGTTTTTATGGAATAATTGCTTATGTTGTTGGGGAATTTTTAAGCTTTTTATCCATGTTTCACCACATGTCAAAACTAAAAGCAAGAAAAAGCACATACTTCCATTCTCAACAGGATCCAGGAAGAAAAATGAGATGCATTTGATTTAAGAAAGGAAGATCAGATTTGAGCATGCAGTGGTGGTTTCACAACTTTTACAAGTCTATTGCTTTGAGCTTTCACATACATATACAAAATCCCTCAAAAGCTGACACAGAAATTCATGCTCTTGAAACAACTAGTCACAAGAATTTTTCAGCTTTTAAAACTTTCTTATATTATCCGTGAAGCTGTTCTTGCAAAAGGAATTTTTACTACCCACCCCCCCCACCATGGAAAGGAAGAAATGACTAATGCTTGTACTCCAGCAATGCATCTGAACTCTTACCACAGACTGTAAACAGTATGAGGCTATATATATAAAGCATAAAAGAGAGCCCTGAACCAAAGAATTTGTGCTTATAAAATCTAAGTAAGCTGATTTAGCTACAGAGCTGACTACCATTCCATCAAAGCATTCTAATGCCCATGTCAACATAATATCCCTCTCTTTTGTGATGGTCATTATTTCTACATGTTCACAGCTGTCACTGGCCTGGTCCAACACTTTAAACAAAACCAAATTTTCACAGAAAACAACATTATTTTTCTCACTCCAAAAGGCACTACAAAATCCTTTTCTCCTGACTATGCAAGAACACAAAAAAAGCCATATATGCTGTAGTATAACTAAGCAGTAATTTCATTAATTTACTTAAGAATAACTTATACAATGAAGAAATTTGTCAAATCTGTGACGGTGTGTCGTATGTTGGTTGGAAAAGGGGACACGACTGAGGGGACTCCTACTTCCATCCTTGAGGAAGCTGCCCCCACCTTTTCTATGGTAGGAAAAGGAAACAACTTGGCAACAATCTCTACAATCTGACCCATTTTCTCACTATGAATCAGACAGAGACCTCTTGTTCCAACAGGCACCAGGGAACCCTTTTTGATCTTGAGATATATTAAAAAAAAAATGCACTGAGGGGGAAGCAACCCCTTTTATAGAAACATGACAGTCTCTAAACTGTAACATTTTTGGGAGCAGGCTCAGGCGCATATACACATTATGAAACACATTACTAAATCACTAGGAGAATTAAGATTCATAGAAGTCACTGTTTTCCTGTTGCTATGCTTTTGTTCCCTCCTCTAAACACCTCCCTGTTGCTTTTCCACAAGGTGGCTGAGAGATTTGCTTGACAGTAGTTTTTTTTAGTTAAGTCAGAGGTAGTGACTGTACAGTCCTATCTGACAAAGTGAAAACTTCATCAGAGCTACAAAAACTCAGAAAAAAACAGACATCTTGCAACAGATGTTAAATTCTGCCACTCTGAATCCTTTGCTCACCCAGGACTGACTAGTTACTACAAGAAAATCCCTGTAAATGCAAAAGCAAGGTGAACCAATACACCAATTTAGAGAACACAAGTAGAACACAGAGACACAAAAAAAAAGGGGATGGAGGGAAAACAAACAAAAAAAAGCCCAACAACATCTTAAGGCTCTGGTAAATTAGTATGGGGAAAGCTGAAAGCAGCAGTACCATCTACAGCCTGTTGCCTAGAGTTCATTTTGTTTCTTTGCTCATTGGCTCAATAAAGGTGGGGAGAATGCAACAGGACTTCTTTCATTCAGGGAATATTTTTCCCCAGGCATCCTCACACCCTTCTTGACTTCATTTACCCTGTTTAGGTGTTCTAATTAGTCTTCTAGAAAAATGCACAAGAAATTCACAAGCTCCAGCTACAGTCATGACACACTGTAGCACAACAGGGCTCTATTACCAACCAAAACTGGAATGTGATCTTAGGCTGGAAGAATTCACAAGGTTGCAACAGTCACTAACAGTATAAAATTACTAGTGCTATACATATTTTACCTCTTTTGCTTGAAGGTTGCTGGGTTTTTTTTTCCCAGGACACTAAGGAATAGCATGACATTTCAAGAGGTACACATACCTATACAGTCCTGGTTATCTACATAGCGCACTTCATTAACCCCCAGGCCTTCTTTTTGGTAAAGTTCTTGTTCCTAACAAATAAATAAATAAATAAATGTAATGGAAAAGACAGAACACCACTCACCATGTATTTTAACCCATCAAAACAGGGTTTTTTTAATAAACATGAAGACATTTGTAAATATTGCATGAATCAACACACATTTTAGAAGTTCTTTCCACAGCTCAATGTATTCCAACTTCACCTCCTTAATGATAAGCCCATGCAATTAGATATTCTAATTAGTTATGAGATATTGCCCAGTATCTAGATGCTTGATTTTAATGAGTGGTAAAAAAGAAGAAAAAAAAAGATTGCTGGTTTTCAAAAAGCCATATTCTTTTCTGGCACAACCAGATGTCACACAGTAGGAAACCAGTTTGACAAGTGACTTTTTTTTAATCTAAGTATAATGTGCAAACTTATGGAAAGAATGCGACTTCAAGTATCTCTTTACTAAAAAAATAAATCCTCAAATATAATATTAAATACAACATACCTCTTTCAGAATTCTTTCATTAAAAAACTGTTGCAGTTTTTCATTACAGTAGTTAATACAGAATTGTTCAAAACTGTTGTGTTCAAAGTATTCTGAAAAACAGAAGTTAAACGTCTATGACAAACCCATGTTCCAAGAATGTATATTATATTACATAGTAAATAAGAGAAGCTTCCCAGTGCTAATATTTAAAGATGTGTTCAGATCCATATCTGTTTCAGTAAAATGAAAGCTTTTACAGATTTTCAAGCTGCACATAAGTCAGATACAAAACTACTGCAGCAGAGAATATTTCTAGGACAAATAACAGACAGTTATAATCTGGCAGCAAACCAAAGCAAGATGCTACCATACAGTGAAACTGTACCAACACATCCTCATGCACCCATGTTATAACAGGCTGGCACAGGATATCGTAGCTCTAAAGACCTGAAAACCAAAGTTTCCCTTTTTCACTGTTCTTGGACCACCTTAGCACACCAGAAAACAAGCCCCAGTCTGAATCTCAGTGAGCCAAACAGGACAAAAGCTTTATGGGAACCATCAACCTCCACCGCTTCCAAGGGGTAACCAGGAGCCCAAAGTCCAACTCTGTAGCAGAACTATCTGTGTTAATTCAGAGACTGCATCTGCTTGTCTGTGATGCAGTGATCTTCTCAGGGCTGAATGGGAAAACAGCATGCATATGCAATACCTTTCCTGCTTTTATTGAGTGGCCACAGTAAGATTCCACTCCAAATTTTTTAGTCTTTCAAAAACTGTGTCTATGCAGATACTACAGGAATCTGAAACCATTATAACTATGTTTAGTTTCACACTAACACTTGATAGTGTTTTTAGGTCATCAGGGAAAGCTCTAGACCTCCTCTACATTCTTGTATCTCATGAAAATGAGGCTTTATTACTTCTTTTTTAAGTATACTTACCAAAACCAGCTATATCTAGAACTCCAATGAAGAAAGAAGAAGTCTCAAATGGGAAACACTGGTTTACCCTGTTCACTACATGGTCAAACAGATGACTATACACTGTTTTAGCCAAGGCATCACGAGCATTGTTTGCTTGTTCCACTTTCAATGGTACCCTAAAAAACAAAAATACAGATTTTATTTTTCAGACTTCCTTACTCTGAAATACTGAGATTAGACCCTAAACTTAAAAAAGAGCCTTTTCAATTATTCTCAATTAGGACATAATAAAACCCTGAGCTCTAGGCCCAGATAGGAAAAAATGTCACTAAGTTAGACTAACTATCCTACCTGTAAAAAGAAAGAATAATGTTTCATTATCCTCCAAAGAAGTGAGATGCAGATGTTTTCTTACTCATTTATTAGATAACTAGAAACTATATTGATAATTGCCAGAGAAAGATATTTAAAATATATACATTCCCATCTCAAAAAAGAAAAAAAAAAAAAAACACAACTATTTATTTATGAGCTGTCTAATTACAATAAAGCCTATAGTTCAGTTTTGCTCTGAAATCTTTATCCCTATGGATTCATAAGGACTATATTAATTGGTTCATTCGTAGCAAAAGTACAAAAAAGCATAGATAAAGGAGCGTGTTCTCATGGTGAAAGATGCAATCCCAAAATAAGGATTCTTTTAAACACTGGCCTTTGAAGAGATGTGAATTCTCCCTCCCTTATTTATAAATCTTTACTCTGCATTGTGACTATTTATTACAAGTCCATATCCCAGTTTAGCAGTTAAAAATAAATAAACAAACAAACAAAAGCCCAACAAAACCCCCACGAGTCGCAACTTCAGAGCCTATGAAATGTATGACAAAACTGTGGCAATGGCAGGCAAATGTAATTACATATCTAGCTATACATATAATAATATATACTTAGCTATTTCACAAAGTCAGTATGACAGTGACATGCTTAGAATGCCTATATATTTTCAAACCACATTTAACCACCTAGTTTCCTGGATAAATACATTCTACTTTTTTTTTTTTTTTTTTAACAGCTTTCAGATTAACAGGTGAGAGTACTGAAACTAAAAATGTTACATTGTACACAGTTGAGGAAACACCTTTAGAAGTCCTCAGAATAAGCCAATTCATACAAGAATAAAGCCTTAAGGAAGTGCTTACAAAATTATGTGAGAGAAGCACGAAAAATGAACTTTTGACTTTATGGTATGATTACAAATTGCACTTAGATCCTAATTATGTTGCCAAATAATTCAAAAGCAAAAGTCCCACCAATCTAAACAGAATCTGACTGCCAAGGATCAAAACTCCATGGATTTTTACTTCTCAATAAAAAATTTAAAGGGGAAAAAAAATACAATACTTGACCAGACAGCATCAAAATTCCATGCATGGAAAAAAGCCCTACAATTTAGAACAACTACAGGTACACAAAGGCTTTGCACAAAACTGACATACAGATACATCAAATGTTAAAGTAAATCAAAATAAGAGATTTTTAGGGAAAGATCGTTTGCTAACCAAACTACTAAAATTTGCAGAGAGGAACAGAGAGAAGTAATGTCAAGATTTTTATCACATCAAGCTTTATTTGTCATGAATAATACAGGACGATGGCTGTATGCCAAAAGCTCTTATGCTTTTCCTAAATATCTCAATCAGTTTGCTTAATAAAATAAATCACTTCTCCCCATATAACTCACTGTATTACTTCTCCCTATATACCTTGCCTCTCATATCCTTGGTCCACCAATGCTACAATACAATTAGTAATAACCAAAGGATAGACTGTGCAGCTAAGGTGGTGGACAGCCAGTTATGGAACTTCTCAAATATGCAGTAAATCAGCGTTTAAAAAAACCTCTTATCTGAACTGTTCAAGTAAGCCCTGTGAACAAGGTTCAAGATGTCACCACTGCAGAACTGCTCTGTCGCCCTCTCCAGGTAGCTTTCTGTACACAGGAGCACAAAGAACTGGTCAGAAAAGGAAAACTTAATGCTACACAGCTGACCCATATTGCATCATTTCCTTGACCTCCCACGATTCACAAGCACTACACTAACTCAAATTTATTCTTTCTGTATTTTTTCAGGGATGCTATTTCTAATGCAGAAACGTGAGAACGATGTAGATCACTTTCCATTGTGACTGGTAAGTCAGGGAACCAGAGACTCCGTTCACTACGGACACATGCAGCTACATTACATTAGATAGTAATTAGCTTTAACACACAATCTTGTCTTCCACTAAGTATCTCCTGACTTATCTTAAGGTAATGAGCACTGACAGAAATCTTATCTTATAAATAGAAGGAAGGTACCTTTACATTCCATTCTGATACGTTTAAGAGATCAGAATACTAATTCCCACATGTCAGCTGCAGGCCTATTACATAATACAATACAGCAAAATAATTTATGCTTTCAATTTATTTTTTTTAAACAACACGGCAGTCATGCTTGTAGAGCATGTATTTATAAAATTGCCCTGTTCTTCAAAAATAACGAATTCTGCCATTATGGAGTAGAAAACCTTATTGTTATTTTAAATTTCTTAGTATGCAGCAGAAAAACATGGAAAGAAAAATGTAACCCTGCAATGCATTTGCACAGCTGAAAGTACAGAACCACAAAACAGCGCTGAAATTACACTGAGCCAGGAAATCCAGACGAGCCCTATTACAGAACTGACATTCAGAATGAGTGACTTCCTTCCTGTGAACCAGCTTCCCCTCAGCTCCTCCTTTCCTCTGATCT